>NC_134112.1:63197250-63509500 GCF_040939455.1 Microcebus murinus
GTTTTCATTTTATTTAGTTTCACAAACCCAATTACCTTTTCTTTATGCCTGGAAAAACCTTTCCTCTTTGTTCACTTCTCAAACTCCTAGTTAAAAGGATACTTTCTCTCAGGATTTCCAACAGACCTGTCTTCCCAATGGTAGATGCTTCTCACTGTGTACCTCTCAGACTTCGAACATGATACTGTCACTTTAAGAGTTGTTTCCTCTACTACGTCTTAACTTCTTTGGATTCTTTCGTCACTAATTCAAGTGCCCAGTGAAGAGGGCACTGGGCTTGGACTTAATGAATGAACAAACTGTTGTGCCCTGAAGGTTCTTCAGGGTGAATTGCATGGTGGTCTTTTGTATATGTGCTTGCAGTGAAACTATCAGTACTCCTCCCTCCACCCCCCCCATAAATTATCCCTAGGAAGTTACTGCCACGTAATGAAGCAAAGTCAGGTATTTTATGTGTGTTTTCATTTAAGTATGAAAGTGAATAATATTTTTACTTAGAATGGAAAACCAAATCACAAAAAATTTTAAAAAATTTAATGCTGACAAATACCTGTTTATCATAAAATTCAAGAAAAAAATGACATCGAACTATTCTTGTTTATTAACTGCCTGACATTAGTAATAGTCACATTTTTTCATATTTTGATCTGCATTTAATTTGCTTCATGTAGTTTCTACACATTTTCTATAGAGAATAGAAAAATAATTTTCTAATATAGTTGATTGAATTTTTAAAAGTTATTGATTGTAGCTTAGAAAAAGCTTTTTTCACAAGTTGTTACAAGTAATGTGAAAGTGTTTAGGTACTAGTCCCATTTGCAAATAAAACTGAGGCATAGAGATTAATTTGTTCAGGGTCATAAAAGTGGTAAGTGACCAAAACAAACCCACTGTGGAGTTGTCTGTTTTCTTAGCACAGTGGCAAACTAAAGTTGTAGAAAAACTTCTGTGAAATCTTTTGTTTGAAGAAGTGTCATTGAAAATATTCTAAAAGAACAGCATTAAGGCCTCACAGATGGTTTTAGTGTAGAAAGTTGCATTTAATATATTAATAGTTTGTCATAAGGAGGCTTGTTTTAACTTGTAATGTGTAGTTCATTTTAAATACCTCAGTTCCTCCTTTCAGAGATAGAAATTAATTACAAATTACCTTTCATTCACCCACTTTTTCAAAATAATTTGAGCATATAGTCTGGACTGAGCATGGAAGTTCTTCAGGACTAGGGGAGAACATATAGAAGTTTCTACTGTGAAATCCATAATGTCCATGGAAAGGTAGGGAGGGATTCAGAGGAGAATAGACACTTGAAAGCAGGAGTCTAACCTATGTTGTTCTATACCTTTTTTCCTTTTTCCCCTCATTCTCTCGCTTTCAAAAAGAAAATGGTCCCATTTAGTCTTCAGAGTCCTGTTTTCCTCATCCATAATAATACTTTGTTCACAGAGCTGTTTTGAGTTTAAAATTAGATGAAGCATGTGGAAATGCTCCATAGGTAGGCATGTCAGTTGGTAGGCCTTTTGTGAAACCTAGTTTCCTCCTCCTTCATTTAAAGACTTAACTATTTCTAGTCCTTTCTTCCTCTCTTGTCTTTCTTAGGATTTTTTGGATATTTGTTTCTAAGAGTTTGAATAACAAAAGCAATAGGGCCTTCCAATAAAAGAAAATTTGCAATATCGAACATAACATTTCAAAGAACAACTGCTGGAGAATTTTACTCTTCTCTGTGAGAATCACTAATCTAGTGAAGAGATGACATGTGCAGAGTGAACTAAAATACAAGGCAAGCTGTGTTGAATCCTTCAATATCAAAGCAGTATACAAAAGCATGAATGGACAATAGGGTTAGCTCTACCAGGAGATATTTGAAAGAGGAGCTTGTTTATCAAAATGAGTATGTAATTGGTGTAATGTATTTAGGGGAGTATTACTGAGTAAGGACTTTTCTAGTATTTCTTTACTGTATTAGAGGCCTTGCTTTCTTCCCCCAAAACAGTCTGGTAGAGAATAAAAAAGACAGAAAACTTAACATTTGTATAAAATTTTGAATTTTGTTTTCAAAATTTAATTCTAAGAATAGCCTTGTGAGGTAAGTTGGAGGTACTGTAAGGCTGAGATAAAAGGACCTGTCCCAGTTTACACAGCCAGCAAGAGTGAAACTCCAGTCCTTTGTTGTTGTCTTTGCATCCAAACTCTGTTACGACCGAACAGTAGTTTTACAGTAGCAAAGCTTCATTATCTCAGAACCAAACTTTGGATAGCCTTGAGCAATGAGAGGTGCAAACACACCAAATTTAAGTTCAATAGATATTTGGTCCCTTTTGTTATTTATAGGTAGCTCTGTTTTGAAATTAAAATGATGTTTTTTTCCAACTTCATTTAAGGAGTGTTGGGATGGTGGTAGATAACTAAGCAAGGTGCTGAAGAAATGATAGACGTTGCAAGGAGATGTTAGTGTACTCTAAATGGTGAATGTTGGACACTGCAGAATCTGCTGATGGGCAAGAAAAAAATCTAGCTGGGAAGAATGAGGAAACCAAAGAGCTCTGCAGAGGGAGGGGAAGGACAACTACAACTGTGCTTCTGTGGACCCCAGGAACAGCACTGTTCATACACAGAGGATAGCTCTGAAGAGAGAGAGATGTGTAGTGCAACTTCTGAATTTCATAATAAAGGTAAAAAATTGGAAAATTTCAAGTTTAAGATTGCAGCTGGGGTGGTTTAATACCACTCACATCTGTGAAGCATAGTATTGACATTCATAAGGATTTTAGGTCATCAAATAGGTTAAATTATGTTCTGATGTTGGAAAGATTTCTTTGGAAAGAGTTAAAGTTTGCTATCAAACTATTAATATTAGCTGTTTAAAGAACTCACATGGTATGACTAGTTCTTCTCTTAGAAGTTACTAAATAAGGAATCTCCATTGATACTGCCAATTACCTTTTCTGAGTACCCTTGCAAGGGAAGCTGGAGACAGGTGGCTTAAATAGACAAATTGGGAATGTGAGTGCTCTCTCTCTTTTTTCAAACATATACCCTCCTTAAAATATATTACAGATGTTCCTTATACTCATGTAGTGTTATATTGAGTATGTATAGACTCAGAGAGAATGTTTTAAAGTATAGTTCTGATCACATCAGACCTCTGTTCAAAATTCTCAGTGGTTCTCCATTGTCTGATGATTGCTAATAATAATACTGGCCGCTACTTTGATGATTTGCTTTGTGTTAGGTGCTGTTTTAAGCATTTTACATGACCTCACTGAGTTTTTATAACAACCTATGAGGAGGTGCATTATTTCCATTTTACAGATAAAACATGGAGATTTTAAGTAAATTGTTCAGGGCACATAGCTGTTGTAAGTGGCAAATCTGGTATATAAACTCAAGCAGCCTGATTTAAGATTCCTTACTCTTGTTTCAAGGGAAAAAAACAAAATCAGTTTTCCTAAAGTAGAATTGAAGATCTGATCCTAGATTGCCTTTCCATGTAGTATCCACACAGCCTCTGGATCCACGACCATACTGTTTTCTGGTGATACTAGTTTGTACAGTTTTCTGATCTCACCCAGTACTTTGCCAGCTGTATGAGTTTGCTCATGTGAGCTTGTCTCACTGGGAGACCTGTCTTCCTTCTTTTTTTTACCTATTTATAATTAAGCCCTGGTCTGTAGGACTGTGATCATTGGCTTATATCTTTCCACTAAAGCATAGATTCGTTGAGATTCATGATTAATTGTGCATTGTTGGGGTCCAACATTACAACTAGTTTAATGCCTTGATATGTATTAAATAAATGATTTTTTTTTTTTTTTTTGCTAAATAGGAATCTAGTAGATTACTTTTAGCCCAATGGTTCTCAATACTTTGCAGCTGAAAACAAACAAACACAAACCAGTACACAGGGTTGTACCCCAGACCAAATAAATCAGATACTCTGGAGATAAGATAGGGCCTGAGTATCAGTTTATGTAAAGCATACATGTGATTCTATGTGCCACAGGGTTGAGTTGAGGATCACTGATTAAGCTAAATTTGCTTGATTCTCCCCCCAGAAGGTAGAGACTCAGAAATATGATTTCATACTTGAGAAGTAGATTTGTGTTACTAACCACATTTCTTCTAGCTACCAGTTTCGTGGGGAATTATTATATCCCAGGAGATTGGCTGTAACTATATACTAAGACTGATTAATCAGTATATTGTACTAAACAAGTATTAATTTCTTTCAAATGCCTTAACATTTTTTAGGTAGATAAATTGTTAATTTGCCTAAGTAATGGCATGATACATGACTGTTATTAAGATGTGTTGGATGACTTGTCATAATATTTCCCAGGGAGGAAATTGCTGAAACTGAATAGCTGTATGGTCTCCTGCTGCTAACAATGTATTTTCAATAACTGTTCTATTTAGGACATTAAAAACCTAAAGTATGTATAATAATTGCCCAGTGTCAATCTGGGGATAAAAAAATTTAAAAGAAATCATTTTATATTTTTTCACTTTGTTTCAGTTCATCCTCACAACTACTCTAGGAGGAGAGTAGGATAGGCCTCATTAGCCCTATGTTACAGATGAAAATATTAAGGAGAAGCTCAGTCACTTAGGTCATGTATTTAGTAAGTGATCAAGATGGAATCAAAACCCATGTTTCCTCACATCTAACCCAGTGCCCTTTTCACTACACCATAATACATCTTACAATCAGTATTGAGCAAGGGTCTAAAGTAATGCATGGGATAAGTTAGGTAATTTTTGAGGGATAAGGCAGAAAGCATCCAAAATGGAATATTAGAAATAAAGTAAGGCAATACACAGTTTGGCTATATGTGTCAAGAACCTGGTATGTAGGAATCTAAAATAATCAGATGTAAGAAAATAACTTTTAGAAATAAGTGTGCAAATCCAATGTTGTTTAGAAGAGTAAAAAAACTGGAAATAACTTATTTAGCGGTAGGAGGGATAAATGAATTTTGGAACATTCTTTTGATGTATGTTATTTATTTAGATCTTTGAAAATAATGACAGTGAAAAATGTTTATAAACTTATGTTAAGGAAAAAGATATCAACTAAATATGAATTATGAAGAAAATATGATTGTGGGTATGTATACATGAAAAAAGATTGGATTATAATACACCAAAATGTTAACAGTATCTAAATCTGGTTTCTGGATTAGAAGTAATCATTATATTCCTTTTTTAAAAATCCTTTTCCATTTTTCTTATTCAATGATTGTGTATTTTCCAATCAGGAAAACATATTTCTTAATCAGAAAGATTATATGAGAAAGCCTTTGGATAAAGAAATTTGTCAGTATCACTAGTGTTTATTGGTGATTGCATCATGGCCTAGATAGTTTACAAATATTAAGTAGTGAACATCTTTTCATTGCAGTTTTGATCAGTCTGGGCTAGGATACTTTTAGTTACTTTTAACAGCAATATATTTTATTGTCTTTTTTTTTTAAGAAATGGGTTCTCACTATGTTGTCCAGGCTGGTTCAAACTCCAGGACTCAAAAGTGATTTCCCCAGCCTCTCCTGAGTAGCTGGGACTACAGGCACCTGCTACTGTACCTGGGTAGAACTTTTTTATTTTATTTTATTTTTTTTTTATTTATTTTTTTCTTTTTTCTACATAACCTTAACATTTGTAAGAACTTTTTTAAAATTGGGATTTGGAGTAGAGCCTGAGAAATCAGGAAGTTTTCCTGTTGTTCTCACTTATGTTAAATATAAATAAGTTGTTAAATAATTTGATCATTGTCCAAAGGCTGAGTATAAAAGGTATAACCACATTTACCTTTCATAACAAAATTTAGTTGGTGGACTTTACTAAGAAATTAAGTGTATTAACCTATATTATTCTCTTCCTTGTGATAACTTTGTAGGCTTGATGAAGGTAGATTTACTAGTTGCCTAAATTTCCTAAGATTGTTATTCATCTTTCTAGAAATAATAGGCTATCTAGAATGACAGGTATCTTTTTATTATGGCTAGGTCCCAAATTCTCATTAAGAAAATCTAAGAACATTTTAATTTTCATGAGAATTATATATGGCCATTGTAAGAAATTTTCTTACATAAAATAGAATTTTCCTCCAGGCTTTTAAAAATTTTATTGCAGAAAGTTTCATTTTCTTTTGAATTTGAAAGGACAACTGGGAAAAAAAGTTTCATTAGTCTTAGTATCTGCATCTGAAAGGGGAGTTACTGTGTTAAAGAAATAAAAGTATATATAACTCCATTATTTATCAGAAAATACTGCTATAAATTCAATACATTAATCTTTTGGGATTCAGGTCTGATTTATTATTGAGTACAGTTGTAGGCCAAGATATAGCGAGTCATCCTGATCTAAAGGATTTGAGGGACAAATAAATGGCAGTGTATGATTAAGTTAAAAATGCAACATTGTGATGATGTCTCTGATTTTATGCTTATATAATGTCCAAATTGCATGATTTGACATTTTTTCTTGTATTGTTTTTATTTTAAGTCGGAGCACCATAACATGGTGTGGGAAGTGAAGAGAAATCAGATGCCTAATGCAGTACAGAAACTCCTGCTGGTAATGGACAAGAGAGCTTCAGGAATGAGTGACTCATTGGAGTTGCTGCAGTGTAATGAGAATTTGCCATCCTCACCTGGATATAACTCCTGTGATGAGCACATGGAGCTTGGTAAACAAAATTAAAAGTTATTTAGGAGTCTCACTAAGATTCAGATTAATTTTCATATTTAGCCAGCTCTCCACCAACCTTGACTAGATAGGGAAGTATGTGAAGTTTTTATATATTAGGAATTTTCCACATTCTCTTGTTAATTGTTTTTAAAATATTGAAACCAACATGAGTTTGGGCTATTTATGTTTATCATAGAGACTCATTTACAGATTATTAAACGTTTTGCTTTGTGTGAAAAGATTGGACTATTAAACACCTTAGGGAAACCTCACTTGGTGGGTTTTTAAAAGATAGTACTTTTGAAATATCCTCCATACAAGCTCAGTAAATTATGCTTAGCCATTTTTCATGTCTGATTTGTTGTTATAATGGGGAAATTACAGTGGACTCATGAGAGTCTGATTTTATGGTTATCGCTATTGCTGAGCTACTCTGGAGATAAATGTGAGACATAGAAATACAGTTTGTTGAGTTATGTTTTGAATTGCATTACTTTGAGGCTGGTGTTCAAGAATAAATAGCTAATGAGTGACCTTGGCTTCTGCCCAGTTTTTAGGTTGGCTTTGTCCCCATTTGATGTGTAGTTTTCCTTAATGTTGATTACAACTCTGAGGAGAAGATAAGACAGTCTTCATTTTACAGATGATGAAATGAAGGGGATTATGTATGACAGTAATGTTTGGAAATTTGGAGATCCTGAAGGTCTTTGGACATACATAACCTGTTTGAATGCCAAGGATTTTTCTGGGCCCTGATAAATATTGAGTGGTGGTTACCGTTGAGCAAGGAGCACCATTTTTATCAAGTAGTTGATCCTCCACCATCATGTCTTTGGTTTCAGAGGAAACTCTGGAACTCAGAGCCCAGTCAGAAACTTTACCCCTTCTACCCATGACTTCAGTTGAAAAGTAGTTAATTTCCTGAACTTGAAAGACAGAAACGAAGCCTTTAAAGCAAAGAAATGATGGTTAAAGGAAGAATGTTAGCAATAAAGGAAGGGAAATAGCTACACCAGCTATAATGAAAATTGTAGGGTAGAATGATTCTAAATTGGTTTGTTCTAGCACTCCTTGGCTGCTTCATGACTCCATGAAAGGAGTCAGTTTTATGAATGGATATCCTAAACTAGTATTTTTAATTAAGACATTTTAGGTTTAGTAAACTACTTTGGAATATTTGCCCAAATAGGAACTATGTGTACTTTTATGGTGACATTTAGGAGACTAGAAGTTAGTTTCCTTGACTTTTGTGTATTTAAGGGACTCAATGGATTTGTAGAGTTTGTAGGTACGTTTCATAGAGGGGATTTTTTTAAGCCTGTAAAATGCTTTTTCTTTCTGCTATATCTTCTTTTTTTTTAAAGAATTCAATATTTTGGAATTCACTGTTCCTTATAGTGTCTGTAGCCTCAGCATGTACATAAGTGGTACTTGGGCAATATTTCTAGTTTTCTCACTTGGGGAGCTGAAAGTCTTATTATGAAGTACCTTTCAGGAATGCACGTACAGGAAAAATTAGCTAATAAACATTACCAAGTTCAGAATTTCTTATTAAAAAGAAATACTATAACACAGAGTTATGTAAGTCGTACCTAAAAATTTATATAATCTATAATCTCATCTATGAAAATTGTTTTCATTATTATAGTAATCTGTATAAAAGGTTTATTAAGTAATAAGTACATATATACACACATAAAATGCCCTTTTCCTCATTAACATGCTAGTGTAAAAATGTGTCAGAGGTATATGGGTCACTCCTAGATGAGGCACAAAAAATGGGGGGGGGACACAAACTGAACTCTGTTTTTCCAGTTTATGAACAGTTGTGGTAATTACATGGTTTAGGTAGTGAAGTCATTACTACATTTACATTTGTTGGGTTTACTTTTAGGCTCTTTTGACTCTTAAATGTACAAGGTATCATTTGTTAAGTTGAAGGTTGTTTCATTTCAGAAAATGTTTTGAATTTTTGATTTTCCTCTCACAAAAGCAATTAGCTAAATTTGAGGACTTCTCTTCCAACTGCAATTATAGTATTATTCCTATATTAGTAATTTCCTTTTGGTAATTTTGAGTGTGCTTATTTACAGATGACCTTCCTGAACTTCAGGCTGTTCAAAGTGATCCTACCCAATCTGCCATGTACCAGCTAAGTTCAGATGTTTCACATCAAGAATATCCGAGAACATCTTGGAACCAAAATACCTCAGACATATCAGAAAATACTTACCGTGAAAATGAGGTAGATTGGCTAACAGAATTAGCAAATATTGCCACTAGTCCACAAAGTCCACTTATGCAGTGCTCATTTTACAACAGGTAGGAGCAATGATTATATTTTTATTTAAAAATTCTATCATTATAAAAAGCTATTTCAATTTTTTTCCAGTTTTAGAAGTAATAATGCTGTGGTTAACTTAAATTAGAACTTAAAGTCATTAAAATTAAGCTCTTTGTCTTACAATAATCAAAGAATTATTTCACTTAATACCACGATTTAATATTTTGAGAATTAGATAAAGGTGATAATGAGAACAATAGAATAAGAAATATTTGTAAATGTTTAAAAGTCATCAAAAAATTTGACCAAGACATACTCATTATACATTTCTACTTATAGAAATTAAAACTGTATTTGTCTAAAGAACCATAGTTGTAATAAACATTATATTTTAAACTTTTATCAATCTTGAGTTTGGTTCCTTTTGGTCTAGGTTTATTTCTTCCACAGTGTATGTGGCCTTATGTTACTTAACTGTTCACTAATTCTAAAATTTGCTAATGTTAAAATCTTGAACTTTTAAAAGTAGACTCCCATGGGTAAAAACCATTGTTTCATATATCCAGACCAGAGTTTAAGAAAATGAGTTATTGTGGTGTGAACTTGTGGAAGCTTCCATAAGAAGCTTCCTAGGGAGACCTAAGTGGATAGCATTTCATTATTTATCCCTAAAAAGACATGGAAAAATATAGTTTGTAAAGAAGAGAAATGCCCAGATTTGTCCTCCTTTGGGTGGAAAATGATAGACCAGAGTTCATACTAGGTGATGTAAGAACAACTGTGAGTTTTGGTGGTGGTCATAAGTTAGATAATGCTTTGCAGAAGAATAAACTTTTTAGGTATGAAATTGCAATTTTCTTGTAACCCATTGAGTTATGCTGCTTTTCTTCTATTTAGCAGGATATTGATCTTGATTACAGCAAATTCAGTTTCATTAACTTCAGTTAAATTTCATGTCAGTTTCCACAGGAAAGAAAACTTCCTTTTCAGAGTACTATTTCTCTTACAGTCCTAGTTTTCATTGTAGTCTTAATAGTCAAAAAGCTAAAAATTCTTTCACATTTTTTAAAAAAACCCAACCCTGATTTAACTATCAAACTTTTTTCCATTTCTAATTTAGAGATACTACTTTTCATTTTTCACAGTAAAGTCATGAGGATTAATAATAGAGTTTATGGAAAGTGTGGAGACCCTTTAGAAGAAAATCAGTATAAAGACAGACATAAGGAAGAGAGTAGTTCCCTGAGGATGAGATTTCATTCTTTGGAGTATTTTACACTCTGCTGTCTTGCCTGCCTTCTAACACTATCACTGGCTGTTTATACAACTTCTTGTAGAGTGTTAAACTATGTTAGTTATTGAGCTTTGGATGTCTGAAGTCATAACTGTGGTACCAAGGGGTTGAGGACAGGTAAAGTTTATATTATCCCCGAATAGAGAGAGGGATGAAGAAACTGATGGTATTAGTGCTTAGACATGTTTAGCATGTTAATTTTCCCAGAATATCTAGGCCATGTACATTTTAGAATATCATATTGTTACATATGTTTCAAATGATTAAACAGAACAATTGGTAAAATTCACTGTCTTTTATTTATTAGTCATGGAGTCAGGGATGAAAAAAAGGAATTTTTTAGTAGTTTGGCCATTCTGTAATATTTCATATATATCTAAATGTACAATAATAAAAGGATGGGCAATCTTTGGGCAAAGATAAAATACTCAGCATGTAATTTGAAATCCAAAATTGATTGGAAAATATGCTAAAATGCATGAAAATTTGAGGGGCTTTTTATTTAAGGAGTGAGATGAACATGAAAGCAAAATATAGTTTTGTAGATCATTATTTTAAAATAATTTCTGCAAAGGTGTAATGAAAATGTTAAGGATAAAATAAAATTGAGGGGCAAATAAAATATCTAGGAAATAAGGGAAGAATGGGAAAGATATCCCTCCTCATCTTTTGTAAAAGAGGATAGGTATAGACAAGCATAAACTTTTTTTCTGTTAAGGACCAAATTCCTATTTGGTATCTCGCAGAATTGTCCTGATTCGGACCTTCAGTTGGCTTTCTCTCCTGGCCTTGCTGTCTTCCTTTCTGCTTCCTTTCTGGACTCCTGAGTCCATGCACATTACTAATCATCCTTTATAGGCTTGTTTCTCATTGTTACCCTAACCATGAAATTATCTGGTCTGTCTGTGAGGGAAGGATTTTAATAATCTTCTTGGGACTCCATATATTCTAAAGGGAGTGCTGCCCAGTAAAGAGACTTTTGAGGTGAAAAGGGTATTTTTTTTCCTTTTTAAAGTTGATCTTTAAAGGAAAATAACTGGACCTGTTGCTTTTCAACAGGTTTATATTAGAAAACAAGAAACAGTGTCCAGTTACAAGGAGGATAAATAGGCTGCTCTCTGCTATAATAAGTTTAAGCATTTTTTTAAGGGTAGTTCTTTGTATCTGCCCAATGATATATGATTGGTAGATAATGAGTTCATTATTGGTCATATTGAGCTTAAATGCTTTATTATACTGAGGCTTATATCAACAAACATCAAAGTAGAAGAAAACATCAAAGTAGAAGGAAAAAATGGATGGGAATTCTACATGGGGGTATTATTCATGAATGAAAATATGCACATTTATGCATATTGATATAAAAATGAATGGGATAAATAAATGGTAGTGGTAATTTGAAATACATTCTCAAATCTGGGAAAAAAATGGTGTTGAAAATGTGTGAGGAGCATTTGGGTAAGAAGTTTAGTTAACGTACAGCATATTTAGATAAAATCTTACTGTCTTTACTAGTTTACCATAAGTATCTTAAATGTAACAACATTGGCACTTATTAAATACGAGTTTTTTTCATCAAAGGATCTACTTTAAGGACGTACGCTTTACGGTTAAAACTGCTGCTCTATTTTAGATCATCTCCTGTACACATCATAGCTACTAGCAAAAGTTTACATTCCTATGCACGCCCTCCACCGGTGTCCTCCTCTTCTAAGAGCGAGCCAGCCTTCCCTCATCACCACTGGAAGGAGGAAACACCAGTAAGACATGAAAGGGTGAGTTTATTTATAAGGTTATTTATTTATAAGTTTATTTATAAGGTTCTATGAAGTTTGTCTAACAGTTGAAATACATTACCTTTCCCCACCTAAGAAATTCTTTTGGAGCGCATACAAATGGGAAATAGTATGTTTTAATGTTCTGTTAATGATTTGGATTCACTTTTATAAACAACTTTATTAACTCTTAGGAAAGTTTATTACTAATGAGAATGTACATTTAATTAAAACTTCCAAAAACTTTAGTTTTCAAAGGCATTGTATTTTTCCCTAAGTTTAGAATGATTCATTTATCCACTAATAAGAAATGTGAGCTTAAGAACTTAGGATAAAAACAGTTATTAAAAGATGCATTTAAAAAGCAAAAATTAAAAAGGTGATAATATGTTTCTCCACAGGCAAATAGTGAGTCAGAATCTGGCATTTTCTGCATGTCCTCCCTGTCAGATGATGATGATTTGGGATGGTGCAATTCCTGGCCTTCAACTGTTTGGCACTGTTTTTTGAAAGGTGAAAGAAAAAATATTTTAACTATTTACACCTAACTTGTGTTGCACCCTACTTATACATCTAATATTTGTTTTCTACTTAAAACTTTAGGCACACGATTGTGCTTTCATAAGGGAAGCAATAAGGAATGGCAGGATGTTGAAGATTTTGCTAGACCTGAAGGCTGTGACAATGAGGAAGATCTTCAAATGAGCGCTCACAAGGTTGACTTAAAATTATTTCAGAATTTTTCAAAATCTTTCAGAATGAAACAGGATTTATTGCTAACCTATAGGAATATTCTCCATTTACTTAATATTGAAATGACATCTTACATTTTAGGTAGAGGTTTTGTAGCTACTTGTTGCTTAACTTGATAGGGAGGACAGTGATTTTGGGTTTACCTTTCTAATTATGCTTTTTTGAATGGAAAAAGTATATTAGTTAGCAATTTTTTATGTTTCATACATTTTACATTGGGAAAAACAAAACTAACATTAAAAACAAATAATAAACTAACCAAAGCCTTTTCTTAGGTAATCTACAAAGTGGTCAATTCCCCTGTAGATAATTGAGAGTTGATTATATTAAGTTACTTTTAAAATGGTTCCATAAAACACTAGCATTTTCTAAGCTGATGAGCAAAAGCAGTAGTGAGCAACATCAGGATAAAGATCGATTGACACCTTTCACTTTGAAATCTTTAATTTCTCCATCTCCCTGTAGGCACAGAAAACGAGTATGTGAAGTGTACTTGTTTAAAATTCCTTTTTTGATCCTGCTCTTACTATTGAGTCTCTTGAGAAAAATAGTCCTGACTTGGCTGCCTTCATTTTTCCCCCCTTGCTGTTAATCTTCATTCTAGTAAAGTTTACAGTAGTCTGAGTTTGGTCTCTGCCACTCTACTAAAATCTAAGAGGTTACTAGCTTTATTCTAATTTCTAGGACCAGAGACTTCTGCTTGTTTTGTTTGACATCTCTGCAATTTTTTACACATTGGGTTAGTTCCTGACATTGCCCCTTGATTTGTGTAGCATAGCATAGCAGTGTCCCACTTCTGTCTTGTTGACTGGGTGCATGTCTGCTGAACGTAAGACAAGGTTTGGCCCTCTTCACTCTCCTCACCAGTTCCTCTCTGCTGATAATGTCCACAGCACTTCCATGGTGTCAAGTGGAAGGCACTCTGGACTTAGAGTCAGGAAACCTGGGTGCTCTTTCTAGCTCCCTTACTGCAACTATCTGTGTAACTGAACATAGGCAGATTGTTAACCCCTCTGGGTGTTGGTTTTGATCTGTAAAATGGGATTGAGTTAGTTTTAAGGTCTCCTGTAGCTCTAAAAATAAGAAGATTTTTGTAATTTAGTTATTTTCAAATATATGTCTATAGCCTTCAGTGGCACATTTCCAACTGCATGTTAGATATCTCTACATAATATTTGGTTCTTTTTTTTTTTTTTTTTTTTTTGAGACAGAGTCTTGCTTTGTTGCCCAGGCTGGAGTGAATGCCGTGGTGTCAGCCTAGCTCACAGCAACCTCAAACTCCTGGGCTCAAGCAATCCTTTTGCCTCAGCCTCCCGAGTAGCTGGGACTACAGGCATGTGCCACCATGCCTGGTTAATTTTATATATATATTAGTTGGCCCATTAATTTCTTTCTATTTATAGTAGAGACGGGGTCTCGCTCTTGCTCAGGCTGGTTTCGAACTCCTGACCTCGAGCAATCCGCCCGTCTTGGCCTCCCAGAGTGCTAGGATTACAGGCATGAGCCACCTCGCCCGGCCAATTTCTGTAAAGATTTTAACAGTCATCCTTATCTCTCATTCATTACTTTGTTCATGCACTAGTGTAATAATGATTGGATACTATAGCTAATTATTGGCATGTTTGTTGTCTTTGTTTTTCTGTGGATTTAAGGGTAAGGATCATGTCTTGTTAATGTTTGTATTTTCAGAGCCTACCTGGTATGTACTAAATGCTCAGTATTCATTAAATTTTAGTTTAGTCTGGTTCTACCACCACTGCACTTGTCAATTAAGGACTATACTGGGTATCTCTCATTATATCCTCAAATAATTGAATATGAGATCCCTTTTTATTCTGCAGTCATCATCATCATCTTCAAATTGGCAGTCATATTAGTAAAGATACTTTCATTAACTTCCCAATACCTTCTAAGTAAAAAGTTTAAGCACTTTGCCTGTCTTTATGAGCCCTCTACTAATTGGCCTCTCCTGTTTAGCCTTATTTGCCCAAGTCTGAACTCATCTTGTATTTTTAGCAAATACTTAGCACTCCCCCCACCCCCAAAAAAGTTAATTATAATCGTTCTGGTGCAAATCCTGTCCTTCTACCTTTCTGAATTGCATTGTTCTTTTAAATCTGTTCAAATGAGAATTGAAAGTCCCCCCTAATCTTTCTTTTGGAATTAACAACTTTATTAACTCCATCACCACTATTTATATGTGAATTAAAGTGTTTACTACAGTCTAGTTATATTTATTTGTCTTTCTTCACTACTGGGTTTAAAGATCTTTAAAGGCAGGCATCCCATCTTGGGTGTTTTTACCTTTTTCACAAAGTCTTACAGGTAATGGAAGCTTCACTGTGTGTTGAATTGAACATTTCCAGTTCATTCACTCTATGCATATATTTTCAGGGCTATGGTTCTGATGGTCTAAAGTTGTTATCACATGAAGAAAGTGTATCATTTGGCGAGTCAGTACTGAAGTTGACTTTTGATCCTGGTACAGTAGAAGATGGTTTACTTACTGTAGAGTGTAAGCTGGACCACCCTTTCTATGTTAAAAATAAAGGTAGGGCTTTAACTGAATTTGTAGTAACTTTTTAAAGAAAGCTTCTTAAATCTATAATTATGTCTGTGGCTTTGATGATTAAGGAAAAAAATTTGGAGGGAAAATTTCTTTCCAACTATATAAAACTACTATTGGAAATGCTTATAATTTATACTTAATGGTGCTTAAGTATCTTAGCAATAGTCAGGTGGAATTCAATTTCCTGAGTGTGAGAAATTTTTAGATTCATTGTAGCATACTATAATAAGCTCTCTGTTATCTTCAGATAGTTTGGGGAATGAAGTGTGATGATAATCACATTTTTGTTAAGAGTTACCAAATATACTATAAACCAAACTCAGTCTTCAAAGCCTTATTATAATCACACCATGTTAAACATAATTTGATGATTCAGAGACTATTTCATGGTCTCAGTCACTGAGCACTTCCATCAGTCTATAAGATAGTGAATAAATGATGATTGATATATCTACATATATTAATAAAGTACTTACTGAATTAAACTAGTTTTGGAGAGCTTTTACATTACTGAAAGAGAATACTTATTGAATACTACTTTATTGCAGATACATGCCTTGTATTAGAAAATTTCTTGGGACATGTTTTAAGAAATAACTTTTTAAGATACAGAAATGATATGTCTGTTGTAAAATAATTAGGGTGCTTTCTGTCAGTCCTCATTCTTTATGCAACTATTGTTTAACTTTAGGTTGGTCATCGTTTTATCCAAGCTTGACTGTGGTACAGCATGGCATTCCATGTTGTGAAATTCATATTGGAGATGTATGTCTACCTCCTGGACACCCCGATGCCATTAATTTTGATGATTCAGGTGTTTTTGATACATTTAAAAGGTAATATTAGATTCTTTTTTTTTCTGTTAAGGTTTACCCTTAATTTGATAATTATAAGAAAAATACTTAGAGGAAAGTATAAATATGATTAAATTAAAAAATATTAGGTAATTAATAGCTAATAGGGAGTTTTGCATATAATTGTTATATAGGAAAATTGAATTTATGAGACATTTAGGATTAGATTAGAAAGAATATCATATTATATAACCAGGAGTTTAATAGATCAACTTTGATAGTTACATACATTAAAAAAAAATCCGGGCAATCAGGCAACTGTTTTTAACCAGCCATAAACCTCTTAATAGTCTGTCTGTGTTTTTTTTTTAAGCTAACTGTATTTTTTTTTTTTTTGGTAGTTAATTGTATCTTTGTTTAATATTCATTTTGACCAAGGGTGTTGCATGGTTTAATAAATAGTAAAAAATTAGCCAAAACTTGACATTTTAGAGAGGAAAGCAGTTTTTTCTGACATCATGTTGCTAACAAGTGGCAGAATAGGACAAGAATCCATGTGTCTTGACTTTCAAGAAGGTTGATGTACTGTCCCTATTTATATGGGACTTTCCTGGCATTAGCACTGAAAATCCAGCATATCTGGAAACTCGTCATTCCTAGACAAACTGGGACAGTTGGTTACCCTACTCTTAGAAGGTACCTGGAGAAAGTCTGTGTGTAGATACTTGGGACTTAAAGACTCATTCTTTTTTTAAGGTAATTATGAAATCCATATCATGTATGGGGCACTAAGTAGTGCCCTGAGAATTCTTGAGTTCCTGCTGGCCTGTAAATTTTATTTCCTTCAGTTTAAATTAAATCAAATTTAAGGTTAATATATTATATAAATCATAAGGATAAATGAGACTAATATTACTAAAAAAGCAAATAGCATAGGGCCTGGCACAGGCCATATGCTCAATAAATGTCTATAAGATTGTAAACTCAATACTGTTCTACTGAAACCCTCATATACACTCTTCTTTAAAAACTAGAAAAATGACACAAAATTTTAAGGACGGATTCTTTAAGTATTCTTAGCATGTAGATCACTGATAACTCCTGTATTTTGGTGAGAGGATAACCTGATAAAAAAATTCTGGATGACAGTTGGCTTTATCTTACAAAGGTGAATATCAGCAATTTCACTCCTCTGTTATATACCCTAGTGAAGTAAATTCTTGTAGACATGCTCAAAGAGATATGCCAGTAAGTTCATAGCTGAATTGCTGATGATAGCAAAAATGTGGAAACAATCAAACTACCTATTAACTGGAGAGTGAATACCTAACTTGTGATATAATCTTACAGTGGAATTCTTTTTTACCAGTGGAAAATGAACTGTAGCTATATACTTTAAAATACAGATCAATTTTTAAAACAATGTTAAGTAAAAATAAGTCTCAGAAGTAAACAATATGTTTCTATTTTTATGGAACCCTGTTCTTTACAAATATATCTAATAAAACTATAAATATAAGTATATAAGCTTTATATATTATATGTAATATACATTGTATAATCATGTCAGGAGTCCCTCAAGACCACCCCCAGGTTTGATCATTTGCTGGGAGAATTTGCTCATGGTTATGATTTATTATGGTAAAAGCATACAAAGCAAAATCAGGAAAGGGAAAAGACAGGGAGTGAAGTCTGGAGGAAGCCAAGCTTCCAGGGATCTCTCCCAGTGCTGATGAACAGGACACCGTTAATTCTACCAGTAGTGAGTTGTGACAACAAGTATGAAACATGTACCAGGAAAGCCTATTAGACACTCAGCACTCACAGTTTTCTCTGCCCGACATGTACCAAAATTTCAAACTTCCAAAGGAAAGTGGCTTTTCAGAGTAAACCATGTTGTTTGTACACACAGCTTAGGCATACTAAGCTATCCTTATCAGTTGTGGCAATGATGGGAACCCTCCTGAAATCCTAGTTCTAGATGCCCAGTCAAGGGCCAACCTTGTAAGAAGACCTTTGAAGGGAGAGCAGTATTGAGTAATATTATTTTTATAATAAAATTATTGAAAATAAGAGAAGGATAAGCCATTCAGGAGAAAAGTTATCTGGGGGTAGCAAATGAACTTAAAGTGATATTAGAAATGTTTTCTTAATTTGGATTGTGGGTTCACTGATAGTTGTGTGCTTCATAACTTAGATATATGTTATATATTAAGTATTACATAGTGCACAACTTTGCTTTTTAAGGCAAAAGGAAAAACTTGGCTGCCTAATTCCTGTTTTTCTGAGATGGGAAATTCTCATCACTTGATCCCACTGGATACTAATCCCTCTCAATATGATCATTGTCACTGGTCTAATTTTACTGTTGAGTGGCTGTAACATATATAATATAACGGCAATGCTCACCTTTCCCCTCCTGCAAAGGAGCGGAAATGGGCAGTTTCATCCAGGAGAAACCATGAAAAAGTTGAGAAACATGAAGTTGACTAAATTTTCTTTGTGGACTTGATTATGACTTGAGGGTTAAAGGAGATGATATCTGGCATAGGAAGAGCAAGAAGAGAAAA
Organism: Microcebus murinus; assembly: GCF_040939455.1. Taxonomy (NCBI): domain Eukaryota; kingdom Metazoa; phylum Chordata; class Mammalia; order Primates; family Cheirogaleidae; genus Microcebus; species Microcebus murinus. The sequence goes on from NC_134112.1 coordinate 63,215,981, forward strand.
GAAAGGCAGGGAGAGGAAACACTCAGTCCAAAATGGAACCCCAGAATAAATTCCTAGGTCTGTTGGGGATGTGGGGCAAGCTCTTGGATCATTGTTTACAGGGAAGGACACTTGAGTGGTTTCTAGCTTGGTAAGAACTGTAAGAAGTTAACAAGTTGATGAGCTCTTAAACCCAATTCAAAGCTCTACCATAGAAAGGAGGCCTCTAAGAGCATGCTTTACAGAAGCCCTTTCTGAGACTTTGTCAGTTGGGGCTAATCTTATAGGCATTATACAAGTTTAAAACAGTCACTTTTGACTTTGTGAAGTTGACATTTCTATTCAAGTAATGTGATAATTTAACAAATTTATTAAGTGCTTACTATGTGCCAGGTACTGTACATATGTAAATTTATTTAATCTTCAATCCCTATTGATAGGTTATATCCTCATTCTACAGAAAGAGAAAAAGAGAAATAAAGTTAGGAGAGGTTAAGGAACATGCCCAAAACAAAGCCAGTTACTGTCAGAATTAGGATTCAATCCTGTATCTTATAAAGATTCCAAATTTAGCATGCTTGTCTCCTAATCTACCTCTACAATAACAGATACCCCTAATTGAATACAACTTTGTGCCAGCCTCTGCCATGTTTTACATTTATTATCCTTTCAACAACCCCTCATAGCATGTATTCTCTTTATTTTACAGATAAGTAAACTGAGGCTAGATAGTTTATTTAACTTGCCCAAACATAGTGTGACCCCATCTCTAAAAAAAAAAAAAAAAAATAGAAAAAATTAGCTTGTGTGGTCATGTACACCTACAGTCCCAGTTACTGGAGAGTCTGAAGTGGGAGGATCACTTGAGCCCAGGAGTTTGAGGTTGCACTGAGCTGTGATGATGCTACTGCACTCTAGCCTGGGCAACAGAGTAAGACCCTGTCTTTGAATGAATGAATGAATTTATTTAACTTGCCCAAGGTCATACTGCTAATAAAGTGGCAAAACTGGAATTTAAACCCAATTAAAATTTTACATTATGTTCTCCAGAATTAATTTAAAAATGGGTTAAGAATGGCCATGCCTCTTCTTTTTCAGAAGTCTATAAAATGGAGATATTAGAAAAAGGATTAAATGAGTTAATACATGTGACATAGTTAAGAGGCACTATTGTTGTAGAGTTTGCCTTTAAGAGTAGTGATTAGACAGTGAAGTGGAAAAGAACATTCTAAGCTTAAGGAATGACATATACAAAAAAAGTAGGGGTGTGAAACAAGGCACCTTTGAGGAACTACAGGTGGTTTAGTGAAGAGAATGAAAACTAAGGTGTTATAGCAAAAGATTATCAAAATCCCGAATTTTGTGAATTCAAGCTGATTTAAGTTGTATCCATAATGGAAATAGATGACAGTTGTATTTGTGCCACTAGATGGTGGGGTTTTCACATTTTAGTAATTAGTTTACCTTGTATCTTTTGGTATTTTAAAATTGTAACTAAGTATTTTCTTTGAGAAGAGATTAAATATTTTGTGTCAAATTCATTTATAGTGAAGTGTGCTATTTTTTCTAAATTATGTATGAGAGGGGCTTACAGTATTTTTATGGAAGTTGCAAACCTAGAAAGCAGAAATTGTTTCTCTGACATACTGATTGCTAAGCATTCATGAGATAATTTTGCAGTGATAGTTTAAGTACATTATTTCATGTAATACCTTTAAGGAAAAAAAAAACACTGGTTGGTAATTGCTAAAAGTCATTTTTACTGTGTGTAGTAAATAGCATGGACCTAGCTCATTTAGTTTTTCACTTCTTTTTAGAATATTTCTTAATCTCATATGCTTCACCTTTGAGAAGATGCTGTTCCTGTAGCCAATATGAACCTATTTTGATATATTACCAGAATTTCTGTTTCAGGGAGAGAAGTAGGGGTTGGATTCTGAATAAAAGGTTTTTTGCCAAGAAGATACAAATTACTGTAGGCAGAGAGTTAACAGTTGGAACAAAAGAAAATTCTTTTGACTGGTGTAGCTTTAGGCTGTGATCTACATTAGCTCTAATTTTCAGCTAATATTTCCAATTAATAGGATTATTATCTGTTCACCTTGAGTCAGTAGCAATGTGAGATATCATGGTACTGTTAAGGAAACCTGGGGCTTTGAAGGTAGATAGATCATCTGAGTTTGGATTCTAGTAGTGTGGCCTTGGGTGCATAATACTTTACTTTTCTTAGCTTGTTTCTTCATATAAAAGAGGGGATAATGATACTGTCCCAGCTGGTTTGTTGAGATGAGAGAATAATATGGATAGTTTATTTGCATGCCTATGTAAACTGGAACAAAATGTAGCCTTTCCTGATAAAGGTGGGTTTTTACTATGAACTTACTAGGCAGTAGTTGGCTTTTTGGGAGACTGATATATGTGTGTGACTTTTTTCATAAAGATCCAGATTATGGGGCATATTAAGTTTCTTTAGCCGGGCGCGTTTAATAGCTTTTGACTGCCCCTTACCCAATCTTTTGTCTTCTTCAGTATTTAGTCCTTAGGCCTAGTATATTGCCTCCACTTCATTTTAATTTTCTAGCTCTAGGCTAGAAATTGCATTAGCAGGTTTGTCAAGAAGGGAATTTGAAGTAAGAATAAGTAGGTTGTGTGGGATTTGAACGAGTTACTTGCTGTGAACAAGCCATGTTGATTATAATATTCCTTATTACAGGGTTCAAGTCTTTTTTTTACTTTTCTATTATCTGCAGAGGCTTTTTTTTTAAAGTAATAATTTTAGTCAATGCATATATAGAATTCATTTTATTAGTATAAGCAACTATCAGTGGCAAAAGTTGTTAAAAGTAGTGTTGATAACATTATATAGGGGAAAATGCATTGAAAGTTCCAATCAAATGTTAAGGGTTTTTAAAAACCCTGTTTATAGAAATTGGATAAACTGAATTAAAACTGTATTAATTTTTTTAAATTTCATAGCTATGACTTCACACCTATGGATTCTTCTGCAGTTTATGTGTTAAGTAGTATGGCTCGTCAACGTCGTGCATCTTTGTCTTGTGGAGGACCTGGTGGTCAAGATTTTGCAAGATCTGGATTCAGTAAAAACTGTGGCTCACCTGGATCATCACAGCTCTCTTCAAATTCTTTATATGCTAAAGCTGTCAAAAACCACAGCTCAGGGACTGTGAGTGCCACTTCTCCTAATAAGTGCAAAAGACCAATGAATGCCTTCATGCTTTTTGCCAAAAAATACAGAGTTGAATATACTCAGATGTATCCAGGGAAAGATAACAGGTAAAAATGGTGACAAATCTTACTATAATAACTAAATACTTCAATGTCATTCACAGCAACTGGGATAGTTAAGTACACTTAACTTTAATTGAATTCTGTTTTCTTAAGTTGACATTAAAGTAAAAAGTTTAAGTGGAATTTTTAGGGCATGTATAATTACTTTATAATACCTAGACAGATAACTGAGTCTACTATGGAATGTGTAGATATTGGCAATTTGTAGTAAGTTTCCAAACTTGTCAAAAGTTGTCTTCAGGAGAGCCCAGGAATAAAAATTAACTCAAGTACTTCCTAGTCTAAGTATTTACATTTTAAAAAGAGAAGCTTATCCCAAATGCTTCTGAGAATTGATACATATGTATATTTGCATTGAAAATATTACAAGTAACACTTTAATGAATAACTTTGTCTTTAGTTTCTGGTTGTTTAGATTCCTACTCAGTGAAGAATTCTAAGGGCTTTCTCAACACCATTGAAATTTTTAACTCTTGGGTCTGTCATCTCTGTGACTTTTGGCAATTAACCCAAGTTCTAATCCTCCATTTCTTCATCAGTAACAAGAGTGGGTTTAACTTTTTTAAATACATTTTGGAAGTCCACTTCTCTGGTGACTAGTGTGTGATTATTCTCACAGAAAATATACTTTTAGGATTTAAAGGCATTTTAGGATCATTGATACCTGTTTTCTCCTTGCTCAGTTTTATTTCCTGAGAAAATGGCTACCTTAGAGATTTAGTGATAGGTGCTATGCTGCATTTCTTTTTTTGTACATATCTGGTATCTTAATTATTAGCTATGTCCTTTGACATCTAAGAAATACAGGATTCATGTCCCTATATGACATTAATAATAAGTCTCTTCCCTAGCCATTGACAGCATCAGCCAGGATGCCTTCTGAACTTACTTATAATTCTCTGTAATTGTAATTGGATTGTCCTGATTATAAGAGTGTAAATCTCATTTTTTTTTTTTAAGGATCTCTATCAGGTTATACCCCTTTTTGCTCATAAATCTAATTTTTTCTTTGCATTTTAGCATTGCTCCCATGTGATATATTGGTAATCACCTAACATCAAGAGATAGATCAATCAGAGAGACATAGTTGATATAATTGTCAATCTGCATGTAACACTCACTGCAAAAATCATCTTTAGGTGACATATCTACTTTATTGTTATAGAAGGGAATACAGATAATAGTCTGTATTATTTTGCACATTTCATTACCTGTCAGCTTTTAACTTAAGGAATAAATGTGTTTCTCAAGTGTCACATAACCACTCCCTTCCAAAAACATTTCACATTTTTTCTTACTTTGAAAGACTGAGATGGGGGTGTAGTATATGTGTGAATATTTCTTACTGATTTGTTTAACTAGTAAATGTGCCAACTACTGTATGGTGTCTTTAACCCAAAGACTATAAAAATTGGTTTTTACTAAAGGAAGATGCAGTGTAATGTTTAATTGCATCAACTTATTAGATAGAAAGACAAGTAAACTTACACAAACTTCATTTCTTTTTAAGTACTAGAGCTTCTGTGTTTATTGTTCTTCTAAAGCACATATACATATCTTTAGTTTCCTTATCAGTTGGATAAAATCACTTGTACATACTTTGTATAGTCATTCCAGGACCTTCTGTCTTGTATGAGTGTCACAGAATGAATGGTTAATAGCTCTTCATAGAAGGAATGTGGTTTATGTCTGCATGCTCTGGGTGAGACTATCTTAGTAGGTTTGGTAGCAGAGTGACAACTATAAATAGGAAAGTAATTTCAAATTTCTATCATGCTGAATCCTATCAGTTTGACTTATCCTTACTGTTTGGAATGTATCCAATTTTCTCAAGTAATTAAGTATGAATATTGACTAAAGTTTAATTGGTTTCATCTTAAGAGATAAAGACCTTTATCATAACATTTTGATAGGTGTTATGGGCATAAATAGAACTCTCAATATGTAAGAATAACTTTTAATACAAGTTGAATACTTCATGCTGATACTGAATAGTCTTACCTTTATACCTTAAGCATCTTTTAAAAACTGATGTACAATGATAGATCTAATGGTAATAATTAAAACTTTTTCTTTGAAATCTTAAAAAATTTTTTTTAAATATAAGCTTTGTACAATATCCAATTTCTAGCCATTTTAGATTCCTTTGACAGTTGGGAATATTGACACTATACCAAGGGGCTTTAACTGCTGAGATTATGATAAATGGGCCATATGACTTGGGATTTTACTGGAAATGACTATTACCGCCTTGACCTTTTGCCTTCTCTATGTTGGACAAGATTTTTGTCTTTTTTTTTTTTTAACTTTACATTTTTTTTCCCCAACATAGCAGCACTTGAGTTTTATGAAAAATTTATGCCTTTAGCATTTTGTAAATATTTATTTTACAGAGCCATAAGTGTGATCCTGGGTGACAGGTGGAAGAAAATGAAGAATGAAGAGAGAAGGATGTACACATTAGAAGCAAAGGCTTTGGCTGAAGAACAGAAACGTTTAAATCCTGACTGTTGGAAAAGGAAAAGAACCAATTCAGTACGTTTCAATAAGTAGTTGTTTAAAATTATTTTGACTTATCCCCATAGGTATACTGGCATGTTGGAACGATTGTTATAACCTTTAAAAGGTTGTAGTGACATTGTTTTATAGCATTTTCATACTTCAGAGGCTAATGTTTTCCCATCATCATATAAGACTGCTTTTCTTTTCATCATATTCCATACCCTGTTTGCATGGAAGCAGAAATCTCAAGCAAACTTTAAAAAGAATGTTTTAAATGTTAAGGTAAAACAATAATTTTGGAATATATTATTTCTAGTTAGGTTGAAAGATGGGCATTATTAACCCATTAATATCACAGTAGAAAATTTCTCTAATTTTTGGTGGTGGTCTCAAAAGCCTTTCTTTCCTTAATTGGTGAGAGACTAATGAGGATGGAGGTGTTGAGGGTACACTAACTAACCTTCATGGGGACTTCTGCCATTGGCCCAGAATTTTTAGATTAAAAACCTCAAGAAGAAGAAGAAATAGGCCCAGGAAGGGTGGTAAATAAATTCATACCAAAATCTATCTTGGATAGACTTGGTGCTTAGAACTTTTCCGTTATTAGACTAGCATCTTTTAAGAAAATTTCACTTGGTAGACTAGAAGTGAAGACAGTAGTAGTTGTAGTAAGAGGGCTGGCCAAGGATGTTTGTGTATGTGTACCTGTTTTTATAGTAACGTGCAGGTCACATCGGTTTTAAAATGTTCAAGAATTTCTTTTAAAGAAGTAGGTGAGAAGATGACTGGATTTTGGAAGTTGTTAATTTAGAATTTTATGTGGTAGGACTTTGTATCACCTTTCTTTTCTATTCATCCTAGTCCATGTCTTATTTTTCATAAATTTTCTGGATGCTTGAACCATGAGATACTAGCAAATTTTGAAGTCACCTGAAGTCACCAGAACAGTATTTTTAATAGTGAACTTACAAACATTATCTTATACATCTTAGTGTCCACATATGGGATTACCCATGTATTGATTTGTAAACATTCACTGCGTTTAATTTTATTTCCACAGGGCTCACAGCAACATTAAACCAGGATGCTTGTGTTCTTAAGTCTATATTTGCATAAACATTGACTCTTGATGGAAAGGCTTAAGAAGATCAAGGTCTCACCATTTGTCCTGAATTTGTGTGACCATAAGATACTGATAGCATTGAGTCTTGAAATGATTTAATAATATGAGTGAGGATTTGCTTTCTCCATTAGAGCATTAAGTAAGCTAAAACTATCAACATTGTAAACCAAATTGCCTTATTTTTCTTCCAAACTTCATATGTGTCTATCAGGTAATATAGGCTTGAAAATTGATATCCTGTGGTGCTAAAGTACAGTAGAAAGAGAGGAGAAGTGTATACATGTTATATTTTAAATTGTATGAAAGGGGAATTTAAAAATATGTAACTGCTGTTTATACATTTGGCTCCTTATTGCTTATTAATCTGTATTGTACACATGATGGAATGAAGCAGAAGCTGGGAGTTGGCCTTTCCTCGAGCAGCCACCACATGGCTCAGCATCTGTGCCAAACACAGGCACTCCTAGTGTGGCCAGTGCCAAGGGGCTATCAGAACATGTGGTAGGTGGCTGGTGTCAGTGTCCCAGTGTAAGAGCCACCTGCTGCAGTTCCCATGGCATGCTGAGTTTATGCACCAGGTGGCAGCAGCCATCCATTATTTCCAGTGGAGACCTAGCCCAGGCCAAGATAAAGTTAGTTAATAGCATTGGGATATAGTCACAGTAATGGTGCTATTAACAGTCAACACCATTGTATTTTTTAACTTTGTGTTCTATATCTCCTCAGCCACGTATCTTAAATATATTTTGTCATCATATCTTTATGGTGGGGGCAGACTTTGCACTTATTGCAGTGCAACACTTGCACTTTACTTTTCATCCAACTGTCTAAAATTAGAGCAAATACATTGGCAATACAGCTGCTTTTGCTCTGAGCTACAATCATGGCTTTTCATGTTACTTACCAAGTGGTGTTTCTGGTTAGGAATCACAGCTGTAAAATTGATTTCAGTTCATTACACTTCTTCATGATGTTGCCCCTAAATTTTGCACACTATATTCTTGTATATTATTTCAAATAAAATGAAAAAAAGTTGTTTACCTCTGACTTGATTGATTTTAATGTTTGAGTTGTCGGAATAACAGGTTCAGGAGATAGGAAGTTTGCCTTATGGTTTCTAACACTTAGACCTTTTGTATTTATCATTATGTGGCTGCTATTGGGATTTAAAAAATTAAAAACAAAAATGTTAATAGTGCGGCAATGGCAATAAAACAAATAAGGACTTAGATTATTTATAGAGAATCCTTGTAGAATAAAAAATATTTTTCACTTGGCAACTCTGTTGAAAGGTTAAACCACCCACAAGGTCTGCTCTTAATAAAACGACAAAGTGTAAAGAAAGCCTTGCTTTATTTAAAGATTCAGGATGACATATTTAAACAAGAACATTTAACCCTACATCTTAGTTTTGGATATGTTAGTGGTTCCCAAACTTTGTTGCATATTGGAATCACTGTGGGGATTTAAAAAAAAAAAATACTGATTCCTGACTCCCACTCCCGTTCCCTCCCCCAGACATGTTAATTAGTATGGAGTACAAGTCGGGCATCAGGATTTTTTTAAAACTCCTCTGGTGGTGTGAATGTGCACTCATATTTGGGAACCACTGGACTACACACTTACTAGGGAAGAGGGCAGCTTGGGGGAAACAGTCTCCCTATAACTTATTCAGATCCCTTTAGAAGCAATGGGGTCCTTGTGTGGATATACCCATAGTGGAACTCAGGTGATAAAGAAATTTTAGCCTTGTACAAAAGTCTGAAAGGAAAAAAGTTAGAATCTTTCTGGAATAATCAGGTCCATGAATTTTAAAGGCTGTGATGATGAATATGTTTTGATATTTTATGCTAAAGTGGAAGTGCTAAAGGTAAATAGAGATCAACAAGAAATATAGAAAAATCCATTACATTCTTAAAATAGTGGGTAGTTGCTGTCTAAATTTTAGACTATGTTACTTAACTGCCAACTATGAATGGGTTAGCGCGAAGTGAGATTGGATTTCATATTGTTACTGAAGAGCAGACATAGCTTTTTGAAGCAGCTGAACCATTATGGGATAAACTGGTGCAAATTCTTTGCCTTCTCTACTTCTCACTGTATGGACATAAGCTTCCAGGGCTCCCCTGAAAAGCAAAATGAAAACAATGTCAAAATATTATATAAACTACATAAAACGGCTTACGAGGTATCAGTGTAATAGAAATAAGCTAATTTCTGAAACTGCTCAGTTCTACAAGCCAAGTAATCAACAGTGTTCAAACATTTATTGGTCGTTTTACTATGGTTAGTGCGCAAAACTATTTTTTCGATCTGTACTTAGTGGTCTAAGTCATCATGTACTTGGACTAGTCTACATACATGGACTGAATAGTCATATAACTTGCAGGCTCTCTGGCCTTTAAGTATGTGCTTGGTTTCCCTCCTCTACTTCCCTATTACAGAGACCTCTGAAAAGTTGCAAGCAAGCTTGTGCCTATACCCAGAGCTTACCAGGGGCAGGCTGCACCTTGGAAAGGTGTGCTCAGGGGTGCTGGATGGTGGGGCCCTTTGGCACGCACAGGAACTCTAGCAGGTGCATTATATTCCTGTTAGATGAACTACGAACAACCCACAACTAGAATAATGCTCTTGGGCTCTAATTTTTGGCAAATAGGTAATGAGGAAGCAGTCTGAATTAAATTGAGGGTATGTGGTACCATTCAGTTATTTATTATTATGCTCTCGTGAATTAGATTAAGGGTCAGCAAGCTGCCTGCAGGCCACATCCAGCCCGATGCTTGTTCACTTACTGTCTATGGCTGTCTTCACACTATACTGGCAGAGCTGAAAAGCTGAAGCAGAGACCATATTGGCCTGCAAAGTCTAAACTTCTCTGACCCTTTATGGAAAAAGTTTGCCAGTCTTTGGACTAGATCATCTGTTTAACTGGAGCTAAAAAGAATGGTTACAAGACTGTTAATTTTTCATTATTGGTGTATTTAAGTCTCAGGTATACAAATTGATTTTTGTCAAAATTTCATACTTTGAGATTAGCGCATTTCTATAAAGATGTAAGTTAATACCATTGCTCTAGCTCACATACTCACTTTCAATCCCATTTTTTACAAAAGCCTTTCTTAACTCCAGGTAGTACAAAAGAATGGAAACCACCCTGGAGTAACACAAATTTGTGGAAAGGTTTGACTTCTGTATCAACAGCCTTGACTTATTAATAGCAGGGTCTAGGCATTTTGGAATCCCTGAATGCAGGCTCCACACTCTGCTCAAGCATGAGTAAATTAGTCATGCAGAGGGATGGGCAGGCCCTTAATTTAAGCAGCATAGTTTTTTAGGCCGGGCGTGGTGGCTCACGCCTGTAATCCCAGCACTCTGGGACGCCAAGGCAGGGGGAGGAAGAGGATCGCTTGAGGCCAGGAGTTTGAGACCAGCCTGAGCAAGAGTGACACCCCGTCTCTACTACAGATAAAAAAATTAGCCAAGTGTCATGGCATGTGTCTGTAGTCCCAGCTACTTGGGAAGCTGAGGGAAGAAGATGGCTTGAGCCCAGGAGTTTGAGGTTGCTGTGAGCTAGGCTGATGCCGCTGCACTCTAGTCCAGTGCAGGGAGCTGTGATGATGCCACTGCATTCCAACCTTGGTAACAGAGCCAATGCTCTGTCTCAAGAAAAAAAAAAAAAAAACAAACCAAAAAAAAACATAGCTTTTTAAATAAGATATAAGTTAATACCATTACTCAGTTCACATACTCAGTCCCAAGTCCCACCTAATACATAATTCTCAACTGGCATGCAAGATGGAATTTAATGCTCTTAGAGAACAATTATGAGATGCCTTAGTTCAAGTCAGAGCTGACCCTTGATGGAGCTCTTTATGAAAAAACTTGCTTCTTTTAGTAATACTTGTCTAGTTGGTATGCCATCCTGGAAAACTGTCCCTATGATCCAAATGTAGTCCCTACAGATTCATATGTAGTAGAGAAATCCCCATAGGCTCAACTGTTTTCAAGACAATGGTATATGTATCAGTCTGAGAAATAAAAGTTCCCCACCCTTCCATTCTATTTAATAAATGGACAAAATCCAACTTAGCACTTTCACTGGCATTTAAAAGGATAAGAAATAATATAAAATATATAGTATGTAAACAAAAGCTCAGAAATGAGATTTGTTAGATTTTTTGGTATTAATCAAAAACATCAGAAGTACGGGGTAAAAAACAGATTAAGCTGCCCTCCCACATAAGATCAGAGCAAGATTTTCAAGCACTTATTAAAAAATTTCATTTGCTTCAGCAAAACATTAGCTTTCTTGGAAGTCAGGCCAACCATTATATAATAGTCTTAACTCTGGTTTGTAACCAAAATAAGTAGATTATTGAAGTTATCCTTATTGGGAAAAAACAAAACAAAGCACACAATTAGTAGAGGAATGGCTTGTGGTAACATGGCAACACTGCTCAATGTGACAGAAACTAGCCAAGTGGAGGTTTTCATAGAAAACAAAGTTGGTTTTTGTCAGGCATGAAGTATGCAGTGTGATTAGCACTGAACTATAATACAGAACGACTTACAAATACGCCACGGGCCTCGGCAGGCAGTTAACCCGGGGCTTTTCCCTGGCTCCATCCTCCCATCTCAGGCACTCAGTTCCCGGAACTGAGTGTCGAGTGACTGGCTATCAGGGCCAGAAACATTACTCTCCACCATCAGGGATCTTGGAGTTTTGCAGAAGTGTGGAGGAGCGGAGGGGACGGGTCCCAGCCTGCAGGCCCTGGGCCATGGCCAGAGGTCAAGGGGCCGAGGATGCGTGGGCACAAGCATTCTCCCATACCCGTATGGACGAAAGCATCACTAGGCTCATGAAGTCTGTGAACGTTTTGGACATCATGAAAGCATACTCCTCCTCAAATAGGGCTATAACAAAAAAGAGCTGCTGCTCCACTGCAGACATCAAGCAACAGTAAATGGATTTGAGGCCAACCACTACCACTTCCACAAAGCTTGAGAAATCTTTGCATCAAAACCTCATTAGATGTACCACTATTACGTACCCATATTAATGAAAAAATTTTTAAAAGACCTTTGAGCACCAAACCTCAAAACAAAAACACTTATTGTTCATTTTTACTGCCCCACAGGTGTCAGCCAGGCGCCCCTCTGCGCCTGGGGGCACACGCGTGTCTGCAGCACCTGCCTGGTGGGGGCGTGGTAGGACTACCGCCCTCACTGACACCATCTGGCCCCATGAGGCAGTGATTACTCTGATTTTTCAAATTAACTTGACTAGTACTCATTCAAGCTCTAGAGAAGCATCTGGTGTCAAAGGAAACTGGAAGGCAGGAGAGAGTTCATTATTTGCCATGTATTCAGCAGCAGTAGTGACACTCTCCCCAGTCTGCCCTACTTTATGACAACCTAACATATTATGCTGGGAGGAACGGAATGAGTATACAACAAGGTTTGCCCCAGAAGCTAAAACAAATTTACTGACATTTAAAGAGCAGTGCTCACCCTCGGTTTATCTTCAGGGGAAAGAAATTCACCCAGTGATGCTTCAGTATGCAGGAACAAAATTAGTTTTGCAATAACCACAAGAACATTCTCTAGGACAAAGGTCCCTCCTTGCCAAGAGCCTGGGGTGCAGCAGAAGTGCAGTTTTTTTTGAATCCCCCAAGGAGGGCTCAATTTTCTGCTCAGGGCATGAAGGTTCTGGAATTGGCCATGTGTGGAGGAGGGATGGGTAGGCCTTATTTAAAAAGCATGACAGTATTTCTGAGCATGATTTTCAGTTGCTAAATATAGGCTTAGCAACAGCACTGCTGATGAAATCACTCAGGAGACATTTTTAAAGAGAAGCAAAAGAAAACAGATTTGTGATGTACCCACAGCAGGACAACTGTTGTGGATGAACTCATTCCAACTTGTTAAGAAGACAAAAATGAACCCTGCTCAATTAACTGAATCCTCTTCTATTACCAAGTGTGTTGCAGCTGAGTGAATCTTTGGGACTCAGGGAAAGATCCACACAGACATTGCAAATCCCTGAGTTAGCCCTAGGCCCAAACTCCCCCATCCAAACCTGCACTGGCTGGTGGGCGGCTCACCTCACACCCTTCCCATTTCTGGATCAGACCCTCAGAGGTGAGTAACAGATACGCAAGGAAGAAGGGCACGGGCCTGAGCTAATCTCTTTATCTATTAATACACAGCTGCCCAGGGGCCCGGGACTCACGTGGGATCTGGGCACTACATAGAAGGGCTCAGTGCCACTTCTGGAAACAGAGGGCTGATGTTTCCTAATGACCTCTCATAGCTTCCTCGGTGGAGCCTCCCACCTGACAACTGGAATACGCTTCACCGTGCCAGTGGGTCGCACCTTTGCTGCTCTGTGGACCTGCCTGAGGAGCTATAAACATCCTGACGCCAGGTCACAACCCAGAGATTCTGAGGTTGGCAGGCAAGAGTGTGGCCTCAGTTCGAGGATTTTTCACAGCCCTGTAAATGGTTCTCATGTGCACATGTGGCTCAGACCCACCTCACCACTTACCCCTCTGGCTTTGGGGAACCCAACTTGTCACCTGCACTGAGGCTGACACATAGGCCTACTGGGTGCCGTGGTCTCAGACCAACAGAATCCGAATCCCCTGGGGCAGCAGGGAATGGCGTCACAAATTAAGTGGTACAACTGACTAGCTGTGGAGAGTGAGGGCGACACAGGAGTGGAAATGAGGATTTAAAGGTTTTTTTTAGTGTGGCTGGTTAGGCGATGGGAAACTCCCAACCAACACAGGGAGTATAGGAGAATGAGAAGGCTTGAGAGGAAAGATGCCTTGTTGTGACCGTTTTGGGGTTGCGATTTCTATGGGGTATTTGAGTGGTGACATATGACAGCAAGCATACTGCCGGAGGCCCCGTGAATCGGGCAGTCACAGAGCTGGGGCCATGGGGGCAGAAGAGGCATTAGGCACGAGTCTGGATGAGTCACCTATGACCAACACAGACAGGATGAGAAGGACAAAATATGTGAAATGATGGCATTTCGCCTAAGGAATGGATGGAAGAAGACAATCCAGCAAATGACAGAAAAAAATGGCTAGAGAAGTTAGAACAGAAACAGAAGACTGGAAGCCTGAGAGGGCAGGGCCGTGCCTTAGTTTACTTTGTACCCTCAGTTCCCAGCATAGGGCTTCGCATGCCAATAAAATGTGAGCCTGGCGTCAGTAGCAATGTGTTGAGTAGGTTTATGAGTTTAAAGAAGGAAATGGTGTCAACTCTAGCTGAAGCTGCAGAGCTGTGAGGTAGGAACAGGAACGTTAGGTGGCCGGGGGTCTCTGGTGATTTCGGGAGAACAACTTCAGAGGAGAATGCTGATGGCAGAGAGGTGCTCACTAAGCCATCTGTGACAGGCCCGGCATCGCACCTGGCGCGGCTGGGGGGCATGGGGCGGTGGGTGCACACGTGTACATACATAAAGGCACTCGTGGGCCCTCCTGGAGGGCACATGGGATCTAAGTGGCTGCTACGTTGTCCTTGTTTCCTACTAACAACTATGTCCCACTTGGGTGTTTTTTTAAAAGTTCACTCACATCTCTGTTCTACCAGTTCAATAACGGCAACACAATAAAATGATGTAGAAAATACGGAGCTAGGGCAGGTCTTTTCATAGCGGAGGTTGGTGTTCGAAGCTAGGAGTGCATGGTCCTCAGGCCTGCATGAGGCACGGGATCACACAAAAGAGATGTGAAGGTTTAGAAGTGAAAGACACGGAAAGCAAAGTCGTTATGCCCAATGGTCCCGACTGCCGGTGCTCAGGCGCGCTGTGTGTGCCGTGCAGCGAGGTGGCCTGCCACGAGGAGGGGCAATCGCATGTCCATGTCCACCCAGGCACTGCGCCTTCACCCGGCCCTGCATCCCGTCCTCCCTGGCTTCCCGCCAGATGGTTGCCCCTGGCGCACGTGGCTCTACCTGATGAGGAGGAGCCTGTCCTTTTCAGACGGATGGTCATCCAGCCACTGAGAGAAGCGTGCGTGGGACCACTCGGCCTTCTGCAGGGGAAACACAATTAGAGAAGGGAGTGCGTGCCTACTCGTCAGTCAGTGGCAGCAAGTGCTGGTCAGAAAGCATTCTCGAGGCTCCCCAAGGCGAAACTGCCCCAGCACCCACCCGAGGGAAGTGGGCAGAAGGTGGCACCAGCCTTGGTCCACCTTCCTGACTACCAACGGGCCTGGATTTGCCAACTGATGGTAGCAAAGGAAATGGGACCTCCATCAGAAAAGCTTTATGCACACAAATTACTTGGGCTATTATTATTTAAAATGGCTAATTCTGGATTCAGCAGGTAATTTTTGGCACTACTTACAAAGTAGATGCTGGGCAGTGGGAGCTTTCCTTTCCTAATCTCTACACACTGTCCAAGACAGGCATCCACGACTGAACAAAGCAGGAGAGGGAAGCCACTCAGGAGTGGGGCTCGGTATTCACAAACCCTCACAAGCGGGTCCTGGCTTGACTTCCTTACCTGGAGAGGGGATTTCATCTCAGCAGGTGCTCTCGAGAACAGAAACTGAATAATGATGCTGAATGGAATGATGTCTCCCAGTGTAGGGCTATTGGCCACATTTTCACTTGTCTGGAAGAGCAGTGGTCTACAAGAGGAAGCATCAGAAATTATTTCATGACGTTCAACATTGAAAGAAGTGATTTGGCGAGAGAATCATTATCCTTGAATAATGACTTTCTTCCTAGACTGGCCACCGAACCACGCCCCCACTTCTTAGACCCCCCAGCCCATTTGGCCCTGAGACACAATGAGCGTGCACTGCGCACCCCCACACACGCCCACATTCTCACAGGCTCATCTATCCTTCAGCTCCTTCCTCAACTCCTAGTTCACGGGTCTATGCGTCCGACTTGACTTTCAGTTCACTCAGCAGAATCACCTCAGAGCTCATCTAATTTATAGGCTAAAATCAAATTAAGCACAGAGTAAAGCCTTCAAGTAGATGCAATGAACAGATTTTTATCTGAGGGAAGTGTGCAGAAGGTGAGATGGGCCTTGGTCCACCTTCCTGACTACCAGGGAGCCTTCTGGATTTTAACTTTCATTCACTGTCATTCGCTGAAAGCCAACAGTCCTTTTACCTTTGATTTTAAATAGAATTCTTTTTTGGCCTACAATCTAATATGGATAAACTCAAACATTTTCTCCACAACTTTTTAAAACAGCAATTATATCTTTGTATATATAAAATTATTATATTCCTGAATATTCCATCAAAAATTTATGCTAGCTCTTTTATACTATACTCCATGTGTGGGTTACACTGTCCACATCTTACAAGGGGAAGATGAATGCAAATCCACTTCACTAGTAATCACACACCATCTATGCAAAAGGCTGGCAAGAATTATTTGAAACTATTATCGATCTCTCATTGGCTTTGAGCTCTGATGGGCAACAGCTGATGAGAAGCCGAGCTGTAGAGGTTGAATCTCAACAGTTAAGATGGCATCAGCATCTCCTGACAGATCAGGTAATAATTCTAAACCACATAAAATAGCACTGTATCCTGGTCTCTTTCTCCACTTTTCTCCACTTCATCTTAATTACTCCAATTATGAATGAAGGCCTGTACAAAACAGAGACTCGAACTTCTTCCTTACCACAAATGTAAGATTTTATGCCGAGAGTTAGGAGTGCTCTCAAGAAACAGTTGGTTCTCATTAGATCCAGAATATTATTAGAAAAAAATGGCTTTATAGTAACTATTCAACAAGTAAAATCTATTTCTGACAGGGATTTTTCTTTTCTTTTCTTTTTTTTTTTTTTATGCTCAAGAAACTGAAATCTAGGGGATTTTTCTAATTACAACTGCTTTAACAAATAACATTGTTTTGTAATTTATTTTCTTTAGTTACTGGGGAAGCATTTCAGTCATTTATGTTGTCTATCAATGGAAAGCCATAAAGCTCTGAACCAGTCATTCCATGGGAGGATGACGAAAGTCATTCTATGGCCACACTGAAAATGTGGTACACTTTTCTTGAAAAATCTCAAGGCTCAAATCATTTCACAACGTTCTATGCTGTAGAGTTTTAGGCTATCAGCAACTAGTCAGATATGAAAACTTTGCTGAGGAAATTTCAGTTTTGCTTGTAGGTACCCCTGTAAGTTCTCTGTGTGAATGACATTGTATTTATCTTTAGGTAAAAACTCCCAGTTTTAACAATATCATCATCATCATCATCAACAGCCACAATAGCTAACATATATAGCACTTACAATGTGTCGGGCACAGTTTAAAGCCTTATAGAGGGTGAGGTCAGCAAGATGTCGGAATAGGAAGTCCCAGGCTTCACTCCCCACAACAGAAAGTCCAACTAGCAACTATTCACAGACAGGAATGCCTTGGTGAAAACCTCAAAACTTGGGAATAAGACCAAGACACCTGCATGGACCGCGGAACTTTATAAAAACCACACTAGAAGGTTAAGAGAAATGGTCTTACTTTGACCACATCATCCCTCCCCACCCCCAAGTTGGCACAGCGTCACACAGGGAGGATTCTCCTAAGCACATGGTTTATACAGTGGGTAAAGAGAACCAAAAGTAGACATCCAGCCTGCTTCCCTAGCATTGAGATGCCGGGAAGGAAGCTCACTCTAGTCTTGTCTTGCCTCGAGGGGAAAGGGCGTAGCAGCAGGGCTGGTGTCAAATAGAAACAAAGCAAGAAGGTAGAGCTCCCAGTTACCTGCATGTGGATCTAACGGGTAGCTCTGTGTTCCTGCCAGTAGTGGAACCTGATCAGAGATACCATTGACATCAAAAACATAAAATTTGGGGGTGGAAGAGTAAAAGTATAGAGTTGTTATATGTGATCAAAGTTCAGTTATCATCAGCTTGAAACATCCTGTATAACATGTCTTTTGGAAGCCTCATGGTAACCATGGAGCAATAATCTATAGAGACATAAAACATACATAGAAAGGATTCAAAGTGTACCACTATAGAAAACCATCAAACCATAAAGACAGTGAAAGAGGAATAAAGAAATGAAATATATACAAAACAATCAAAAAACAAAGTACAAAATAGTAGTATTAAGTCCTTACCTATTAATTATTATTTTAAATGTAAGTAGATTAAAGTCTCCAATAAAAGACACAAAGTGGCTGAATATATAAAAAATAAGACTCAACTATATGTTGCCTACAGGAGATTTACCATACTTTTAAAGACACACATAGAATGAAAGTGCAAAGGATAGCAAAGATATTCCATGCAAGTGGAAACCAAGATAGAGAAGGGGTAGATATACCAGACAAAATAAAATTTAAGTAAATACTGTAAAAAGACACAGAGAAAGATATTATATAATGATAAAGGGGCCAATTCATCAAGAAGACATAACAATTGTAAATATGTATGTACCCAACATTGAATATTATAGAGCAAATATTAAAGGGTCTATAAAGGGAGAGGTAAATTGTAGTACACTAATAATAGAGGACTTCAATACCACATACCACACTTTCAACAATGGACAGATCATCCAGACAGAAAATTAATATGGTAAAATTGGACTTGAATTACACTTTAGACTGAATGGACCTAACAGACATAAATAGAATGTTCCATCCAACAGGAAGTGAATACATGTCTTTTCAAACACACATGAAGCTTTCTTCAGGACACATCATACATTAGGCCACAAACCAAGTCTGAATAAATTTAAGAGAACTGAAATCATATCAAGTATCTTTTCTGATCACAATGGCATAAAACTAGACACCAATAATAGGAGAAATCTTGGAAAATTCACAACTATGTAGAAATTATACAATATGCTATTGAACAACCAATGGGTCAAGGAAGAAATAAAAAAAAAATTATCTTGGATAAATGAAAATGGAAATAAAACATACCAAAATCTATGGGATGTAACAAAAGCAGTTCTAAGAAATTTTTAGATATATATGCTTATATCAAAAAAGAAGAAACATCTCAAATAAAAAACCTAATGTGGCACCCAAGGAACTGCAAGAACAGAACAAACTAAGACCAAAGTTAGCAGAAGGAAAGAATAAGCAAAGATCAGAGCAGAAGTAAATAAAATATATACTAGAGATATGGTAGAAAAAAATCAGAGAAACCAAGAGTTGGTTTTTTCAAAAGATAAAATTGACAAACTCTTAGCTAGACTTACTAAGAGAAAGGACTTAAATAAAATCAGAAACAAAAAAGATATTACAACTGATGCCACAGAAATACAAAAGATCATAAAAGATACTACTAATAATTATAAGGCAACAAATGCAGTAATCTAGAAAAAAGCAGATACATTTCTAGGCACATATAACCTACCAACACTGAATCAAGAAGAAATTAAAAACCTGAACAAACCAATAATGATTAGGGAGATTCCATCAGCAATAAAAGTCTCCTATCAAAGAAAAGCCCAAGGCCTAGCGGCTTCACAGGTAAATTCTACCTAAGGCTTAAAGAAGAACTAATATCAATCCTTCTCGAATTCTTCTGAAAAACTGAGGATGAGAGAATTCTTCCAAAGTCTTTTTAGAAAGCCAGCATTACTCTGATGTCGAAGCCACACAAAGACATTGCAAGAAAAGAAAATTATAGGCCAGTGTCCCTGATGGACCACAGATGCAAAAATCCTCACAAAATACTAGCAAACCCAATTCAACAGCACATAAAAAGGATCACTCAGCCGGGCGCGGTGGCTCACGCCTGTAATCCCACACCCCAGACACCAGTCACAAGTCTAGGCCTTGGAACTTCTGACTGACTAGCTTCAACACAGGGTTCCCATGAATCCCTCTCCCTCTTTAGGGTCAATTAATTTGCTAGAGTGGCTCACAGACCTCATGGAAACACTTACTTACAATGACCAATTTATTATAAAGAGTATTACAAAAGGTACAGATGAAGAGATGCGTAGGTATGGGGGAAGCGGCAGGAGCTTCCATGCCCTCCCTGGGTGTGCCAACCTCCAGAAACCCCCTCGTGTTCAGCTCTCCATGAGCTCTCTGAACCCGGCCCTCTTCGGTTCTTATGGAAGCTTCATTATTACATAGGCATAATTGACAAGCATGTAGAAAAGTGATCAGACAAAAGCACATGATCTAAACCCAGCAAGGCCTGTCCAGATTCTTCCTGGCCTGTGTAGCACTCCCTCCCTCCAGGGTGAGGCAGGACCCTCTCTGGAATGAGGGTCTTTTGACCCACAATTAGATTAGAGTCCTGCCTTGGGCAAGTGAAAGGAGGACAGGAGAAGGTCAGAGACAGAGAGATTTTTATAATATAATATCTCCTGAGGCCTAAAGTGCCCCAACATTATAACAAGAACTATGGGAGTTATAATTGTCTCTATTTATATAGATGACATTATCTTACACATCAAAAACCTTAAAGAAGGCCGGGCGCGGTGGCTCACGCCTGTAATCCTAGCTCTTGGGAGGCCGAGGCGGGTGGATTGCTCAAGGTCAGGAGTTCAAAACCAGCCTGAGCAAGATCGAGACCCCGTCTCTACTATAAATAGAAAGAAATTAATTGGCCAACTGATATATATATAAAAAATTAGCCGGGCATGGTGGCTCATGCCTGTAGTCCCAGCTACTCGGGAGGCTGAGGCAGAAGGATTGCACGAGCCCAGGAGTTTGAGGTTGCTGTGAGCTAGGCTGACGCCACGGCACTCACTCTAGCCTGGACAACAAAGCGAGACTCTGTCTCAAAAAAAAACAAAAAAAAAAAAACCTTAAAGACTCCACCAAAAGAACTGTTAGAACTAATAAACACATACAGTAAAAGTCACAGTATACAAAAATCAACACACAAAAATCAGTACTGTTTCTGTACAATAAGATGAACTATCCAAGAAAGAAATCAATACAATTTACAATAGCTACAAAAAATAAAATACTGATGAATTTAACCAAGGAGGTAAAAAGATCTATACACTGAAAACCATAAAATATTCATTAAAGAAATTGATGAAGACATGATTAAATGGAAAAATATTTCGTGTTAACTCTACCTGATTTCAAACTATATTACGAAGTTATAGCAATTAAAACAGCACGGTAATGGCATAAAAAAAGACATATCAATCAATGAAACAGAACAGACAGCCCAGAAGTGAACCCAGATATTTACGGCCAATTGATTTTCCATAGAGGTGGCAAGAACACACAATAAGAAAAGGGCAGTCTCTTCAATAAAGGGAATTGGGAAAACTGGATATCCACATGCAGATGTATAAAACTGGATTCTTATGTCATACTATATATAAAAATCACCTTAAAATGTATTAAAGACTTAAATGTAAAACCTGAAACTGCAAAGATACTAGAAGAAAAAAACATAGGGAAAAAGCTCTATGACATTGGCTTGGGCAATGACTTTCTGGATTTGACCCCAAAAGCTGGGGCAACAAAAGCAAAAATAGACAATTGGGATTAAACTAGAAAGCTTCTGCAGAGCAAGGGAAATAATTAAAGTAAAAAGACAACGTACAGGGATTGGAAGAAAATATTTGCAAACCACACATCTGATATGGGGTTAACATCTAAAATACATAAGGAACATACAGGCTCAATAGTAGGAAAACACATAACTCAGTTTAAAAATCAGCAAAAAACCTGACTAGACATTTCTCCAAAGACAACAAGTATATGAAACAATGCTCAACATCACCATTCAATAGGGAAATGTAAATTAAAACCACAATGAGATATCAACTCACAGCTATCAGAAAGGCTACTATTAAAAAGATAAAAAAGTGTTGGTGAGTATGTGGAGAAAAGGGAACCCTTGTACACTGTTGGTACTATAAATAAATACAGCCATTTTGGAAAAATACATAGAGGTTCCTCAAAAAACTAAAAATAGATTTACCATATAACTCAGCAATCCAACTTCTGAGTATATAGCCTAAGGATTTGAAATTAGTATGTCACAAAGACACCTGCACTGCCCTGTTCACTGCATCATTATTTACAATAACCAAGTTATGGAATCAACATAAGTGTCCATCAAGGGGTGAACAGATAAAGAAAATGTGTATATACACAATGGAATATGGTTCAGCCTTCAAAAAGAAGGAAATCCTGTCATTTGAGACAACATGGATGAACCTGAAGGACGCTGTGTTTGGTGAAATAAGCCAGGCACAGAAGGATAAATACCACATGATCTCACTTATCTGTTAACAATAGAACTCATGTGGCAGAGTACAATGGTGTCACCAGAGGTGGGGGGGGCGGTGGGAGGAATGGGGAGGTGTTGGTCAAAGGGTACAAGGTTATAGTTAGGAGGGATAAGACTTTCGAGATCTACTGCACAGCACAGTGACTATAGTTAATACTAATGCAGTCCACATTTCAAAATTACTAAGAGAGTAGACTTCAAATATTCTCACCACAAAAAAATAAGTATTTAAGGTGATAGATATGTTAATTTGATTTAATCACACTACACTGTATACATATATATAACATCACTTTGTTCCCCATGAATATATACAATAAACTTTATATATGTTAACTCATTTATTCTTCCAAATAACCATATGAGTTAGGTGCTATGATTATACATCCCTATTTTTACAGATGGGTAAGCTGAGGCATAGAGAGATCAATAAAAGTGAGAAGTGGCAGAGCAAGGATTCAGACCCAGCAGCTTCGCTCTTATTTCTGCGATGCAGCCTCTCCTAGGATATTAACTGTAGCAACTATTCACCCTGTTTTTAGAACAGATACACTGATTCACAGCCAGAAACAAAGACACCTGGAGAAAGTACAATTTCAAACTGTCAACAACTCCTATAGAAGAACCCATCTGACCAAATTAATGTTTGCTCGTGCCATGAGAAGACTTAGGGGCGTCAGTACTATATGACAGTCTTTGTTACTGAAGAGCAGCCATACGGAATCCACATGACCTCTACTACCGGGATGTGACTAAGAATTTTGGTCCACCTTCTCTCCCAGTACTCCCTATACGAAGCTCCCTAAAGTACTTAAAAATACTTTAGAATTAAGTGCTAAGAAATATTCTACTTTCTCTAAGGAATTGATATATTTCCTTCCTTCTGATAATAAGAATGAGATAGCTGATTCTGTTTCTTTTTTATCTTTGGCTTCGTGAAGTTAAAAGCCAAGTTCAAAACTTGTCTATAACAATTAAGTTAGTTTTAGGGTTTGGAGGTTTGTGGTTTTCATTATTTTCCTCCAATATATTCTTGATGCAAACTGTAAATGATCCAAGGAGGGAAAGGAGGGCAGAAAGGGAAGAAGGACAAGGAGGGGAGAGCAGGACAAGGGGACAGGAACAAGCTGACCACTCAGGCCCGTAACAGCACATCTGGCAGCCTGGCCCACACCACGGCTACTCGCTGAGATGCCCGGGTAAGTCAGGTCTGGGAAAAACCAGCTCATTCCAAATGCGATCTTTCGGTCAATCACCTGCCCCTTTGGAGCTCTGAATTACAGCAGCTATTCTTATGACAAGACCAAATTTTCCACACTAGCCACTAACAGGACTGCCAAAAGAGCCGTGAAAAGCAAAACTAGATTTGATTCTGTATTATCCATCACTGACATAATTACATGAAAACATCAAATGCAGACATTTTATTTCTGGTGCTTGTTTAAAGAGGCTGAAAGAACACAGCTTGAGCCCTCCCTTCTCCCTGATTCCAGGTGGAATTTGAAGCACTGGCAAGTTAAAAAAAAAAAAAAATCACCATCTGAACTGCTTTATGAAACAAAAAAGAAATTAATCAGAATGTTATACAATGCGGATACCCCAAATGCCATAATATCATTCTTAAAGGATAATATTCTAAATATAACAGCACTTTCAAGGTTAAATTTTATGGCCAGAAGATAGTGTTAATTAGTCAATTATTAAGTCCCATTAAAAAAAATTGTATTCTAGTATATTCTAAATATAACAGCACTTTCAAGGTTAAATTTTATGGCCAGAAGATAGTGTTAATTAGTCAATTATTAAGTCCCATTAAAAAAAATTGTATTCTAGTAGGGGAGATTCACATTTAAATGACTCATAGCTATGCAGCTGTCAGTCTTGTGACAGCTTGTTAAGGCCAATCATGAAATGAAGTAAGACAAAGTCCTGCTGCCCCTCCGTCCACACCCAACACCAGTGGTGGCCCAGGACAGATATAGGCATCACCTCCTTCCATGTTACCTGTCACCACCCTATTTTAACCTCTTCTTGGGGAAGGGTCTGGGAAGGCAGCAAGAGCACTGAGTGTGTGTACTAAGATTTGGAACCAGCAAAGAAATGAAAGGGCGGGGCATGGAAACATGATTCTGTTCAGAGGACAGGGCACCTGTGCCATTCTCCCTGCACAGGATACAGCAAGGGCCTCTGAGAGAAGAGAAGAGCGTTGGAGGCCTGTAGGAGGTGAGGGTATCTCTGGAGATCCTTTAGG
The DNA here is from genome assembly GCF_040939455.1 of Microcebus murinus. Classification (NCBI taxonomy): domain Eukaryota; kingdom Metazoa; phylum Chordata; class Mammalia; order Primates; family Cheirogaleidae; genus Microcebus; species Microcebus murinus. Next base: position 63,240,371 of record NC_134112.1, read on the forward strand.
GAGGCCTAGTTTGTGGCATGTGGGGCCATGTGGGCCCCAGGAGAGAATGGAGCAGGAGGCTAATCAGGGTTAGAAAAGTTCCTTTCTCAGAGTCTAAGACTATCTATCCCAGCAGAGCAGGTAGGAAAGGAGGCAGCAGTTTCAGGAAGACATTCTCTCCCAATAAAAGTGTACATTTGGCTGGATGATCCTGGTGCACTGCCTGGGAGCCTCCTGTATGCCGCAGAAGACAGTGAGAGGCGGCATTTCAGCAGCAGGAGGTCACCACCAAAGTGGGAGTTTAGATTCTCTTTAAAGTTTTATGACATTTTCCTGGATGACATATATAAACATTCAAATGCTGTTTTGGGACCAATGAGAATAAAAACAAACAGAAACTTCTGGAATAAGATGTGGTGTATAGTGGTCATAAGCACAGGCTTTGGAATCAGGCAGCCTTGGGTCCACAATGTGGCTCTGGGATGTCCCACTTTGCAGCCGTGTAGCCCTGGTGGCTTTAACCCTCTTGGAATATCAACTGCCTCATGGGAGTCATACCTAACTTGTAAGTGCTGTGAGGGCCAAATGAGAAAGTATCAGTGCAACACTCAGAATAGGCGTGGCATGTGATAAATGATCAAATAATAGTTGCTAGAAATAATAAAAGTGAAAAACTAAATGTCCAACACATTTACCTGGGTGCTCCTAGCACTGCTGAAGTATTATTATAGTAGCAAAGAACAATGAAACAAAACAAATCCGAGATGGTGGCTGCCTCTGGCTACAATGCTGAAATATGAAACCTGGAATTAAGAATCCAGAAACCTCAGGGAAACAGTTATTTCAGGGAATGGATTAAGGACCCCAGATTTACAAGTAGAAAGAAAAGACAGAACACATCTGGGAGTCTTAATGTTAAAAATACTAAAAATGGAAGCTGCAGAAGTGGCCTTCTTTCAGTTCTACAAACACTCGGGCACAGAGATTTGGAATTTCAAGCAGATAATCATCAGTACAAATTGCAGACCTAGAAAACCCTTCTACTCCTACAATTAAAAACAACTGACATGGGCTGGGTGTGGTGGCTCATGCCTGTAATCCTAGCACTCTGGGAGGCTGAGGCAGGAGGATTGTATAAGGCCAGGAGTTTGAGACCAGCCTGAGCAAGAGTACCTGCTTCTACCAAAAAATAGAAAAATTAGCTGGGGGTGGTGGCACACACCTGTAGTCCCAGGTACTCAGGAGGCTGAGGCAGGAGGATTGCTCTAGCCCAGGAGTTTGAGGTTGCAGTGAGCTATGCACTCCAGCAGGGGCAACAGAGCAAGACCCTGTCTCAAAAAAAAAAAAAAAAAAAAAAAAAAGACATTGTAGGTATTGATGGTTTCCTTCTTCCACCATTCCTCAGGCTACCAGAGCCATCAGAATGTAGTCCCTACCCCTGCCAGCTTTCACTGCTCTTTCATTAAGCCTAGATGATAATGAAGGTTCTAGCAGAGCAGGCTGTGGACACCATCAGGGACAAACTGATCCCTCAGGAGCAAAGGTGTTGAGGCCTGCCTGAAGGCAGGGTCTGTATCCCTGGGCTGGTGAAGGGCATTTGTCCATTTTCTGTCCTTTGCCTCACAAAGATCGGCATTGACAATGTCAAGGCTCAGAGCTATCCGTCTCCTGGCCAGGGGGAATGAAGGTAACAGCCTCATAAACATTACTTAGGGGATAATGCCATGCTGCAGGGAGATGAACAGAGATGGGGTCTGGACAGCTCTGACACATGCGTCTTGTGTAGAAATACAAATCACCCAGGAGCAAATCACTAATGTCAGCAGCTTTCCGAGGCAGCATTCTGTCATGGGTATGAAAAGATCCCTGTTGCCTGAGAAACTCTAATGTAGACAGTAAAATGTAAATGTATGCAAGAAGCTTGCACTGTCCGCTAATATTACTGTCAGGAAGAAAGGGCCCTGCGGCAGATGGCTGCATGATGGGGGAAGGGAACACGTGCTAGGGTGTGTGGTGGGTGCTGCACCTGGGGTCTGGACTGGAGGCTCTCTGGCTGGCACTGTCACCTCCCTTACTAAAGGGCCCTTGCACCGAGCCTGCTGCCCTCCCCTACAGCCCCTGCCTCTAGTTCGGACTGAGGCCCTCTGTGACTAGTGCAACCTGCTAGGTTTCTCAGCTGTTTGGCTGCCTGTTTTTCTTGTCACTACCCCCACCCCACTGGGTAATGTTTTAGTATATGTTATTATTATTTTTTTTAGCTCTATTGTTATTTTTAAATGAGAAAAACAATGCAAGAGGGATTTTAAAATAATAGTTATTGACTTTTATGACTATAAAAATAAAACTGAGGCATAAAATTTGAAAAATATAGAAAACCTTAAAAAGAAAAACCACTAGTGACAATCTTACTATCCAAAGATAATATTTTAATATTTTTCCTTTTTGGCTTTTCTTTTCCATACATACGAACAAATACTGTTATTTTAAAAATAATAGGAATCATACCATATATACTGCCTAGCATCCTGTTTATTCATTTATTGATACATTAAGGAGTATTTTTCATTTTACTAGATATGAACATCATAATTGTTTATAGTTACATATATCTGATTCGGTGAATGTGGCATATTTTATCTGGCCAATCCCCTACTGACTGCCATTCAGTTGGTTTTGGTATGATTCAGAAGCTCTGATGAAGAGATCCATGAATGGGAGCCAAGGTCTAACATGTACACGGTCACTGGATGATGTCTAGTCCTTGCCACAGCCCACAGCACAGATGGAAGAAGTGCACATATTAATAAGAGTTCTCTGTTACAACTGCTCAGGACTAATTTTGGAGAAGAGACAGATCTCTAACAAGTTTTTTTTGGTAGGCAAAATAGAGGGCCCCTAATTAGGTTATTAGAATAAAGATTGCTCTGTGCTGATTTACTCCTCTCCAGGCAAGGATGTGGTAGGACCCTCCACACGAGTAAGCTTTCCCAAGTCAGTTCTGTGACAAATGCAAAGAAGCTGGCAGGGCCGGAGGCTTTCCCAACAACAGTGCAAGGCAGAGGTGGCGGCACATGTGCCCATCTCTCTTCTTCTCAAGCAATGGGACGGAAAACATTCTTTGTAGACCAGGGCTGGATTTGAACTCCATAATATACTATGCTTCCATTTTATTTCTTGATCCAGTTAATCCTAGACTCTTTATAAAATAGTTGTCCTAGTCCCATTAAACAACTGAGTAAGTTCTAGGGTCAATTCAGTAGATTTCTGTAGATTCAATATATTGAATAGGAATATATTGGTGTATGTAAATCTCTGTTGGAGTTTTCCAATTAATCTGAGTTATGGAGGATACTCCATAGGCAAGATACAATTATTATGTGCCCAGGGCCTGGCGAGCTAAGGGGTCATCTGCTGGAGGAAGCTCAGGGATAGTAGGGAAAAAAAAGTAAAAATCTTCATAGTTTATAGAAAGGAAAACACTCTGCTCCCTACCACTAGGGCAACTCATGTTCAGGACTTAAGGGCCCTGTGAGAAAGTTGAAAAATTGCTAGATACAAATTATTAGTAGGTCATGAAACTAATTTAGTGAGTTAACATAGTCAAATGAAATAGAAATGTCAGAGACTATCACATGATGTAAGTGTAATTATTGTCTGTATGCAATTTGGTCTGTATAGGTCTGTCTATACTCTGTATAGACCAAATTGCAATAGAAAATATTTCTTACTGTGAATCATGGTCAAAAGTTTGAAACCCATTACTCCATGAGAAGCTAGATATAAAAAATGTAGGATTTTTTAAATTATATACTGATCAATCATTAATTTTTTATTCTATAAATAGGTACTAAAAGGTGTCACAAGAGAATTAGGAGGTTGACAGAAAATTATCATCTTAAATGGTTTAAAACAGATTTGGTCTTATGTGAAACTCATCCTCAGAACATGTGTCCCAATACCATGATACAACTTTAAAAGTGCTTGGATTAAGGCCATCCTGCCTTGGCAAACAGAAGATAAGCACTGTATTTTATACATTCACATGCAATAAACAACTAAACGTGGGACTTAGGACAATAAAAAATAGCCTATTCTTAATACAGCAATGCCAAATCACAGATTTTCTCACATCTAGGTGGTTAATAGGCTCCAGTATGTTAACTGACTCAGCCAGGATGACCTCGTTACCCAGCTGGAATTGCTGTGTTACCATCTTACTCAAAATCAACGACAGTACAAAAGTTTCATTAAGGTTACTTTTATGGTAAATGGTGGCTTGGTAATCACAGGACTTCATATCTTATCCATGTTTGGTAATGTGGAACTCTACAGCTTCAACGAAATATTTAAATATTTTTTTAAAAGATTTGGGCTCATCCAAAGAAGGTATCTGAAAACACCTGTGATCTTACTTTAAGTTCTCCTGAAACCCACTTCTGTATAATGGGCAGTGATCCTTCATTTGGGAAAAAATAAAATTCAAGCTCTTGCATTGGCATTTAAAAAAGAAAAAAAGCACCCGTACTAGTTACAAATGGGCATAGTAAAGTATAGGGTTCCCCCCTCTCAATCAATGATACTGTATTCTTATATTTCCACCTAAATTTTCTACTACTAAAGCTTGAAGACCTAAGAGAGCAAAGCAATCATTTAGAGGACAGACTGCTTATTGAGTACTCTAGTTTCCAGTACTGAATTGGTGTTTAGAAAGCTGCATGCCAGGACTATGTTACTTTATCTTTATAGAAAAATCTTCAAAGACCAATTTGCCCTTCGATGTCATGGATAGTTTATATCAAAGGCTTCTCATTTGGTATGCTGTGGTGAGAAAAATGTTATAAGTATTGTAAGTGTTATATTGATCTCCCTTGAGTTGGTCACCTTTTTGAATGTAAATATTTCCTCTGTGTTCCATGATGTAAGAAATTTGGGAAGTTCTGGTTTATTGAGTAAACAGCTGTATGAACATCTTATCTTCTAAAAATCTGCTATTGACAACCCCAAGTTATTAAGTTATTCAATGTTCCTTAACATCTAAATTGATAAAAGCGTATCTAAACATTCAGCACTGAAAAGGACTTTTCTCTCTGTTAAACTAGCTCAGTCTTAGATCATGAATATGAATTAACTCATTGTTTTTCTATCTGAACTGGTTCCTAAGAAGCCCGGTCCTAAATTTTGTGCTCAACTGCATTAGGCTAAGTTATCTACTACATTTATAGTCATTCCATGTATTTCATCACTAAATTCAGTTTTTATTCTACTCCATTAATTAGTGTTTTTTTTTTAATTTATTTTTATTTTAATTTTTTAATTTTATAGAGATGATGTCTCTCTATGCTGCCCAGGCTGATCTTGAACTCAAGCAATCCTCCTGCCTTGGCCTCCCAAAGTGCTGGAATTATAGGTGTGAGCCACCATGCCTGGCTCCATTCAATATTTTTGTTATATCCATATCTTGGACTGTAACTTAGGATCTTTTTAGAAGAAGATTGAGTTAAAAATGATAAATGAACAAATGAAAATTTCAGAAAAAGATGTCTATATAATTACAAACTACCTCGTTGTATTAGTACTCAATACATTTCTGTAAGAATGGAAAGAAAAAAAATCCTAGAAAGAGCACAATTTACTAACTCAATCTTGTGAACTGTAACTTAAAAAGAAACATACACACACAAACTTATCAGTCATTGCATATAATTCTATATGGGTTTCTGATTGGAACAATAATTTCTAAGATGAATCATATGAAATTGCCATTGTTGAATACTGGCAGTTTTATATAGTTCAACCTAAACAGGAAGAAAGAATTTGCTATAAGACATGAACATGCTAACAAAGAATTAAACCTCACCTGAACGACCTCAGCATTCGATAGGACTTCCCCAAGTTGGAAACTCGTCTGCAGAACGGACCCACAGCCAACTCCATCTGAAATATTAAAAGACAGCTTGTAAGGTCAGAATCAATCCTAAGGTGAATTTGGGACATCCCTGGATCACAAAAAGTTGTAGCTTGCAGTAAACTTAATATTATCTGGACTGTAAAGCAAGTTTAGAAAACCAATTAAATTTATTAAAAGGCAATAACTTAGATAATTTTCACATTTATTTACTAAAAGGGCCCAAGATGAGATAATCCTTCATGAAAACAGAACATCATTTTGTATCATATAAGAGGAGAAAAGTTTAGATGATTTCTCCATCAAGAGATTTCCAACCAGGAAAAGGAATATTTTTCAAGACTAACTGTGTACCTCTATTTTTAAGTAGGCATTACAGGTCTTTTCATATTCAATATAAATGATGACAGTTTTTATTGTATCAGGGAGTGTGGCCCAAGTGGTTAAAAGCACTAACTCTGGAGCTTCGAGTAGCACATCTGTGTCAGAATTCTAAATCTGCAGTTACTAGGTGTGTGACCCTGGACCACCTTTTGAAGCCTCAGGTCTCTCATCTGTAAAATAGAGATAATAATACCTACTTAATAGAATGAGGCAAGATAGGTATTTCCATAAAGCCTTATATGCATGGCATATAATAAGTGTTTATTAAATGTTAACAATTATTCATATTCAAAAAATTTTTCTCTTTTATCAGTAATCTGTTGCCTGACTGAAGAATTTAGCAAATATTAGTTTCAGTTCTCTTTACTTTCCTCCTTTGACTGGAAATTCTACTTGTCACGAATTAGGCTAGCTGTTCTTTATCTATCAAGTGCACAGGCAAACTTTTTGCATGTGTGCTACTCAGATGATAAACTGTTTCTCCACTCTCCCTATAAATAGCACCCTGGTAAAGAACAGTTTAGAAAATAACTAAGAATGGGCTGCTCCCTGGTAGTATAGTATCTTTCTTCAAGAAAAATATATGAAGTGAGGTTTTCTGTCCTGCTGGCCAGCCTTATAAAAAATTGCTTAAAATCTCCTTGCTACGGGTAGACCACAGAGACCTAACCAATCATTCATTTTAGAAACATTTTGACTCCATTATTGCTGGGCACCGAGCTAGACATGATAAGATGATGAATTAGAGTGTCTTCCTTCACTAAGTTCTCAAATTTAATAAGGAAGGGGATATTTATTTATTCAAATAATATGACTACTATTCAATACAATCATAAGAAAGGTATGTATGTCTGCATATAGACACGATTATTACTGAGCAAAATGATAAGTGCTATATCAAATGTAGGACCTGTGTGTCAAGAGAGAATCAGAGGACAGCTTCCTTGAGACAGTCTTGAGGATGAGTAGTGGCCAGGTTAATTTCTCTCTTAATGTACAGATGACACAAAGTATATACTCTATGCCTCAGAGGGAAACCTCACATGGTGGGAAAACTCTCTAAAATACAGAAGAATAAATAAATAAAAATAAAAATAAATCTAAGGAAGAAAAAGTCAGGATTCTTGCCAACAGTGCAAAAACAGAAGAGCTGCAAGACAATGTTCTTAACACAAAAGACAGTGGGAGATGGGCTGTTCCTTGGGACCTGTTTTGTTTATTCACTGGGTGTGAGTTTCTGGTTTCTTTCAGAATGTATCATTTACTTTACACTGAGTACAAAGGAAAAATCTCATTATCACGTATCTTTGATTTGGTAACTCCATTCATATACCTAACTGTATATATAAAATGGGTTTTTACACACTACAATTATGTGATGTATTTTTTCAAGAAATATTTTTGTCCATTTTTTCTCAATTATCCTAGGGGGTTCACTGTCTTCAAAAATCAAACCAAACAACATCTGCCTTAGCACTTGAGCAGGACTAAATATTAAAACAAATAAATGGCTCATAAAAAGTTACTATGTGAGAAAATATGACATCCAATGGCTATACAATCTATGATAATGCAAAAGCATTTCTATGCCATAGGACAATTTCAAAATGTTAAATGCTTAAAATAATTTGCATCTATAAAAGACCTCTAGGGTATTGAAAATAATTTTCTTCTGCCAGAATTCCATTAAACAATAAAGTCTACATTTTAAAAGGCAGGAGTGTTCCTTTTAGAGGAGGTGACTGCAATTAGCTGTTGATACAAAAATGGCATGTGCAACTGCTTCTTTCTAGCCCTCCTGTTCGCAGGCAATGAGCGGTCAGCTGCAGGCACGGTGAACTAATTACATAGCTGCTCTTTACCCACCGCAGACAGTTGGTTAACCACGGGGCATCTTTGGATATTCCTAGGGCACTTCTGCCCGGACAATGTTCAGGAGAAGAAAAGGTAACAGGGATTAAAACAGAAATTAGAATTTGGATTATCTTGTTTTCTAAATTTATATTTTCAGACACAAAGTAAAACAGATATAAATGTATACTTAAAGGGCACTGGGAGATCAAATAGAAACTGCTAGAAGTAGCACTAAATAATTTAATACTGAGTTCAATCGTCATCCTTTCCCTCAAGGAAGAACAAAACTGAGGGGCAGAAGGGAGCGTGTGCTTCAGAGCGCACCGTGGCCAGTCCGCGGAGGGGTTCACAGTCAGCAGGAGCCCAGCCTTGGCCCAGCCTAGTGCTTTCAGAAGTGCCATGTGATTAGTGTGGACACCAAGGCCATGTGGTCACAGGAGGGAACTAATTACCTGTAGGAAACCGCCTCATGCCCGTGACCTGGATTCCTAAGGGGGCTGCATGTTGGGTACTTCCCTCACCGTGGGCCCTCCAGATGGCACCCTGCAACCATGTTTTCTCTCTCTGCATCGGTGCCAGTGCGGAATGGTCAGGATTCTTAAAGAAATCCTTAAAACATATTATCTTCCTTTGCAGTTGGACTTTATGCCAAACAAACAGCGTTTCCAAACCTGCTCTATTGGTCCTTTGTTGGGCTCTTTCTCTTCCTGTTCATTATGCCAGAATAGCGGCCACTTTCATCACAAGAACACTTTTAAAAGCCATAGTGTATCTACATATTCTTTATTCCAGTGACCTCAATGGCTTAGTTTTGAATACAAATTGATAGAACTTCCAATAACAAAGCTTCTAGTTTGTAGTTGATTCCTATTATGAACATAAATGTGAGGATAATGCTATTTAAGTGTTCTGACTGACCCCCTAAAAACACTTCAGACCACGTATGATACTGAAAACTGAGGTGGAAAAATATATAATTGCAGTGCTGGCAAGAAACCAATCCAAATGAAATAAATCCCCCCAATTTAAAATTTAATTTAAAAAATGGGTAGAGGGGATCATGACATAACAGCTGGTCATTTGCCAAAGTTACTGATCAGAAATATGATTAATATGATTAGTTACAATAGCACTTCTACCTGTCTTCCCTGTGCCCATGACCCACGGGACTGGAACTGTCCCCCTCGGTGAGTGGCAGGATGTCTGGAAACTGGGACACACTGTAAAGGGTGAATAAAGGAATCTGCTTCTCAATGCCACAGTGCCTGCAGCAACCAAATGTCAATGCGGGGCTAGAAAATACACTCTTAACATGAGGAAATGCTGTGTGTGTAGACACCTTTTCTATATTTCAGATATAGTAAATGGAAGAGGCCTTTGAGCATAACTTAGTAGTAATGACTGATGAGTTTCACTGGTCTTAAGGAAAGGGACCCAGGAAGAGCCTGGCTTACTGGGCAACATATCTGAAAAAAGAAACGTCAAATAAAATTTTGAACAACGCAGTTTTTGGAAGGTGGAAGCTCACCCTGCCACTGAATGCTATGCTTTTTGAGCAGGTGCTAGCTGTACTAGCAAGGGTTAAAGGACAATACTGTCCATCTTCCAAAATTCACAGGGTACATATCATTAAAACAGAAAACAAAAACAACAAGCCTCTCTCCTACAGCACTCTTGTTCTGGCCATCTCCTGCTCGGCTGCCACTCTAATTGGACTTGAAGTGCTGCCTCCAGGAAAGTGACTCAAGAACCAGCTGGAGCAGAATGCAAATAAGCTGGTGGGGGAGGGAGCCTAGGGAGAGAAGAGCATAGGAAAAGAAAAACAAAACTAAGGAGGAAAGGGGACAAGGAGAACAGAGACCCATTTGAGTATAGTTTACAATGTTTTTTAACAAGTAAGAGCAGGTTCTAGTACATCACTGGATTTTCATTTCAACAAGCAGCCTGTAACCCCAGTAAGGGACAAGACATTAAGTACATATAATTCTCTCTGAGTTTACCTGTGAAACAAAGCAAAATGAACAGGTGCCTAAGAATGAAGTTGACAAAAATGGAAAAGGTAAAAAGAGCCATGTTAATGGTAACATTTAATTTCTGTTTTCATGCTGTGGCTACTAAAGGCATATTTCCCAAAGGAAGGCTACCTTGTGGTCTAGTGGCCTCAGTCATAATACTTAGGGATGAAAGTGACTAATTGCTGCATCAAGTAACATGCAAAAAGAGCCAGACTCCAGACACTGTGTTTCTGTGTTACCTGATCCTTTTTTTGTAAGTGTATTGAGTATGAGGGGCATCTGACTGCCATCACCCTGGAGCAAGCAGTCCGCCCAGGTTCCTTTCCTCGGTGCAGAAATTATGAACCAAGACACACTCCCAGATACATGCAAGAATAAATATTGACTGACATTAACATTTATCTTAATAAGCAGGGAGGATCTGGCACATCACTATAAAGAATCCATTTGAGTAACTGTTTAGACTAGTAAAGCTAACAGCTTTGAAAGGCTTAAAAAATGACTGCACCCTTGACATACTATATAAATAAGAATCATCTCTGTTTTGAATATTTTAATAAAAGTATATGTTTGGGATGTTTTTTCTTTGCCTCTGATGTTACTGAAAGGCTTGAAAAAATCTATGTAAAGGACAAAGAAAAAACCTTTCTGCAAGAGCTGATTATGTTGTTTATTTTAATGTCATTATATCTAACACACATCAGATAGTCTGGAATGATTTCAAGGCTAGCCACAGATAAGAAAATGTATATTCTACTTGATGGAGGGAGATCAAACAATCAGATTCTAGATTTACCTGGTCCGTAATGCATCTAAATGAATTAGAACACTGTCTTGGAATCACTATAGGATTACAGATGTACTACAGTTTTTTTTTTTTTTTTTTTTTTGAGACAGAGTCTCACTTTGTTGCCCAGGCTAGAGTGAGTGCCGTGGCGTCAGCCTAGCTCACAGCAACCTCAAACTCCTGGGCTCGAGTGATCCTTCTGCCTCAGCCTCCCGGGTAGCTGGGACTACAGGCATGTGCCACCATGCCCGGCTAATTTTTTTTTTATATATATATATCAGTTGGCCAATTAATTTCTTTCTATTTATAGTAGAGACGGGGTCTCGCTCTTGCTCAGGCTGGTTTTGAACTCCTGACCTTGAGCAATCCGCCCGCCTCGGCCTCCCAAGAGCTAGGATTACAGGCGTGAGCCACAGCGCCCGGCCTGTACTACAGTTTTGACATGACAACAGGCAGTTCCCTTTCTACTGTTTGAAAGGTTACTTGACTGCCCATGCTATTGTCCAGCAAGGTCAATCAACTGCTATTATCAATGCTGACCTGTTGATGGGGCAGTAAAATAGTGAGAAAGTCCTGTATTATGTAAAAAATGGGACATGCTGCTTTACTGAGGAATGAGCTACTTCACCTTAACCTTGAAATAGCAAAGATGAAGGGTGATTATTTTGTTTAAATAAAAAGAAAAAGTACCTGGTATAAAAATATCTTTAAACTCATTTTTTTTTTTACCAATTAGGTTTAAGTGGGCTTACTTTTCTTCATGCTGCAACTCTAAAAACACTGATGAATATCTATTTCGTCTTTTAATAGATAATATTCAGGCCAAAACATTTTTCCCTTTGTTGCAATGCCATCAATCAATTTACCTGTGCAAAATCAGCAGCAAGTCGCATCTTCCCACCTTCACCAAGAGGTCTTATGAGACTGGCATGGCGGATAAAAAGTTCAATTGCTCTTTGGGCAATAGCTTCAGTGTTATCAAAGACAAAATCTAAGCATTCAAAGTGTTTAAAGTAGTCACTCATAACTCTGGCAATGAAACCTTGTAGCTCCTTCATGTACAGAGAACAAGGAACATCGAGCTTTCCTGAGCTGGATGATGACCTGTAAAAGAAAAAAACAGCCATTTTCAGCACCAACGCACTAAATTGCACTCTTTGATTTTGTACCCCATGCCTTCTATTTCAATCCTGCACAACTTTTACCTTAATGATATAAAAGGCATCATTTATTTTTTGGTAAATATTAAGTGGCATAAAATAAGATTATATTCTAAAGACTGTTTTAAATGCTAGGAAGATTACTGAAGGAATTTTGGAATCCATTTACCTAAAGATTACTAAGAATGAAACAGACAACCATCTGTCTCGAATGAATCATACAAGTGCCACTCTCTGGCCCCTCAAGGTTCCTCCCAGCCTCACAACTCTCCATCCACTCACATATTTGCCTGGTAAGTGAATGCATCAATAATGGATCCTGAAATAGCATTTTACTCTTTGCAATGGCAAAAAATGCTGCCTTCCCCAAACAAATTCTTGGCAAAGATATCTCTGCTCTTGTGCTATGTAATCAGATCAGTCCAATAGCAGAATTCTGACTGTGGAACTGGTTACGTAACAGTACACATGGTATGCAATTTTTTCCTCCAGATGATGAGGTTTGGAAAGGCTTTAATTTGGATCAACAGATGATACCAGCTGATGCTCCATGAAATTCTATTTATAATTTATAAATGTTTATAACTTCCCTTTAAAGAATATATTAAAAGAATGTGAAATATTTATAGGAAAGAAGAGCTTCACCAAAATTAGATAACACCTGATATTACCTAATAAATGAGATCATTGGCTACATAATGCTGAATCTTTTTCAAAAAGCAAGTTAAGTGTTAGAACCTTCTGAGAACAATGTAGAGAAACTGGTGATGGTCTGGAAAAGAACAGCAGATATGACTAAAATCCCTAGAGCAAGAGCACGGGATAAACCTAATTATCTTCAAACACAGAAAGGGTCACTATAAATAGGATGCTAACCAGAGGTCCTCCACTTTCAGAAACAAAAAAAGTAGGTTTACATATCAGCAGGAAGGCATTTCATCCAGGTGTAAGAAAGAATGTGTCAATCATAGCAAGGTCATTGAGGGGTGCACAGTGTGACATTTCTGTTTGTTGTATCATCACAGGATAGAGTGCCACTTGGGAACAGAGGAGCCTGAGTAGTGACTACAGTGTTCATGTGGGGTTTGGTTTTGCCGCATACAGATTACTGCATGGCCTCTTGACTCAGGTTTCATCACTCCAAAAGGCTAGATTGCAAAAAAAAAGAATGGTGCTGATCTCTTTCATATCTTGTTTTTACTATTTTTATCTTTTGATGAATTATAATTATATATAATTATGGCATACACAATAATGTTATGATATAGGCATACAGTGTGGAATGACTAAATCAAGCTAATTAACATATATGTCACCTTAGCTAATATTTATTCCTCCTGACTGCAACTTTGTATCCTTTCACTAACATCTCTCCATTCCATGCAACTCTTGGCCTCTGGTAACCATCATTGAGATTGGTCATTTCAGATTCCAGATAGAAGTGAGATCATGCAGTATTGGTCTTTCTATTCCTTGCTTATTTCACTTAGTATAATATTCTCTAGGTTCATCTATGTTGTTGCAATTACTGGAATTTCCCTTTTTTTTGAAAGCTGAATAGTATTCCATTGTGTACATATACTATATTTTCTTAATCCATTCATCAATGAAAATGTTGATGGACATTTAGATGGATTCCATTAACATGGCCACTGTAGGTAATGCTGCAATGAACATGGGAGTGCATATATCTCTTCAAAATACTAATATTAAATCCTTAGGATATATACTCAGAAGTGGGATTGCTGAATCACATGGCAATTCTATATTTCGTTTTTTGAGGAATTTCCATACAGTCTTCTATAGTGGCTACCTAATTTACATTCCCATCACATTGCGCAAGGGTTCCCTTTTCTACACATCCTCACCAAAACTTGTTATCTTTCATCTTTTTGATAAGAGCCATTCTGATAGATGTGAGGTGATATCTCACTGTGGTTTTAATTTGCATTTCCCTACTGATTGGTGATCTTGAACATTTTTTCATGTATCTATTGGCTACTGATATATCATCTTTGGAGAAATGTCTACTCAGGTTTTTTATCCATTTTGAAATCAGGTTATTTGCTTTCTTACTATTGAGCTGAGTTCCTTATATATTTTAGATATTAACCCCATATAGGATGTATGGTTTACAAATTTTTTTCCCAATCTGTATGTTGTTGCATCACTCTGTTATTTGTTTTCTTTGCTGTGAAGAAGCTTTTTAGATAAATGTATTATCTATTTTTGCTCTTATTGCCTGAGCTTTTGGGGTCAAATCCAAAAAACCATTGCCCAGATTTTTCCCTATGTTTTCTTCAAGTAGTTTTACAGTTTCGGGTATTTTAAGTACTTAACACATTGTGAGTTAATTTTTGTATATGGTGTGAGATAAGAATCCAGTTTCATTCTTCTGCATATAGATATCCACTTTTCCCAATGCTCTTTATTCAAGAGACTGTCCTTGTCCCATTGTGTGTTCTTGGCACCTTTGTTGAAAATCAATTGACCGTAAATGTGAGTTCATTTCTGAACACTCCGTTCTGTTCCATTGGTCAATGTTTCTATTTTTAATGCCTGTAATATATGCTATTTTAATTACTATATGGCTCTGTAATAAATTTTGAAATTCACTAGTATGATGTCTCCAGATTTGTTCTTTAAGCTCATGATTGCCTTGGGTATTCAGGGATTTTTGTGTTTCCATACGAATTTTAGGATTATTTTTTTCTATTTCTGTGAAAAATGACATTGGAATTTTCATAGGGATTTCACTGAATCTGTAGATCACTTTGGGTAATACAGACTTTTCCCCCTCCTTTTTCTTATCTCTGGTGCTTGAATCAGAAAGTATGGACATTTTAACAATATTAATTCTTTCACTCTATGAACATGGAATAGCTTTCAATTTATTTGTCTTTATTGATATCTTTCATCATTGTTTGATAGTTTCCAGTGTACAAATCTTTCACCTCCTTGGTTAAATTATTCCTAGGTATTTTATGCTTTTTTTGTAGCTATTGTAAGTGGGACTGTTTTCTTGATTTCTTTTTCAGATAGTTCAGTGTTGGTTACAGATTTAGTGTTAATTTTGTATTGTGTAACTTTGCTGTATTCCTTTATTAGTTCTAACAGGTTTTGGTGGAGTTTTCAGGGTTTTATATCTGTATCTATAGCACCATGTCATCAGCAAACAGTGAAAATTTCACTACTTCCTTTCCTATTTGGTTGTCTTTTCTTTCTTCTCTTGCCTGCTTGCTCTAGCAAGGACCTCTAGTACTATATTGAATAGAGGTGGTGAGAGGGGGCATCCTTGTCTTGTTCTTGATCTCAGAGGAAAAGTTTTCAATTTGTAACCATTCAGTATGTTAGGTATGGGCTTGCCATGTATGACCTTTATATGTTGAGCTACATTTCTTCTATAACTAATTTGTTGAGAGTTTTTATTATAAAAGGGTATTTCATTTTGTCAAATGTTTTTTCAGCATCTAATGCAATGATCACGTAGTTTTTGTCTTTCATCCTATTATGTCACATTTATAAATTTTCATATGTC
Organism: Microcebus murinus; assembly: GCF_040939455.1. Lineage (NCBI taxonomy): Eukaryota > Metazoa > Chordata > Mammalia > Primates > Cheirogaleidae > Microcebus > Microcebus murinus. The sequence continues at coordinate 63,255,993 of NC_134112.1, forward strand.
CACCCATCCTTGCCTCCCAAGGATAAATCCCACTTGATCGTGGCGAATGATCCTTTTTATGTGATGTTGAATTGGGTTTGCTAGTATTTTGTTGAAGGTTTTTGCATCTATATTCCATCAGGGATATTGGCCTGTAATTTTTTTTCTTGCAACGTCCTTGTGTGGCTTTGACATCAGAATAATGCTTGCCTTGTAAAAAGAGTTCAGAAGAATTCCCTGCTCTCTGATTTTTGCAGAAGGGTTTGAGAAGGATTGCTATTAGTTCTTCCTTAAACCTTTGGTAGAATTTACCTGTGAAGCCACCAGGTCTTGAGCTTTTCTTTGATGGGAGACTACTTATTACTGATTTAATATCTTTACTCATTATTAATCTGTTCATATTTTTAATTTCTTTTTGATTCACTATTGGCAGGTTGTATGTGTCATAGTTTACCCTTTTTTTCTAGGTTACTGAAGTTCTTGCCATATTAACTGTTCATAATAATCTCTTATGATCCTTTGTATTTCTGTGTTATCAGTTATAATGTGTCCTCTTTCATTTCTGATCTTGAGTCTTCTTTCTTCATGAGTCTAGCTAAAGGTTTGCCAATTTTGTTTATCTTTTCAAAAAATCAACTCTTGGTTTAGTTGATTTTTTCTAATGTTTTTAGAAAACATTTGTCTCTTATTTTTTCTGCTCTGATCTTTGTTATTTTTTCCTTCTGCTAACTTTGGGTCAAGTTTTGTCTTTTCTTATAGTTCCTAGAGGCATAACATCAGGTTGTTTGAGATGTTTCTTATTTTTTGATATAAATAAACATATCATACTATAAATTTCTCTCTTAGAACTGCTTTTGCTACATCCCACAGATTTTAGTATGTTGTGTTTCCATTTTCACTTTTCCAAAGATATTTTTTTTATTTTGCTTTTGATTTCTTCCTTGACCCACTGGTTGTTCAGGAGCATGTTGCTTAACTTCCACATATTTGTGAATTTTCCAAGATTTCTCCTATTATTGATATCTAGGTTTTATGCTACTGTGATCAGAAAAGATACTTGGTATGATTTCAGTTCTCTTAAATTTGTTCAGACTTGGTTTTTGGCCTAACATAGGAAATATCTTGAAGAAAGTTTCATGTAAAAGACATGTATTTTCTTACTGTTGGGTAGAATGTTCTGTTTATGTCTGTGAGGTCCATTTAGTCTAAAGTATAGTTCACATCCAATGTGCGTTATTAATTTTCTGTCTGTATGACCTGTCCATTTTTGAAAGTATGGTACTAAAGTTCATGCTGTTATTGTATTGAGATTTCTCTCTCCCTTTAGATCCTTTAATATTTGCTTTACACATTTAGATGCTCTGATGCTGAGTTCATATGTATTTATAATTTTTATATTCTCTTGAATTGACCCCTTTATCATTTTTAAATGACCTTCTTTATCTTGTTTTACAGTTTTTGACTTAAAGTCTATTGTGTCTGATATAAGTTTAACTACCTCTACATTCTATGCCTTCCATTTGCATAGCATATCTTTTTCCATCCCTGACCTTCAGTCTATGTGTACAGGTGAGGTGAGTCTCTTGTAGGTAGCATATAGTTGGTCTTTCATATCTTCTTACACTTAATCAAAAGGAGAATGTTATGCTGGTACTACTCTGTGGTATTATCACAAGAATCTTAATGTAGTCATTTGAAATGATTTCATTGAGGAGTAGAAAATAACATACAAAAACAAGTCACATAAGTATATGTCAACATAAGTAAAATAAAACAACCTATTAGATAAATTTGGCAATATCTATTAACAAATCTCTTTGCAGATTAGATGTCTGATTTAAATTTACCAGAATACAAACTTACTTGGCTATTGCAATAGCTCTCAGTTTTCTCAATTATACCAAAGGCATAAGAGGTTCGCAACTGATAAGCTCAGTAGTGAGCTGTGCAGAAATTTAAGGGTTTTGATAATGACAGCTTGCATGAAGAAGGTGAAGACAAAGATTAAACATATGCCCAACTGAGAAGTGGTAGATGTTCATCTTCATATCATCAGTCTTTTGTGTGTGTGCCCTCTGCTCTCTCAGGGGTACTGATCCATCACTTTAAGGATCTATGGTCCTTCTTTTACTACCTTCCCTTCCCCACTCAAAACTGTAATCAGACATGAGTCATTTTGCATTAAATGAAATAATTTTAATCAGCATGCTATGTCAATCAGACATTTACATTTTAAATTTTATCTAATTTGGGAAGAAAAATATTGGTCCTGTAAAATAAATTTCAAATACTAAGAAAGCATGTTGAGGATTACTTTTTAAATAACAGGGGATTCTGTAACCATACTAATATAAGGTTGGCCTAGAAGGTAAACTTGATTATTCCTTTTACCTAAAAGCAGGTGTGGAGGGCTTGAAGGGAGAGGCATTCACTGTTATTTTTCCAACTACTAACCCTGGGGGCTGGCCCTAATATAAAGATGATTCCTACTTCTTGAATAGTTTCATCCAACTTCACCTTATATTTCATATAGGTCATACATATATAAAAGGACATGACAGAATTACTAATACTAACATTCTAGAAAGGGAGAAAATTATTGCCATGGGGGCAATACTTTAAATAAAAGCAAAAGTGCTCCACACTCCTATACTGCTACATATGGAGAATAATTTTCACTGGACTCTCAAATGATACTGTATACATACTGAGCTGAAATGGAATCACCAAAAGCCATTTAGGATGAAAATATAAGGACAATATTATGCACCTTAAAATATTAATAACCCTTCATGCTCATGGCAACCAATCAGTTAAAGAATCAATCTGGCTCACTAGTATTTAAGCAAACTAGTAAAAAACATACCTATTTGGGAAACTAATTTTTAGCTGTTAATGTCTAATGTGTTATCTGTAGGCACTAGTCATGGCTCACCAATTAAATTACTAAAGTATCTGACCACTCCTATTATAGAATATGCCTTCAAAAATTAAATCCTTTTCAGAGTCATTCATGATTGCTCTAACTGGGACATTTCAGATCATTTTTGAACAATATCCATTTTCTCCCAAATATAGATAATCAGATGTTTTATATTCCTATCTCCTATTAGGTTCCAAATATAGCATTTTTTGATGGGATTCACTTTATTCTTCTTTGCTTCATATTGTTATTAAAAATAAAGACTCATCTTTTGATATTTCAAAATATATTATGTAAATGAAATGATAAATAATTCAAAAAATTAGAGGAAAGTGAAATGGTGAAGATTTTTTCTACAAATAGCTAAGCTAGTGGCTGGAAATTTCATAAAGTAGATATTCTGTTAAACAACGTGAATATAATGAGAAACGGGATAGTTCAAAAATAGCAACTATGAGCCCAGGAATACATAATACATATCTACACATTAATATTTGAATGTTTGGCTTTAAAATATAGGTAAGTTTTAAAAAAAATCATTCTAAGCATGTGCAAATAACTATTCCAAATTCCCCAGTTTTTTAATACACTGAACCAAAACTATTTTATTCTAGTTTAAAAGATTTCAGTAAACACTAGGTTAGGAATTACAATGAATTATTCTCACAATACATATGATATAGATGAGCAATACACATATCAAACAGCCATGGGATAACCCTATAGTGTTTGTGGCTAGGTGTGGTATGATCAGATTAGATTGCCACAGAAACTCTTGAGGAAGGAAAATCAGTCTTGGAGGGGGTTGGGCAGGAGCTTGCCCTCAAAGCCGGAGCAGGATTTGGTCTAACAGTGGGGCAAAGGCAGGGCATTTCACACAACGAATACCATCCCTACCTATACCAGGGGGTGGCAAAGAGCCTGAAGTTGAAGGGATTTGTGAGAAGAAAGGAAAAATATAAGATTAGAAAGGGAAGATGGTACAAACAATCAAAAGGCCTTAAGTGCCAACCTGAGTCCCACACTCATTCTGTGTTTCAATGAGAGGAACGAAATGATGAAAACAAGAACTGAAAAATCTTAATTTGTTAATGGCGCTCACAATGGATAAAGCAAGAGAGGGCTGGAAACTAACAGCATCACAAAAGGAAGAAGGCTCTTATATGGTAGGAGGAAAAGAAAAACAAAGGCAGTAAAAGTTAGTAAAAATTGGGTTAAATGCTATTACCCAGAAAAATCTTCTTGATGCATGGTGATGATTATGGCCTCTATAGCGTCTCCCACTGAAGTCAGTAAGGGCTGCACAGCATTTCCCATAAGAGCATGAATCACCTGAAAAGAAAAAACAAAAAAGGAAAGAGAGGCAAAATTAAGGAAAACCAACGCAAAGAGATCCGAGATGTGAGAAACATGGTGATGAACAGTTTTCATAGTCTATCAAATGTAGACTATATACACATAGTTAACTCAACAGAAGTTTGCTTCACTCTCTAACTGCTGTCAGTAATGATTTTTAAAGCTTAAAATATGTGGAACATGGCACTAAAAAATTTTAACACCCCCACTCCTTTCAGTTTTTCAAAACGTTTAGTGGTTAAATGACCCCATGAGGAAAGGAAGACATATGCAAGGAGAGAGGAGTCGTTTCACTAACAAAGTAAAGGTCAAATGAACACATTTAAGTTTCTCAAAGGAGTGGGGCAAGACCAAAAGTAATTCTTTAAAAACGGGAACATTATCATATGCTTTTAACTAGAGTGAAAATAATAAATATAATAGTGGTTCTTATAGGGCAGAACTGGTAGGCATTTCATGAATTAGGTTTCTGTTGAGAGTTTCTACAGTAGTGATTCTCAACTGTGGGCAATTTTGCTCCCCAGGGAACATGTGGCACGTCTGGAGACATTTTTGATTGTCACGACTGGGGAGATGGACGAAAGTTTGCTCTTAGCATCTAATGGGTAGAGGACAGAGATGCTGCTAAACATCCTATATCACACAGGACAGCCCCCACAACAATTTCCCAGCCCGAATGTCAATATTGCTAAGGTTGAAAAGCTGTTCTACAGTGAGATATAATCACTGGTTACTTTATGTAAGACCACAGGCTTTAGTTATGGGCTTTTAGTGTGAAAATAATGATTGATACTCAAAACACTCAAAATCAAAATTTACATATATTACATGTTTCAATGATGATTACATATAATGAAATTAGATGGCTTTGGCTCATACAAATCATCAAAATCAATGAGGAAAAGTTAAAGCAGATCCTAATTCATTAAATTCCTAATCTGTAGCCCTTAATCTCTGATAAAAATAAACATACTATATACAGGATTGAATGTGTGTTTGTGCATACATACAGTTTGCCATCCATATAAGAATTTGCAGTGTAGCGACAATAAATAAAAAGTTATACAGGTTGAGTATCCTTTATTGGAAATTCTCAAGACCAGAAGTGTTTGAGATTTCATATTTTTTTGGACTTTAGAATATTTGTATTATAATGGTTAAACATCCCAAATTCAAAAATCCAAAATCCAAAATGCTCCAATGAGCATTTCCTTTCAGCGTATGTCAACACTCAAAAAATTTCAGATTTCTGAGCATTTTGGATTTTCGGATTAAGGATGGTAAACATGCAATACATTAATAACTACTAACAGTGCTGTGGGACCATGGAAAGGATCTCTGACTCATACTGAGAGGATCTGAAAGACAAAAAGTACTGCTAGAACTGTATTTGAAAGGACAAACAGGTAAGAGGAGGGTGAAGAAGGGTAGGGATGGGAGTGTACCTGTTAACCGGCATAGGAATGTGGGGAAACTGAGGCATGTGGGGAACTGCAGAGCATCCAATACACATCGAGCATAGTGCCTGCCCATGTCGAAGAGAGACAGGCAGCAAGAGATGTACTCTGCGCAGGCTGCCCAGGAGTTGGCCATTTATCCTGAAGGGACCAGGAAACCAATGATGGGTTTTAAGAAGTGAAAAAAGTGGTTAAAGATTTGAAGTTAGGAAACTCATGTTGGATAGGAGACTAGATAAATTAGACCAAAGAGAGGACAATTATGAGGCTGCAGTAGTAGCATATATGTAAAACAAGTGACTGAACGAAGTCAGAGGCAGTAGGAATAGAGATAAGGAGACAGGTTGGAGACACTTTGAAAGCAGAATAGCAGGACTTGGTAATTATTAATACATCTGAGATATATGCAGTGGAAAAATTTAAGGGTACACTTAGAGATTTGTCTTCAATGGTTTAGTGATATCATTAGCTGAATGTTAAAATGCTGAAGCAGCAGAAGTTGATTTGGGGATGGGGGAAAGAAAGGAAGAATTATGTTTGGGACATGAGTTTGAAGTGCCCATGAGAAGCCCACATGGGCTATCCAGTAGATACTAACATATTTAAACTTGCAGTTCCTGAGACACTTTGACTAGATTTGGTGTTCACTAGCTTTTAAGATAGAAGATGATGCCAAAAGAATCAATGAAATCCCAGAGGGTGGCGTGTAGAATAAGGCCAAATGCCATTTTAAGGTCATGCAGAAGAAGAGGGGTCCTGGAAGGATTAAGAAGGGTAAAAACATTTAGCGAGTACACATTATGTGCTGGCCACTGTACTGTGTGCTTCACATATAAGAATTCCACCTAGAACTAAATTATTCCTTTTTAAAAAAATTATTAAATTCTCTAATTTATGGGTGGGGAAATCTAAAATAATTTACCAATGAGGAAACTGAAGTCAAGTTAAGGAGACTGTCCACAGCCATTAAGTGAGCAAGTAGAAGAGCTGGGATTTTCTAGGTGTATCTGACTACAGTGACTTTTGGTTATACAATGCCATTGGGCAGAAAAGTAGGAAGAGACCTTAGAGTATGGTGGAAAGAAGTAGAAAAGAAGATTTCAAGAAGGAAGAACAGGCTTTTTAACTTCTGGTATGAAGGAATGAGTCTCTACTACTTATAGATCCTTCTACAAACAACTATTAAAAAATACTCAAACAACCTACTGGAAGGCTCTGGAAACAGACAAAAAAGCAGATAGTTTTATAGGGGTGTAGAAACGTACAGTATGCAACCAAAAGCCATTTTTAGTGGCTTTGCTCTAAGGGGGACTACAGTCACAGTAACAGCAAGGCTGAGTAGCTAAACGCTGGCAGCGGAGGGGGGAACAAGCCATCCTCTTTCAGGCCAAAGGAACAGAGGAAGCTGCTGGCGAGTGAGACAGGAATCTCAGAAAGAGGAGAGCCAGGAAGAAGAATATCTAATTTTATGTTTAAACTCAGCACTAGTCTTCAGCTAACTCATCAATCATGCATATGCAGAGCAAACTAAATGTGGCTTGCAACTAAGGCTTAAAGAAGCAAACTGAGACTGAAGTTTGGCCAACTTGCATGTATGACAGTACACAGTTTGAGTCTAATCAAGTTAATTGCCTACTAAAACAAAATCATCAATACTCTTAGAAAAAATATATTAAAATACTGAGTCTATACAACATAATATTACCAATGTCCAGGATATATTCAAAATTACTACATACACAAAAATCGAGGAAATTTTATCAATTCTCAAGGGAAAAGATAATCAACAGATGCCAACCCTGAGATGACACACACCTTAGAATTATCAGGCAAGAACCTCAGTGAGGCAAAGAAAAATATGCTCCTAATAAATAAAATAATAGAAAATCTCAGTCGAGTGGTTGAAAATGTGAAAAAGAATCAAATGGTAATTTTAAACTAAAACATTATACTATCTGAAATCTAAAACTGATTAAATAGGCAATAGAAGAATTGAGATGACAGAGGAAAGAGTCAACAAACCTGAAGATAGAACCAATATAATCTGTTTAGAGAAGAGAAAAAAAAGAAAAGAATGAAAAATAATTGAACCTACAAAACAACTGCAAAAGGTCTAATGTATTGGTAATTGGAGTCTGGTAAGAAGAGACAGAATGGGACTGAAAAACTATTTGGTGGAGAAAAAGGTCCCAAACTCCCCCAAATAATGAAAAGCACAAATTTACATATTTAAGTTCAGCAAATCACAAACAGGATAATTTTGAAGAGAATTATTCCTAGGCATGTCATAATCAAACCACTGAAAAACCAAAGATAAACAGAAAATCTTGAAACTAGCAAAAAAAAAAAAAAAAAAAGATTATATATAAGGGAAATAATTTTAATGACTAATGACTTGTCATCAGAAAGCATGGAGGCCAGAAAACAGAGGAACATATTTAAAATGCAAAAACAAAAACAACTCTCAAACCCCCAAATTCTATTTCTAATAGAAATATCTTTCAAAAATTAAAGAAATAAAGACATTTCTGGAGAAAAAAAAATAGGGGAGTTCATTGACATTAGATTCACATTATAAGAAATGACAAAGGAAAGTTGAAGGAAAATGATATTAGAAGGAAAATTAAATCTTCAGAAATAAATATATAGCACAGGTAATTGTAAAAATAAAGATAATAAAAAACCATTTTTTCTTTTACTTTAAAAATATATATGATTTTTAAAAGTAGAAGTTATAGCATTGCCTTAAGAAGTTTATAATGCATATAGATGTAAATGCACTTCTGAAATTGCAAGGTTTTTATAGTTTACATGACATGGTACAATATTAACTCTAAGAAGACTGAAAAGTTAAGGACGCATACAATAATCCATAAAGGAAGCACAAAAAAAGTCACACAAAGAGATATAGATGAAAATTCAATAAATGAAAATAGAATTCTAAAAAGATCAAATCATCCAAAAGATGGCAAAAAAGGATAAAAGAGGAAAAAGCAAACAAAAGTAAAAATATATGCCTACATAAAACATTATTAATAATTTTATTATGCTAATGGCTAAACACTTCAATTAAAAGGCAGAGGTTATCAGAATAGACAAAAAGGTAAGACTCAACTACACACTATCTACAAGAGATGCATTTTAGAAATACAGACATAGGCCAGGCACAGTGGCTCACACCAGTAATCCCAGTACTTTGGGAGGCTGAAGCAGGAGGATTACTTGAGGCCAGGAGGTCAAGACCAGCCTAGGCAACATAGCGAGACACGATCTCTACAAAAAATTTCTACAAATTAGCTGGGTGTGGTAGCACCTGCCTGTAGTCCTACCCACTTGAGAGGCTGAGCCAGAAGGATCACTTGAGCCCGGGAGTTGGCAGTTGCAGTGAGCTGTGATCATGCCACTCCACTCCAGCCTGGGCGACAAAGCGAGGCCTCATCTCTACAAAAAATACTCAGAGGAGTTGAAAGTAAATGAATAGAAGATATAACATGAAAATATTTAGCATAAAAGGGTTGGAGTAACCAAATTACTATTAGATAAAATAGTATACAAGGCAGTAAGTATTAACAAAGCTAAAGGAGAATGCCTCATGATGATAAAAGTCAGTTCATCAGGAAGGCATAACAGTGATAAATACAAATGTGACAGAGCTACAACAGAGCTAGTAACAGAGCTTCAAAATCGAGGAGGCATGAACTGACAGAAGTGAAGGGGAAATAAGGAGATCCACACACATAATGGAAGATTTTTTTTTTTGAGACAGTCTCATTCTGTTGCCCGAGCTAGAGTGACATGCCGTCAGCCTAGCTCACAGCAACCTCAAACACCTGGGCTCAAGCAATCTTTCTGCCTCAGCCTCCCGAGTAGCTGGGACTACAGGCATGCACCACTATGCCCGGCTAATTTTGTCTATATATTTTTAGTTGGCCAATTAATTTCTTTCTATTTTTTAGTAGAGACAGGGTCTCACTCTTGCTCAGGCTGGTTTCGAATTCCTGATCTTGAGCGATCCGCCTGCCTTGTCCTCCCAGAGTGGTAGGATTATAGGTGTGAGCCACCACGCCCGCCCATAGAAGATAGAACAACTATATAAAATATCAGTAAAGACAGAAGATCTGAACACGTGATCATTATCTTGACCTGATATTTATAGAACACTATACTCAACAACTGCAGGTTACACATTATTGTCAAACACAGATGGTTCACTGACAAGACAGACTATATGCTAGGCTACAAAACAGGACCTAAATACATAAAAATATACACATGTATACATATACATACAAATACAAATATACAAAAATACAAATACATACAGATATACAAAATACATACATAAGAATCAATAAATTTATACTTTGTGTGATTCCACTCCTTTAATCTCTGATAACAGAATTGAATTAGGTATCAGTAAAATAAGATGTATAGAAAGCCCAAAACTAATTAGAAATTTTAAAAACACACTTGTAAGTAATCCATGACTCAACAAGAAATCACACAGGGAATTAAATATTTCAAACTGAATGAAGATAAAAGTATAACATATCAATATTATTGTGCTTAGAAGGAAATGTACAACTTTAAATGTTTATTTTTTGGGGAAAGGGTCTAAAATCAATGGTGTCAGATCTCAAAAAAATCTTAAGAAAAAAAGAAAATCCAAAGTAGAAAAAAGGAAATAAAAAAGGATAAAAGCAGAAACCATGAAATAGAAAACAAAAAATAGAATAAAGCCAAATCTTCTTGAAAAGATTAACAAAGTCAATAAATGCATAGCTAAACTAATCTAGAAAAAAGAGAAAGAGAACACAAATCAACAATATCAAAAAAGAGGTTATCATTATAGGACCTAAAGGTATCTATCAAAAGATAGTAAGTGAGCTGGGAGAGTGGTTCATGCCTGTAGTCCCAGCTACTCAGGAGGCTGAGGCAAGAGGATTGCTTGAGTCCTGGAGTTAGAGGCTGCAGTGAGCTATGATTACACCTGTGACTAGCCACCATACTCCAGCCTAGGCAACAAAGTGAGATCCTGTCTCTAAACAAACAAAACCCACAAAAGGATAGTAAGTAAATATTATGTATGTTATTCCAACAAACTGGAGAATTTAGATGGATAGACAATACCTTGAAAGACAAAGTACCAAAGCTCATTGAAGAAGAAAAGATAACCCAAATAGCCCTTTATCTATTAAACAAATTAAATCTGTAGTTATAAGCCTTCCTACAAAGAAAACTACAGGCATAGATGGTTTCACTAGTGAATTCCACTAAACATTTAAGGAAGGAACAATATAAATTCTACACAAACTCTTCTAGAAAATAGAAGAGGAGGAAACATTTCCAAATTCATTTACAGAGGCCAGTATTAACTTGCTACCAAAACCAGATAAAGACGATAAAGGAAAATAAAACTACATACCGATACTCCTTAAGAATATAACCTATAGCTAATATTATACTTAAAATAGTAAAATATTGAATACTTTCCCACAGGTCAGGAACAAGTAAATGAGATCCACTCTCACCAGTTCTGTTCAACACTGTACTTGAGGTCCTGGCCAGTGAAACAAGGCAAGGAAAAACAGGTATAAAGATCAGAAAGGAAGAAAGACAACTCTCTCTTTGATTATAATATGATTTACACAGAAAACTTTATAGTTGGGTGAATTTTCCCACTTAGGGAAAACATGAAATAGGAGGAGAAGAAAGCATCTTGAGGAATGCCTTCATTTCAGGATGGGTAGAAATTAACAACTACCAAAGGAAACTGAGAAAGGAGATTATATTTCATATGCTCTTTACAAAGTATTTCTGCATTTCAAAAAGATTTACCTAAAATAGATAAAATTACAAAAATATTGGAGCCTCAGCAATCTGGAATATTCCTTTATATAGAACATCAAACCCACACAAAAAGGGAGAAATGATGCATCGCCATATATAAATTTGGCAATGTAATCACTATCCACACAAGATAATCTCAGTAAAAAATGGATCAGAATTATTGGGCCAACGTGTTTAAACGCAACTTATGGCCATGGTGGTTATAATGAAGTGACTCTAAATGTATACTTGATATTTATTGTGCAATTCATAACATATCACACAATGCTTAGAATACGCAATGATGGAAGCTCTGTGTGTTCTGTTCTCCACCGGACTCCTGCTCTGCCCCTTCTCCAACCTCACTGCCTGCTCCTCTGATCTCACTAACTCTGCTCCAGCCACTCTGGCTTCCTGGCTGTTCTGTGAACAGTATAAGCCTGTCCAATTCAGGTCTCTATTCTTGTGCCTGGAACACTTGCTCCAGGTGGCTGCTTGGCTCACTCCTTCACTTCCTTCAGAGTTGTGCTCGAATGTCTCGTGATTGGGGAGGCCTACACAAAATAGCACTTACCTTCCACCCTCATTCTCTATCTGTCCCTTACTGTGCTCTATTTTCCAACATAGCACTTGTCACCACTGGGCTCTTCACTATAATAAAAGGTCTACAAGGGCAAGAAAGAACTTTATCTGTGTCTTTCACTGAATACCAAGGATACCTGGCTTATGGTAGACACTCAATGTTTTTGAATGAATAAAAAAAGAAAATGCAATGATGAACCTCTAGCCTCAAATAACATTTAATTTTGGATAAAATCTCAACAAGGTAGAAAAGACTGCATGTCTATATGTATTATTTTTTAGTGAGTAAAAAAGTACATATAATATCTTCTCTATCAAATAAAATCAGATTTTTTTATCTTTGGCTGCAGTCATTTGTGCATCATAACATTCTATTTCTAATTCAAAGTGATTTGATAAATTTTCTACCACTTTATGAAACTCAACGTTTCTTTTTTTTCCCTTTAAATCAGAGGGTTTTGTTTTTTACTGGGTAAGTCATAATAGCTTTTTATAAGATTTAACTAGATGGCCAGGTTCATGCCTATAAGCCCAGCACTTTGGGAGGCTAAGGCAGGAAGATCACTTGAGCCAGGAGATTAAGACCTGCCTGGGCAACATAGCTAGACCCCATCTGTACTCCCCCCTCCAAAGACAACTAGAAAGTAAAGTCAAAACTTTCATTGAATATGTTAACATAAGCAATTAAGCCACCAACTGACAAGACCACTGCAGAAGGGCCTTGATCTTATTGCTAATCTTATCCAGTTCTCAAGGGCAAAACTGATGAGGCCTCAGCAAACCAAAGTAGCCACCTACACATGGCATTGGTCCTGGTGCACAAACCTCAGAGTGAAGGTTGTAGCCTAAGATCAGGGCAAATTTTCCCTGCACTGGCTCCAACTCCCAGCCCAAAGTGACTAATATTAAGAATATTTTTTGTTGTGTGTTAAAAATACAGATTCAGAGAATCGACCCTATACTGAATTATTTAGTCTCTGAGGAATTTTTATGTTTAACTTTTCCAAGTGATTTTTATCATCAAAGTGATGGCATTCTGTCTTAAAACTACAGAACGGATTTTCTCAAACAATGGGTTGTGACTACTGGGGATCAAAATTCAATTTAATGGGTCACTATAGAATGTTTTTAAAAGTAACAGATTAGCATAGAAAATATTAGAGTACACAGACAAAATAAGGATAAGTATTATTTTGTGAAACTTATGTAACAATTAGAGAAATACATGCAGATATACATTCTATATATGTGATTAAATATGTATATCTATTTATAAATATTTATGTATTATGTATGGAATCACAAAGCAAAATGAATTTATTTTGGGTAGTGGTCAACAAATGTTTGACACCTCCTGCTAAAAGAGAGGAAAAAATGTAGAATTATAGAAAACTATTTGTTCTCTTCCTGGAATCAAGAATATTAAGACTTTTAGGCTTGTTACATTGACCTGATTTCATGATATTTTTATGATCATCAATAAATTTGATAACTCTTACTAAAGATAATTATTTTGTTATGGTAGTTTTCACAATATTTAATCACAATGAGATGAGCCCATTGGGGAAAAGAAAAGAGTACAGAGAAAACATCCCAGTGTATTTTCACTACACTGTGGTTAGACTGCTTCCTCTTACCCTCAATGAATCACATCCATTCATACATGAATTTAGTGCCCTTACAGTTTGACACCTGTTAAATCCTCATCCATGTAACCTATGGACAGCATTTGATTTCAGAAGTTCCCTTCCCCTTTAGGATTTATGACATTGTACTCTTCCAATTTTCTTCCTTGTCTATTTTTTCTTGTATCACCTTTACTCTCTAAATATAAGTGTTTCTCCTTGGGGTTTGCTTGTGGACCTTCATCTTACCTTTTTTTTTTTTAACTCTCCCTTAGTGATCTAAATCTAACCTATAATTGAAACTTATTACCTTTTTTTAGGTTTACCACATCATTTTGTAGATGCAGAAACAAAGGCAACAGAAAGCTTATGAACTTGTTTGAGGTCATATAGCTGGTTAAATAGCTGAGATGGGTTTCATATACAGGTAGTTTGGTTCTAGAGTCTATGTTATATGGCCCTTACTAAGTACTAAAATAAATATTTAGTAAATGAAGTAATGAATGCATAATAGTGGCAAGATATAGTGGACATGACTGCTTTGAGTCGATGAGCTCTGGGTTTACCAGCTATATGACCTTGAGTGTTATTATTTCTAAGATGTATAAAATCAGAGTAATAATACATGACTTGAAGGGTTTTGCTGTAATATTTCAAAATGTGCCCCTGCATGTGCCTGGCAAGTAGCAGGTGCTATATAAAGGAGATCTATTACTGTTATAAAAATGAATAATTTGCTTGTTTTTGAAGAGCTACTTACTGTCAGCTCCATATGGCTGTTAATCTCATGCCATTATTTTTTGATCAAACCCCTTGAATATTAGAAAAGGGGTATGTTTATGTTAGTATGTAAAAAAAAAAGAGACTATATCCTGCTTTTACACCACAGTTTAAAGTAAGGTTCCTCAATCTTTGCATAACTGACATTTTGAGCTAGATAATTCCTTGTGGGAGGTACGTCGGGGACTGTCCTATGCATTGCAGGATGTTTTAGCAGCATCCTTGGTCTCCATCGACTAGAAACCACTAGCAACTCCCTTCCCACAGTCATGCCAATCCAAAATGCCTCCAGATATTGTCAAATGGTCCCTAGGAGACAAAAATCACTCTAGTGAAGAACCATTGCTTTACTGGGATAATACTGGGTATACTGCCTGACACAGTGCTTCTAAGCTTCTAAGACCTCTATGCTTCTAAGACTCTTGCTTCTGTGTATACAATTATCATAAGCAGAACACAATCTGTAGACATAAAAAGGGTCTATTTTTAAATTCTAGAAAATACAAACACACTTGTATCTTCTCTCTTTAGGATAATTACCAACATGCTACTTTTGTGTATATATAGGATTCTGAATCATTTTTAAAACATGACATCTACCACTCAACCAAACAAATAATTCTGAAACCACTTTGATCTACAGAGTCAAAGATTAAATTAAATTATTTTACCTTTAGGGCTGAAATTATAGTTTGCTCAGCTGCTGGTGGGAATGAGCTCTGACTGGAAACTACCTAGAAACAAGGTTTTGATCCAGTTAAAATTTTGCTTGAATTTATTTTTGTAAATACTAATTTTGATCATAACATGATAAAGCTGTTTTCACAAGCCATATATAAACTACTATCGTTATAGTAATGTCTTATACATGATTTTAAAACTCAGTACTTATTAAGATAGGTTGGAAAATACTTTCATGTATAAAGCAAATACATACTTTAAATAATATTAAGAATACTAAGAGCTAGGTTTCCTTTATTCATTTTACACAGGTTGCAATTATAAAGTTTTAACTTGAAAAGGTCAGTATAAAACCAAAAAAAATCCACGTTTCTTAGGCTGACTCTAGTTTTCAAAATCTTTAAAATACAAATGTCAGCATTTCCACTTTTACAAATCAATACAAACATCATGAAAATTTTGAAAATATCAATAAAGACATTTAAATTGGACTAAATAGAATAGAACCTTTCATTGCCTGTAGTGCTTTAGAGCTAGGATTAAAGGAAATAGGAAATATACCATTTAGTGTTTTTGATAATTTTACCTGAGATTCATCTGTTAAGAACTCTTTACAAGATATTTTGTTTAGTTTGTGAAATACACATTTTTAGAAACCCCTAATTGATAGCAGGAATTGTTAAAATTTTTAAAATAAATGGTCATGTATAATTATTAAAAAATAAAATATAGTATATTAAAGCTCATATTAGAGGTCAAGTTTTCAAGATCATCATCTAACCCTTAGCTTCTTTCAGGTCTTTTAAATTCTTATCTTCCTACTTACTAAATATTTTGAAAATGATATAGAGAGAATAATTAAATAGAAGCTACTCAAAAGTCATAGGTGGAGTTGAAAGTGTTGCTTTCCTAATAATTAAGAATACAGTTTACCTTAGACGTAATATATGGAGGCAAACAAGGTTCAGCCATTTCTTTTAAACACTTTACGAAAAAAAAAATTAATAGCAAAGAGAAAAATACATATTGTCTACTTGCAATTACCAGTCATCAGTGATTATGTCATAAAACCCAATTCTGAATACAGCTCCTCCCTGCCTTTTTTGTGCAAAGATAGAACCTTTTTGACATGCTGGTGGGCTTAAGGGTTCTTATTTTTTGTCACTAGCTTTGCTATAATTTACTACCACCCACATTATCTCAAATTATGCTTTTTAATAAGCATGAAACATGTATGATTTACCCTCAAATAACATGGTCAATAAACTTGATTAAGTTGAGGACCTACATTTCATGAATTTTAAGCCACACAAATAATAAAAGCCAGGATCAAAGACTGTTTAAAAAGATTTAACTTTTTAGCTTATTTTACAATCACATTTTCATTGTATTCTTTTCCAAAAAACTAAATAGTAATTTGTCAATTATCTAAATTTGAGGCAAGAAGAAAGAAGAATCTAAAATCATTAAAAAAAAAGGTAATTAAAATAAAAATAAAAGTTACCTTTGTTACTGATTGGTGCAACTTATACAGTGAATTCACTACAGCCACATTTCTTCTCTGTCCTTCAGTAAGAGGCCCAATCACCTGACTTGCATCTCCTTGTGTGGAAAGCTGTAAGAATTCAACACCAAAAAAATGATTTAAATGATAATTTATATATATATATATATATATATATATATATATATATATATATATATATATATATATATATATAACTGGGGAAAAATTCAGTCCCCTCTGACAAAGAAAATGTTAACTGGAAATATTCAGGTTAAGTTATAGCTTTGGACTTTGGCCATAGCCAGGAATCTCTATAGAGATAACAGCATGGATGTGGAAGCCCTATTCATTTTATATAGGAAGAACATTTCTGTTAATACTTCATAGCTTATGGACCTCTGAGGTTGACCCAAATGCCCAGTGTGTGTTACTTTTATACGTTAGCATAGTAATCCTAAGGAATACCCTCTGGCAACTGCGCATCAGGTCTCTTCCTATTAAAAAACTCAGAAATATTAATAAGACCTCGAAATAAGGAAGAAAAGAGAGAGGGAAGGGAAGTAAGAAATAAAAATAAACCTGAATTCTATGTATATTTGACAACCATCCTAATACTCCAATGAAATGGGTGTTGCAAAGAGGGTATTACTCTTTTTTTTTTTTTTGAGACAAGAGTCTCACTCTGTTGCCCGGGCTAGAGTGCCATGGCGTTAGCCTAGCTCACAGCAACCTCAAACTCCTGGGCTCAAGCAATCTTCCTGCCTCAGCCTCCTGAGTAGCTGGGACTACAGGCACGTGCCACCATGTCTGGCTAATTTTTTCTATATATTTTTAGTTGGCCAATTAATTTTTTTCTATTTTTAGTAGAGACAGGGTCTCACTCATGCTCAGGCTGGTTTCGAACTCCTAACCTTGAGCAGCCCTCCTGCCTCGGCCTCCCAGAGTGCTAGGATTACAGGCGTGAGCCACCGCACCTGGCCAAAAAGGTATTACTCTTGTTTTTGATAAATTAAAAAAAAAAAGTTGCCCCAAATTATACTGTGTATAGATAATCAGTAGAAGTATTACTAAAAGCTTTATACTCCTGACCTTTAATTTACTTCTAAATGAACATATTTTAAGGAAAAGGACATGGAATGCATTATTGCACTAATCTGTAACTGTCACAGTTCAGATTTAAGGAAAAATATACACATATCAATCATTCTCATATTGATCAGATTTTAATACAATTCTCTGTAACAATTATTATTTAAAGGTGAATTAAATGTGATCAGGACATAGAAAACATGATATAACTAAGATATATAATAGTGTTTTGTGATCCTAAATGTCTCAAAATGGAGTCACTTATAACAAGTGACTCAGCCCCAGTGAAACTGCTGACCCTCAGAGTGATCAAGCACATATATGGTGGACAGAGTTGACAATATGACACCTGGTATGGCCAAGCGCCCCTGAGACCTGACCAGAAAATGAAGCCAAAAGGCAGCTAAACATAATGGCTATGTACACTGCTGGATAGAGAGGGCCATAAAAACTACAAAGAAACTAACCATGGCCAGGACACCTACAGCAACTCTGTTCCTGAGAAGCCTGAGGCCTGTTTCCCATAGGCTGGGGTTTCTGGAAGCCCTCCTTAGGAAAGAGCAGCAACCTCTCTTGGCCAGAGTTCTGAGGAAAGCTGGACCCACCAATCTATCAGTCAGTGAGCTGGTCTTCCCAGCTACCCACTGTGCTTCCTCCCCTGCCCCCTTATTACTACCTGTGTGTGCTGAACGTATCCGCATGTCTGTTCGTGTGTGAAAGCTTCCTGATAAACAGTGAATTCCTAAGTCTTTAATTGTCCACTGAGTCATCATGAAACCTCCTAGTCTGAGTTAGCACAACGAGGCTGATTCAAACCTGACAGAAGACTCACTCCATGAATGTGGATTCTTATTTCAAATACTAAGAAAAATTGGTCTATTAGGAGAGTCAAAACTAAGAGCATCTTTCAATTTTTAAAGTGATCCAAATAAAATATGAGAAATACCTTTTTCTATTTTCATTTAATACATCTATAAATTTTCTCAAAATTAAATTCAATTTCCACATTTTTAATTCTTATTTGTAACAGACTACAAAAGCATTAAAAATTACAACTAAAAGAAATAATCCTTTGCTAAAGTTGCAAGCCATGATGGTGGTTATTAAGTCAACATAAGACTTTTGGACTTGACGTTAAACAACTCTATCAATTCACCTATTTATTTTTAGAGACAGGGTCTTGCTCTGTTACCTCGTCTGGAGTGCAGTGGTACGATCACAGCTCACTACAATCTTGAACTCCTGGGCTCAAGGGATCCTCCCGCCTTAGCTTCCTGAATACCTGGGACTACCGGAGCATAACACTACAACTGGCTCAAATGGCTTTTAAACGTGTTTTTTTTTTTTTGTAGAGACAGTCTCACTATGTTGCCCGGGCTGGTCTTGAACTCCTGGACTTAAGCAATTCCCCACCTTGGCCTTCCAAAGTGCTAGGATTAAAGGCATGAGTCACCACACCTGGCCTCTAATTTATTTTGACTTTCTTCATGAACATAGATTGTTATGAACTTCAATCAAGCTGTGTTCTAAAATGATCATTTAAGGCAGTGGTATGAAAAACAACATATTTTCCTGTGATACTATGTTAAAAAAATAATGGTTAGATGATCAGAAGAGCCCACAAAATCCAATTTAATCTATAATGTGGTAAACTAATACTAACAGAAGCTCTGAGCTCCTAAGAGAAAGCAAATGACGGCTCTGTGCTAAAGTGAGGGTGGGAAAAGGCTCCCAAATAAGGCACTTTGGAGATTAAAGTGGCAACAGTCAGTGACATTAGTGCGAATGGCAGACTCTGGGATCAAATGTTAAATATATATCTGACTATAATTGGCATTTAAAAGTTACAGTCTCTGGTCAGGCGTGGTGGCTCATAACTGAGATCCTAGCACTTTGGGAAACTGAGGTGGGAGGATTGCTTGGGGTCAGGAGTTTTGAGTCCAGCCCGGGCAAAATCGTGAGACCCTATCTCTTAAAAAAAAAACAAAAAAACAAAAAAACTGTAATCCCAAACTTACAGAAAGTAACAAAAATAAACATCGTACAAAGAGCACCATATGACCTTTTTCTAGATATTCCGATTAACATTTTATCTTATTTGCTTTATTATTTGTATTCTCTGTCACACAGACACACATATGTGCATAATTTGTTTTCTCAATCATACATCCATTATGGCCCTTTATCCCTAAATATTTCAGTGTGTGTACTATGAATAGGGATTTTCTCTTACAAAACCACAGCTCTGTTACCAACTTCATAAATTTACATATGTACATTGATATTTTTATCTGGAATCAGCCATGTCTCCAACAAGTTCTGGTTCCTTTTAGTGGGAAGTGGTATTACAGACCAACGTCTGGGCACTAGGTATGCTCATTGCTATTTACTACTGTAATAATTCTTTTTTTTTTTTTTTTTTTTGAGACAAGAGTCTTGCTCTGTCACCTGGACTAGAGTGCAGTGGCATCATCATAGCTCACTGCAACCTCACACTCCTGAGCTCAAGCGATCCTTCTGCCTCAGCCTCCCAAGCAGCTGGGACTACAGGCACACACCATAATATCCTGCTAATTTTTCTATTTTTTTTTTTTTTTTAAGTAGAGGTAAGGTCTTGCTCCCGCTCAGGGTGGTCTTGAGCTCCTGAGCTCAAGCGATTCTCTCACCTCGACCTCCCAGAGTGCTAGGATTACAGGTGTGAGCCACCACACCTGTCCATAATTCTTGATTAATTCAATATTCAATTGATAATCCTTCCAAAACCCTACAAGAATTCAGGGTTCCTTGTCCTCTTTTCCTTCAGTGATCTTATTTTCCACTCTAACTCACCTATTCCATGGTCATACCCTGTACCCTGCCTTTACAACAACTGAACTCCCTCTAGAATCTGAGTTTCTCACCCTACCCTGAGATTCATGCTTATGTTTCCCTTTGATTCTAATTCCAACAATTCCTTGACCCCTTGGGACCTCCCAACTCTACCACCTTTTCATTCTATCTCACAGCTGTCCCTGACTTCCATTTCTTTGCTTCCTCCTTCTTGGCTTAGATTCCATGATTAATCTTAATCAATTTCCTTGGAAGGGAATGGGATCCAGTGCCCCTGTGCAAGTACTGGCTTTAAATTGAGGTCTGGAGAGTTTGTTGGTTTTCAGAGAGAGGCGAGCAAGGAGTTATGGATACATGTATTCATGATACTTAG
This sequence comes from Microcebus murinus, assembly GCF_040939455.1. Classification (NCBI taxonomy): domain Eukaryota; kingdom Metazoa; phylum Chordata; class Mammalia; order Primates; family Cheirogaleidae; genus Microcebus; species Microcebus murinus. The sequence continues at coordinate 63,277,003 of NC_134112.1, forward strand.
TAAAACTCCAGTATTGGGTGAACCCAAGTCCATACCTGCATGTGAGAAGCTGAACGAACTTCTCCTTAGACTTTACATTCATAACCACTAAACTAAGGTGGGTTCTTGGCATTGCCTGTCAATCTGTTGAATACCCCATTCACTCTCTTAATATCTGAGGGATCCATCTGCTCCTCACTTTTTCCTCATTTCTCTCATCTCCAAAACCTCCTTCCCCCCTCCTTATTCTGAGCTGATAACTTTTAGGTATAAGTGCCTGAAAAAACAGGAGCAATCAGAACATTTCTATATTACAATGCTGCCTGCATCTGTACCCCTACAGTGTCTGATTATAAATGCTCCTCTCTGTAGCCAATCACTCCTCAAGTGCACTAGATCCCATCCTTTATCAAGATTATCATTCCTAAAATTGTGCCCTCTCTCTGCTGTATCATCAATTTTTCCCTCTCCACTGCATAATTCCCATCAGCATTTTAGTTGCTTTTCTTTCTAGCAAAACTCAAAAGCGGTTTAAGCTTGTTTCCATTGTCTTTCTTCCATTCTCTCTTAAAACCACTCCATTCAGGCTACTGTCTCCATCTAACAAAACAGCTCCTGTCAAAGTCACCAAAGACTTCTGCACTGACAAATCAAATGGTCTTCATCTTGTATCTACCAGCAGCTTGACATAGTTGAACACTTCCTCTTCCTCTTAAGGCTTTTTCACTTAGCTTCCGGAACACCGTTCTTTCAGCTCTCCTCCTACCTCACTGGGTTGTTCCTTCTCAGGTTTATTTCTCTCTAATGGTCCCTCCACACTGTCCCAATCTCTTGTCTTTTCTATCTACACCTTCTCCTAAGACGTTTGCTTTAAATATACCTAAGTCAGTGCTACTGACATTCTGAACCAGATAATTCTTTTTTGTGAAGGGCTGCCCCATGTATTGTAGGATGTTTACCAGAATCCTTGGCCTCCATCCACTAGATGCCAGCAGCGCCCCGCCCCCCCCCCCCCAACCACATAAACACAATTGACAATCAAAAATGTCTGCAGACGTTGGAAAATGTCAAGAGGGTCGGGGGAAGGGACAAAAAAATCAACTCTGGTTCAGAACCGCACCAAAGTATACTGAAGATTCTCAGTCCTTATGTCTCCCCTGAAGTCCAGATGTAGGTACTTTAGTGCTTATTCAACACTTCTACTTGGTACTTCAAACTTAATATGCCCAAAGCCAAACCCTTGGTTCTCATCTCCCTCCATCCTCCAGCTATTCTTTTTGGTAAGATTTAATCAGTATACATATTTTTAAAATTATTTGTATAGATTTATAGGGTACATGTTCAGATTTGTTACATAGGTGTGTTGTGTAAAGTCTGGGCTTTCTGTGTAACCATCACCTGATTAGCATATGCAGTACCCATGAGGTAATTTGTCATCCTACACCCCCTGCCACCCTCCCACCCTTCCGAATAGCTAATGTCTATTATTCCACTCTCTATATGTCCATGTGTGCTCATTATTTAACTCTCACTTATAAGTGAGAATGTTATAAGTGAGAATATGTCATATTTGACTTTCTGTTTCTGAATTGTTTCACTTAAGATGATGGCTTCCAGTTCCATCCTGTTCTCTCAGTAAATGATACCCCCTACTCTTAAAATCTCAGGCTGTAACACTGGAGTCATCCTTCACTCTCCTCACACTCCATATCTAATTTATCAGCAAATCCCATACTCTAGACTCTATGCTTTTATATTAAAGCCTATGGCCATCTTAGTATAATACGTTTGGTGACAAACATTACTGTTTCAAATTAGGTTTAGAGTCAACCAAAAACCCCACACTGATTTTAAATTGACTGCAATATTTATCCTGTTTGAATTTACATAGTTCATTTTTCTTATATTAAATATAAGAATTTATACTGTTTCATATAGGTTATCTTCTTTTTTTGGTGTTTTTAATTCAGCCCATCTTTCCTTTCGATGATACTATTTTGGAAACTTATTCTATCAATGAATATATTCTATACCCCATCCAGATTTGTGCCATCTGCACATGGTTTAAGGATAACATCTATATTTTCATCGAGCTCACTGATGAAAACATTACATAAGACAAAGCTGAAGACATACTTTTTCTCCAAGATGAAAATCAAGCATTAGTCAGGACTATTATACATTCAGTAAATCACTTGGCAAATACCCTTACTGTCCAGTTCACATACTTCTATGATGTCCACAAGGTTAATATGAAATATTGTCAGTTGTTTTGTTAAAATCTAGATATAACATCTCTAGCATTCCCTTGATATACCAATCTAGGACCCCTATCAGAAATGAAACGTTGGTACACTGTTTTATTATTTAAAAGTTTTCAAGTCCCAGTGCTTTGTAAATGACAATAAATTAAACAGGAACCAGGGACTCATAAAATTGGAAAGGATGTTGAAATATAAACTATCCCTGGCTTTAGGTGGCTATCCACATTCAGACCCAACTTGGAAAGACATTTTTCAAGAGATCCATAGGCAATGTTTCACAGACCTTGCTACCACTATGTTTTTCTTCTTGAAAAGTTAAAAAATTTTTCTCACATGTATTTTCTTAAATACTAAAAATAATATCTCATTTGTTTTTTCTAACATTTTTATTGTGAATTTCCCATTCTATAAAAGGGTTGAAAAAATGTACCATGAATACCCATATATTGATAAACTAGACTCCACAATTAACAGTTTATAATACTTGCTTTATATCACATATCTATTCCTCTATATCCATTTTGTATTTTTGATGCATCTCAAAATAACCTGAAGATATCGGTATACTGGTTCCCACAGACTTCACCCCATTGATTAGTTTTGCTTATTCTATAACGTCACATAAAGTTTTCTTTAATGTGCATGTAAAGCTTCTTTCTTTCTTTCTTTTTGAGACAGAATCTCACTTTGTTGCCAAGGCTAGAGTGAGTGCCGTGGCGTCAGCCTAGCTCACAGCAACCTCAAACTCCTGGGCTCAAGCAATCCTGCTGCCTCAGCCTCCCGAGTAGCTGGGACTACAGGCATGTGCCACCATGCCCAGCTAATTTTTTCTATATATATTAGTTGGCCAATTAATTTCTTTCTATTTACAGTAGAGATGGGTCTCATTCTTGCTCAGGCTGGTTTCGAACTCCTGACCTTGAGCAATCCATCCGCCTTGGCCTCCCAGAGTGCTAGGATTACAGGCGTGAGCCACCGTGCCTGGCCTAAAGCTTCTTTCATTTAGCAAAAATGTTTTTAGTATTCATGTTTGTTCCTTTTTATTGCGTCGGTATTCTATTATATTAATTTATCAGTTTGTTTTATCCATTCCATTCTTCTATTATTCCCAGAGTGTCTGTAGTAGAATGAACACTAGACTTAGGAGTCTGAAAAGACTTGTCTTTACCATCTGCTAGCTGAGTGACTTGTGGTTTCAATTTCTTCATCTGTAACATGTAACTAATAATACAGTTTATACCAAAGTATGCTGTGTAAACTCTAAAATGCCTTAGCAATATAAGGTATCATTTTTTATCTCCAGTTTTGTCTTATTTTCTACTCACTCACCCTTTGCTTGGGTCCTTTTCCCTACCACTCATTCCTCCAACCTTTGTCCTATGCTGGCTAGGGACCCAAGGCACAGATTAGCATTTAGGAATAAGAACCAAATTCCACTGAAGCTGTCAGGAGTTATGGAGTGGGCTTTGCTCCATTTGGGTTTGGAAACAAAGCCTCTTACACAGAGTAGGTACTCTCTACCTACTTCATAATTCTCCAGTCATCCTGAGCCACTTTAAACTTTTATTATCTCAAGCCATTTCCTGCATTCAAATTCCTTAAAATTGACTTATCACTAATGCAAATACATGTTCAGAAAGGTATTTTTTTTTTCAGAAAGGTATCTCAAAGTAGAAGATGCTCATTACATATGATTGCTTTTTCAAAGCCCAACTTATTTGAGATGAATAAAATTGTATTGATGTGCAAAAAACACAGCTTTGGCTGTATATTGGGAACTAGGGGACTAGAAAAGTGGGAACAATAAAAGAGTCAGCATTTTAAAATATGAGAAATATACATAATGGTGAATCATGTTACACTATTCCAGCATAGTCTGGAAAAATGTTAGAAATCAAAAGAGTTGCATTTGAGTTTTAAAAATCACATGTGTGCATGCACAAACAAAATGAGAGGCAATACAAATGCTAAACAAATCCTTAAATAATAATTAAAATGGTTACTATGTAAAAATGACCAGATACACTATCCCTTTTTACATTTAACTATCTGAATGGAATATTTTTCAGAAACTCTAATTCTGTACATCTGCTCACTAGGAACAACAGCATGTAAATGCAATGTGTGAGGAACCAATGAAACTGAATCCCTGAAACAATAACTACATAGTTAACATGAAGAATGTTTTTACATAATTGTTAATTTGCAGATGAAATGACCAAGATCTCCCTTATCATCACACCTGAGGGCTAGAAATAAAAGAAATAAAACTCATAATTCAAAGGATGAGTTGGATGAGCTTTAAGTTTTTATTCAGAAAATCTGAAAATTACTCATGGGGAGTTATAATGTTGGTGGCTCGGAAAATGTCTGAAAACAACAAAAAAAAGAAAACACATTGTGGATTAGTTATTAATTACAAAAAAGTAAGTTATTTTTCAGATATTATGGAAATAATATGCATGGTCTATTTATCTATAATTTCCATTACTACTAAGGAAATGTCAAGATTACAGGGTAATTCCTTTTTATGTGGATTTGTTGATAATTATTCTAATTATTTCTTGGTAAGCAAACATAAAACAAACGAGAAAAAAGACTACATTAGAATTTCATAGGCTTAGAGAAACAGAACAATGTGAAATGCATACTGATCTATAATATTTCCCAGATTAAAAATGAATAAACATTGTTATATGCAAATCAATTATTTTTAATAAAAACTTAGAAATAAGTTCTGATTAACCTTTATAGTTATATCTATACTTATTTTTCTGAAAGTGGTGAGCATGTTTGTATAATATTACAATTATTAAATAAATTTTTATGTGAAATTTATATTAAGGCAAAAGCTTTTGCTCTAAAATATGCTGTCTAGCAAATTTGGGGGTTTATAGCAAAACATAAAATGTACACACAAAAAAGGGCAAAGTAATACTATTGCTGTTAATATTTTAATAAAAAGTATACAGGACAAACAGCTAGCTCTCCTCTCCTATGCATATAGAAGACATAAATAATCAATTCTGGCCCCATTATGGTCTTTGAACACGGCACTCCAGGCAGTGATTACAAGTCTCTTAGACTTGACCCAGGAGATGGAATCTATTAGTAATCTCTAATTTACCATATCAGTTTTTGGACATATGGTCCAATGAACCTAGATGTAGTCTATGGCTCATCCAAATGTTTTCTAGGTCAAGAGATACTAAGAGGTAATAAATTCCAAGAGCTTCAATATTGCTGAACTCTTACATATTCCTCTATTAGAAATTATCTTTAAAAAATAATATAGAAAGTTTGCAAATAAAGATGTTATTTATAAAACAGAGAAATTGGAAAACCTACATGTTTATAAATAAGGGAATGGTTGGGTATATTAGATAATTCATATGATGGAACAAACGGTGGGAGATGCTTATGTTTATACCATTAACTGTTAAAAAAAACTCAAAAAACAAGCAAATATATCTATGTACCACTTTACTCTCACAAAAAGACTAGAAAAAAAATAAAGTCAAAATGTTAAGAAATAGGCTGGGCGTAGTGGCTCATGCCTGTAATCCTAGCACTCTGGGAGGCCAAAGCGGGCAGATCGTTTGAGCTCAGGAGTTCAAGATCAGCCTGAGCAAGAGCAAGAACCCATCTATACTAAAAATAGAAAGAAATTAGATGGACAACTAAAAATATATAGAAAAAATTAGCCGGGCATGGTGGCGCATGCCTGTAGTCCCAGCTATTCGGGAAGCTGAGGCAGGAGGATTGCTTGAGTCCAAGAGTTTGAGGTTGCTATGAGCTAGGCTGACGCCACGGCACTCTAGCCCAGGCCACAGAGTGAAACTCTGTCTCAAAAAAAAAAAAAAAAAAAAAAAAAAAAATGAAGACAGTTTGAAGAGGAAGGTTAGTAAAATACTAGTAAAGGGCACTGTGGGGCCAGGCACATTGGCACATGCCTGTAATCCCAGCACTTTAGGAGGCAGAGGAAGGAGGAATGCTTAAGGCTAGGAGTTTGAGACCAGCCTGGGCAACAAAGTAAGACCCTGACTCTACAAAAAAAATTTTAAATGTAGGTGGGTATGGTGACACATGTCTGTGGGTCCTAGCTATTCAGGAGGCTGAGGCAGAAGGACCCTATCAGCCCAGGAGTTTGAGGTTACAGTGAGGTATGACACCACTGCATTCTAACCTGAGCGACAGATACTTCACTATCTTAAGTGTAGCTTATTTTATTTATTTATTTATTTTTTTTTAGAAACAGGGTCTTGCTCTGTCACCCAGGCTAGAATGCAGTGGCACCATCATAGCTCACTGTAGCCTTGAACTCCAGGGCACAAGCTATCTTCCTGCCTCAGCCTCCCCGATATCTGCTCTCATCTTTATCATTTCCTTCTTCCTACCTGTTATTGGTTTAATTTGTTCTTTTTTGTTTCTTTTCATAGAAGATTAGATCCTTCAATGGGAGACCTTTTATTCTGCCCCAATAAAACCGTTTAATGATCTGAACTTCCCTGTGTTAGCTGCATCCTACAAATGCTAGTATGTCGTATTTTCATTTTTATTTCAAAATATTTGTTTAAAAAATTTCCCTCTTTAGCCTATAGGCCATTTAAATGTTTGCCATTTAACTTCCCAATATTTGGGGCATTTTCCAGAAATCTTTTAGTTATTTTGGGAGGACGGCTCACAGACATCTTTGAAATATGTTGGAGCATTTTCTCAGAAAAAATTCACATACCAAAACATTGTATGATTTCCTGGGGTACACAGATCTCCTGAAACCCATTAACATTGTTAGATTAACAATTCCTACCCTAAGATATAGACAAAGATTGTCCAAGAGAAGGAGAAAGACAAAGAATATTGATTCCCCTCACAGAGAGACAGTTTCCATACGTCACCATTTTTGTTTTTATATATGTCTCAGAAAATAGTCTAAACTGGCACAACCTCAAACTAGTGAGTTAAATAAAAGTTAGCTGCCCAAAAGTATGCTACATGTCTTACATAGTAAAGGATAACCAAAAACAATCAATAACTTCTAAGATGCAAATATGCTCTTTTATGCTCGAATGCACTGAATTTTAGTTTGTATCCTAATTTTTATTAATAAAAGGACACATTTGTTTTCTTCCTTTCTTTCAGTTTGTCCCTGGTGTCTGGGGGGCAGGGTGTAGTTGCTTCTTTAATTGTGTCTCTCTCGCCACCATCACTACCATGGCTCTCCAATTTGGACATACCTAATGCTGATGGCTAGTGTCACACTGGGATACTGCAGATCCAATTCCTGAGCATGTTTTGGCCTTAGTTCCATTTGCAAGATCTCACCTTGTGTAATGCCAGGTAGATACCTATAGTAGCCCTGTAAACGTGGGTTTTCTTTAGATCTTATTTATGAGTATGGTTATATCTTTACTGTTGTGTTTGTATTCTGTGTATGCTGAGGAGGTGCTCTGAGTGAGCCACAGCCTGACTTTGACTAAATGCTGACAACTTTCTTTCCCAGAAATATACTTTCAAATATCATAAATTTGAAGCATACCTGAGGGAATTAAATTACATTCCATACCTTGGAACAGAGCAGGATTAAAAGCTCTACTTGATCACTAATATGCTTGAAAAGATATAAAAGCTCTATAGTGCTAGGACTTCCATTTCCAATAAAAAGTTGACTTAGTAGTTCAGACTAATCCTCTGAATCCCCAATGAGAATATCTAATATCTAATCCCCAATGAGAATATCTAGAAAAAATGAGTAACATATTTTAAAAATCTTCTCCATGGTACTGAAGTGCTAACACAGTGGTAAAAAGCTATGGGGTAAGATTCAATTGCCAAATGTCTTTTCAAGCTTCTAACTAATACTTGTATTCCTGGGGTGAGTGTGGAGGATACCATCTGCTCAGAGACTAAAGAAACTCACATTTTGTTTGTAATAAAGGAAAAAATTAATAAAATATATTTTTAATAAGGATAAGGAAAAAATAAAAAGGTGAAAATATTTATTTGAATATTATATGCCTATGCTAATAAAAACAGGTTTAGGACACTAAAGATTAGAGAATGGACTTGATTTAAATGTAGTCATGCAGAAGAAGCTTTTTTAATAGTAATATTAACATTAAGTAAATTACCATAGCAATGAATTTCTCTCTTCTTTGGCTGTGAGGCTGATGTCAAATGGCATAAAAATTTAACAAATACACACTGTTAGGATTCAAATAGGGAGATTACACCTTTGGGAATAAAAAGAAAAGTCTCCTACGCACATGCCTATATTCCAAGCTACTAGAGAGGCTCAGGCAGGAAGACTGCTTGAGCCCAGGAGTTAGGAGCTATAGTATGCTATGTATGATTACACCTGTGAATAGTGTGCATAGCCACTGTACTCCAGCCTGGGCAACATAGCAAGATCCCTATATCTAAAAAAAAAAAGAAGAAAAAGAAGAAAAAGAAGGGGGACGGGAGAGGGGAGGGGAGGGGGGAGGGGGGAGGGGGGAGGGGGGAGGGGAGGGGAGGGGAGGGGAGGGGAGGGGAGGGGAGGGGAGGGGAGGGGAGGGGAGGGGAGGGGAGGAGAGGAGAGGAGAGGAGAGGAGAGGAGAGGAGAGGAGAGGAGAGGAGAGGAGAGGAGAGGAGAGGAGAGGAGAGGAGAGGAGAGGAGAGGAGAGGAGAGGAGAGGAGAGGAGAGGAGAGGAGAGGAGAGGAGAGGAGAGGAGAGGAGAGGAGAGGAGAGGAGAGGAGAGGAGAGGAGAGGAGAGGAGAGGAGAGGAGAGGAGAGGAGAGGAGAGGAGAGGAGAGGAGAGGAGAGGAGAGGAGAGGAGAGGAGAGGGAGGAAAGCTCATAAGCTCTCCCTTTTTGGTCGTTGCCATGTTCTCAATTTGGCTTTGTAATAGATGGCATAATTAGTCCCAATACTTCACCCCTTTTTGCATCTATATTCCTTGCTATATAATTTTGCATTGTGGATGGGTTGTTCTGGTAAGCCAAACTTATGGGGACACTTTCCATCCTGTGTATCTCCTTCACCATGAGATCAAGCTGAGGACAGCCTGCTACAGGATTAGAAACACACAGAACAGAGGAGAATTTTAACTATGGTTAAGGCCAGCCTAGATCAGCAGCTAGCCAGTCTTGGGAGCAAACACAGCCAAGCTCAGCAAAGCCACCTGGCTAGCACCCCAGCTGACCTGCAAAGCATGAGCAGTAAATACTTATTGTATGCCACTCAGGGTTTGTGGTTACCTGTTACACAGCATTCTTGAGACAATAGATAACTAATACAGACTTTGACCTACTTTAATTGACAACTTTCAGTTTTTTACTTTCCCCTGAAAATATTCCCTAATGATAATAACCATTATTTGTCACTGCTGTCTTCATTACAGCCTTCTGACTCTTAGACAAACCTGACAGTAGTATATGACTACTGACCTAGCACAGCCTCCAGAAAATCAAGCTCATACAAGTCTGGGAAACAAGTAAAAAGGCTATCTGAAAGAAAAGTTAAAGTGACTGTAAAATAGTACAATGTACGAAGAGAGGTAGGAAAGAGTGGAAGGCTGTTTAAAGATTAAGAGGGTAGGTAACTCAAAGGTATTGGTGTGTCTGAATTATAGCTAACGTGCATTTGGTCCAAGAGACCCTAGTAATATGTTTTCTCTGTTTGTACATAATATAAAAACTCTTCCAAGTGACTTACTTCCTTAATCTTTTATATATTTGAATGTTAACAATGTAAGTTATTACCATATAATACTACATGGAGTGGTATTCCATGTAGATGACATTAAAATCCCCATTAAATAATCCTTTTAAAACTAAAAAATTAAACTCGTGTGTTTCTATATTATCATTTAAATATCAATCACACATGTAGGTTTTCTTCCATTATAGGAATATCAAGTCTCCAACTTACTTATGAAATTATACAAAGAACAAAGTGTATATTTACAAAGACTTAAAATAAAACCCTAGTGTCTAGAACTATTGACCTTATACATGGCTACTAACATGCATTGAAGTTGAAACCTCCCCTTAAATGTCACTCCTATTATTATGGCAAATGGTCTGCAATCTAATTAAATGCCAATCTACTTTCTCACAGTTCATAACATTTGACATTTACACTAAGATTCTAGATGCCATTCCCTGAAACCATCAGATAATATTTATTGTTGGAAAAATGTCCTTTACCTTTTAAAGGATTTGTTAGCATATTTGCTATAATTTTGACATAACAAAAATGTACAACACTATAAATTATAAAGGTGCCACAATTGTTCCCTTATATATTGATATTTTAATTTCCTTTTAACACATAGAGGACAAGAAAACATTGATTCAAACTTTCCATTGTTAAGGTCTAGTTACATTTTCTTCTAAAGGTCACATTTCAGTCTATACAAACACATCACCAATACACCCCCATTAAATAATTTGTTCAGTTCAGTCATAAAATATTATGATATATTAATTTATACCTATAGGTGTGTATTTGCAACCCAAAAGTCTATTTAGTAAATGAATTACAATTTCATAATTGCTGTCAAGACAAATGAATAAGATTTTTTTTGACCTTTTTTTTTTTTTTTTGAGACACAGTCTGGCTTCATTGCCCTGGTAGAGCACTGTGGCATCAGGCTAGCTCACAGCAACCTCAAACTCCTGGGCTTAAGGGATCCTCCTGCCTCAGCCTCCCAAGTAGCTGGGACTATAGACACATGCCACCATGCCCGGCTAATTTTTTCTATTTTTAGTTGTTTGGCTAATTTCTTTCTATTTATAGTAGAGATGGGGTCTCGCTCTTGCTCAGGCTAGTCTTGAACTCCTGAGCTCAAACAATCCACCCGCCTCAGCCTCCCAGAGTGCTAGGATTATAGGCATGAGCCACTTCGCCTGGCCAAGAATTTTTAAATGAAGAAAATCTAGAAAACACTCTAGATTTTTTCACAAGAGCACCTAGGAAGCTGATGTTCACATGACACACACTAAATTACATATATATTAGAGGCCACAATGCTAAATCCTTGCTATCTTGAAATTAAACTACTAAATCATCTATGTCTTAAGAGTCTAGTTCAAGCTGGGCGTGGTGGCTCACGCCTGTAATCCTAGCACTTTGGGAGGCGGGCGGATTGCTCAAGGTCAGGAGTTTGAAACCAGCCTGAGCGAGACCCCGTCTCTACCAAAAATAGAAATTACTTGACCAACTAAAAATATATATACAAAAAATTAGCCGGGCATGGTGGCGCATGCTTGTAGTCCCAGCTACTCGGGAGACTGAGGCAGTAGGATCGCCGAGCCCCAGAGATTGAGGTTGCTGTGAGCCAGGCTGACGCCACGGTACTCACTCTAGCCTGGGCAACAAAGGGAGACTCTGTCTCAAAAAAAAAAAAAAAAAGAGTCTAGTTCAATTAAATGAACTATGATACACATAAATAAAATATATTATGCATGTATTAAAATAGTATAGATCTTTATGTCATATAGTAAAGTAAATAAGCAAATCACAAAACAACATATATAGCACAATCTCATAAATAAAATCTCTTAAATTAAAAAAAAAAGATGTTTGTATATAAGATACAGGTCAGAAATAGAATTTTAAAGCTTGGTCTAGAGTCTGGTCTGGGTTTGAATGATAGTGAATGATAGAATGATAGGTGTTGAACCTGCTCACTGGCATTCTACTTTTAGCAGTCTATATTGGTTGTATTAACCTTTCTCAGCTGCAATTTCTGCATTTTGTAGTGGCAGACAGTAAAACTTCCATTTCATAGGAGTGTTGTGAAATAAATGAGATAATACGTGTAAATGACTTGGCACAATCCCTGATTCACTCTAAGTGCTTAATAATGGATTTTTGTGTCCATAACCGACCCTCAAAAAAAAATGATTCCCTGGTACTAGGTTCAGATTCAGAAAAAAAGGATTTAAGGATTTGTTTTTATAGAGATTTAGGTTTGTATGACATATACCTTTGGTGATTAATAACAGAAAAGCCTTAAGGAAAAAAATATGTATAATGATAAAAATAATTTCAGATTATATGCATATAGATGTAATCTGTATATATTACTAATTTATATGTTCTACTCTACTATACCCTAGATCATTAAATGCAACTTGAATAATCCTTTTATAACCCTTTCTCTTGTTTTGAATTAAAATTATAATTAAGTATGCTAAAATGTTCTGGCAGCCAAAAATTTTCTAAACTAACCTTTGGGTATATAAATTTTATATTCTGGAAAACTGCTCATTCTTCATTTCAGGTTGTATTTTCAAGTGACCCTTCCTGAAAGTATGCTTATCTTTAAAGTTCTCGCTCTCCTCTATCTCACTGCATGAACATTCTATTAATGATCTGATTTCTGTCACTTCTCAGCCTTGTAGACTTGAGGCTTCAGTTTTCATCTTTAAAAAGAATCTCCCGTTTATTGATTTGGTTTTCATACCAAATCTCAAGTCAACATTTCCATTTACAGGCAGAGAAGTTATTTTACTTAAAAATCTGTCTCAAGTCTTTCTTCAACTGAAGATTTTACAGTAGGTAATAGTACATGAATGATATCTGGAGTGAATGGTCACATGAGAGGGGAAATTTGATCATAATTATATTTTTATAATTTACATAAATTAAAAATATTTACATATTTAAGAATATATAATTGGCCCATAAATTGGCACATGCATTAAACATAACTTTATAAAACCTTTCTGCCTTATGAAAGCATAAGAACAATGGAGAGGAGGGCCATTTTTTTATTAACAGAATTTATTTTTCTAGTTTAAATTCATCAGAAACTTATAAACTCTCACAATAGTAAAATGGAAGTAAATTAATAATTAGTTCAATATTTATGGTTAGTCAAGTATTATGTAATTAGTAATTTTAAACAAAATCATTAAAGTTTACAGGTAAAGGATACCACTTACAAGCTGCTCTGATTTTACACCATATAACTGAATGGTCTTTGCCACATTTTTTGACACAGCTAATGTGAGGTTTGCATCAACGGCAGCTACATTTAGTTCACTGGAGAAAACAAAAACAGATTGTAATTATTACCAACATATTTCATCAACAAAGTAAAGAGCAACATATAAACCTAAACCCAATAAGCAATGCAGTAATGCTTTTTATAGATTTCACTGATTGCCTCCAAGAATTGGTTGCATTGTTTCTTTTACCCCCCTAAATACAGCACTAGGAAAAATGCTTTGAGATGGCTTTGTTAATGACCAGTTTCTCATTAATAAAAGCACGGCATGTGTGGGTTCAGTCTGTGATTAAGAGAGTAAATTGTGTACAGATTTTTTAAGTAGCACTCTTGCTAATACTGATAAGTACAATTAGAGGCTTTGCATATCACAGACATCTGCGAGGAAATGACAGCTCTTGAATGGAAATGATGACCTTGAAGGGACATAGGCTAAAAATACAAATTACACATGATACATAAAGATATTCAGTTTCTGCAGAAATTATGCCTATTCATGCCATTTTGTATAGGGTAGCTTTTTAAATACATTGAAAGCCTAACAAGACTGTAATTAGAAATTTTTAAAATTTGGATCCCTAAAGTATTTCTTTGTCATGCTTATTTTCAACTTTAACACTGGATAATTGGGGCATTTGATATGATTGCCAACAAAAAAAGTATTTTATAAAGACCATAGAAATACTAGAGGTTAAAAATTGTATGAAAATCCATACACAGGTAGAAAGCAAGAAAATTATTATCTCTGAAGTAGTAGAATAAATCTTAGCACTTACCAGATTTCCTTTTCAAAGAAACTGAAGGAATTTGAAACAACACTGGGGCATTCTAATGTGTGACAAAAATGGCCTTTCATAGAATACTGAGACATAGTTTTACTAATGTTCACTTTTAAATTCTATTAAAGATTGGCATAAGTATGTTTCTTCAAGCTCCAGATTATATTTGATTATAGCATTGTCAAATTGCATAGAGAAAAAGGAGAGTTGCCTCTTTAAAATTTGCAGAGAAGGTCAAAGAGACCAGGTTGAATCTAGTACCATTTTTATCACTACTACACTAAAGAGGTAACACAGACATAAGGGTAAAACATCTCAAGTCCAGACATTGGAAGATCAAGGTAATTGTGAAGAGATTTAGGACCAAGATGCTGGGCAGTCGAGACATTTTACAGGTGTGTTTACAGCTGAAAATATGCTTATGCATAGTACATACCTGCGGCTTTTTAGTCTTACTCTTCCATGCCTCAGAATCACCATTTTCAAATCTGTAATCTAAAACAAGTCAGACCTTGGGCCAATATTGCCCAGCTGCTATTTTTTACTGCCTAAAATGTCCACCTCAAATGTACAGACCTATTATTATGACAACTTGTTAGCTATGACAGGAACTGAGATAATCTCAATTGCAAATTAATCTGGATAACTTTAAGTGTAAATGTCTAAAGGCAACACTATAATTACATTGTCTGCAAGCATTCAGGTGGCACCTCTGCTAGGATACCTTCCCTTTTTAGAGTCTTAAAAGCTGTCACATTCACTTAGAGAGCTTAAAATAGCAAACACAAGAGCGCTAATCAAGATTATAATCCTGTTTCTGCCATGAAGTACCTTCTGGGTTTAGGATAAAAAAACATTAATCTCTGCGGTTTAGTTTCTCAATTTATAAAATTATTTTTTATATTTACTTTTATATGTAATATTAGGAATTTACTATGTTATAAAGAGCTAGGTTTGCTTTGCATCCTTGGCAAGATACAGAATAATTATAATAAACTATTTTTAGATTATATTTAAATGATTTTATTAATTGGAATCTCAATTTACTCTCTATTTACTATGTGTGCACTCATTCACTATAAAAACTCAATTTAATTGCTGGCCTAATTACTTGAATAATTTGAGATAAGCTAAAATGTTATTTAATGCTATTATACATTACTAACAAATGTAGCAGTCATCTTACCACATGCCATTATATAAAAAATACATACCTTGCTATAGTTTTAATGATACCATCAAGTTCATCAGAGGAAGGAGGATTACGACCACCAGGGGGAAAAACCAAGTTGATAGGATCAAAGAGTCGCGATAAAGATTTTGACAGGTAAGCAGCCTCATAGGGTTGCAGTGAGTCTTTCAAAGCCTTTTCTGGACTGTGGGAACAAAAGGTTTTAAAAAATAACTTATACAAAACTAAATGTTTTTGTATCAGTTGTAAATACCTTTTTAAAAAATGTATCTCCCATAAAAAATGTTTTTCTTTTTGTTAATGTTTAGTTACAAGAATTCACTTCAAAATTATAAATATATTTATAAATACATTTCATAACTAAAGATTACATAAGTATTTTAATTTACACATAAATCCTAGCTATATATGTAATGTGCACTAATATCCACTGTATTGTCTGTCTCCTAAAACTACAAGAATAACACAGTAAAATCCTATTAATGGTAATGGAGGCTATGCCTTTACTTGGCAAATCCTACTTTTATAGAGTATCAAGGAATGCACAAGAGAAACCAGACTGCAGAGACCTGCTCCATAAGCTTGGCCCTCTCCACCCACAGCTGCCACCTCCTATAAAGTTCACTGTCTGAAAGGGAAGTGTACAGATCTAGGCTTTTGCCAGTTTTCTCTTGTCTTACTAACAAGAATGACAAAAAGTATTTGTGAAAGTCCCACACAGATAACCCTGGACTTCTAAGCTAATTTGCTTTCTAATATTGTTTGCAAAGTAAAACTTCTAAATTGCTAAGCACGTCTTTCCTTCTTAATCTTTGATTTTCAATTTAGCAATTAAACTACTACATTTTTCCTTCAGCAATTACTATCAAATGGCTATACCATTTTTCTGTCTGCTTCCTTACTCCTGTAATTCAATATCTTCTCACATTCTCCTATTTACAATCCCTCTATCAGCCCTTCCATTGCTTTAAAAAAAAAAGAACAAATTCCCCTTCATCTTGAAAGTTAACCTTAAAAACATCTGACCTGTTCCTTCATGTATATGAAACCTAGTTATCTCTTTTTCTCACCCTCTAGTCAACTGACAAGACCCAAAGGTCAGAATGCTCTTGGCGCCCACATCATAATTCCATAGTTATCTCTTAATACTTCAGTAAGTATCTCACTCAACACATATTTACTGAGAATACTATGCACCAGGCACTTTTTGTTAAGTGCTGGGAAGATACAGATTAAGAGTGCTTTTCAGTCTAGTGAAGAAATGGGCAGGTAAAGTGCTAATTATAATAATTTCTATAATAGAAGAAAGTACAAAGACCACAGTGGGAGCATGGAAGAACTGAGTATCTGAATCTGTCTGAGGCAATCCTCTATTAAAGTCCGTACCATCTATTTAAATGTCTTCTCTATTTTTGTTCATGTTATCTACGGACCTTAAGAAGCCTCTTCCTGCTTCTGCTGAAATTTTGGCACTGAATTATTAGTACTAACACTCTTCTTATTCTCCAAATCTGCTGTAAAAATTCTTGGTGACTAGTGTCAAAACACATAACTCTTCTAAAACCTGTCCTGTATTACAAGCCTACATTTATAATGTCCTTTATTTTACCTTTACCATGGAGCTTCCAAATTTGCATCATTTTTTTGAACTGCTCCACCTCTAAGATCTCCAAGCTTAAAGACAACTTTCCATATGTCCCACTGTCTCCTACTAATATCTCTTTTCTTCCCACAAATATTGAGTCTCTACAATTTGCCAAGTAGTTTTTAGCGCAGAAATATGGTGGTCAACTCGGTTAAAAAAATTCCTTGTCTTCTTAAAGCTTACATGCTAACAAATGAGATACACAAAACATAAATAAAAATCTTAAAGTAAGTTAAATATAGAATAGGAAAATGAAAAGTGCTAAGAGAAAAATAAAGCAAGGAAGACAGAGAATATGTTTAAGTCTGAATTTTTTAAAAAAACAATTTTGGGTAGGATAAGGCAAGAGAAGGCTTACTGAGGAGACCTGAAGGGGAAAAGGGAGGAAGTTATATAGATTTTCAGAGGAAGAGCTTTCCATAAGGAGAGAACAGCAAGTGCAAAGGTCCTGAAGAGGGACCATACCTGGCTGTTTGCCAAAAAAGAAAAAGCAGAGCAAGTAATTTACAGGAGAGTAATACAAGATGACATCAGAGAAAACAGATGGACCAAATCATGTTGGGCTTTGCATACCTACGATGGTAGATTTTACTCTAAAGGACTTGTTCTTTGACGTCATTGTGGTCTGTGCTATGTGACCCTTTCCTACTTGCATCCTCCATCAGCCCACCAGGTCTTATGTCCTCCTTTATCCATGGCTGTCCACTTTAAGGTATTCTCATTAGCATCCTGATTTTTCCAATCACCTCCCTTTCAAAACTCTAAGAAAATCTTAGATGCTCCCTGAATCTGCTGCCAAGTTGCCCAAGTATTGCAGAGAAAAAGAAAATTATTTCTATTAATCATTTGTACAAACCCCTTAACATCAAGAGAGCTGAAGCTCAAGGTAATAACCCCAAATTCTACTTTTACAGCTCTTCATTCTCTACAGGTGACCTTTGCCTCTGCTTTTACACCAAGATCAAAACCACTGGCCATGAACTTTCTCAATTCCTCACTTCTATCATTCCTCCCTCTCCTTATAACTTTACCTATTCTCTGTGATTTTCCTGTTTCAATGAAAGAAGTAGCTTTATTCCTTTTTGAAAAAGCAAAACTTCTCAAAATCACTTAATCTACCTCTTTTCCAATTCTCTCTTTTAAAAAAGTTTTATTAAGATATGTCTTCTGAATGGCATTTTTGTCATTTCAGAAAAAACAAGAAAAAAGAAAAAAAGATATATCAATATAGATAATACAGAGTGATGAATCTGAGTAAAAAGGTTTTATTTGGGAACAATATACAAGAAGCAGGATTATTAGTAATCCGGGATATACATACAGACCAGGGTGGCCTCTAATATGTGTGGAGAAGAAAGGAAAAGTTAGGGTTTATTAGGGAAAGAGGTTACAAAAGTTGTTTTGAAAGAAAGTTTATTGGTGCTAGCAGCATTTTACAAGAGCTGGTGAAATTCTGATTGGCAAGTGTCAATAGTTACTAGGTTGAACTTTTAATCTTAGAGTTATGGTTAGGCTGTCACAGTTTTGGACTGTGATTATGAGACAGTGTATAAAGCAAGTGTTCTTGCATAAGTGGCTAGCTGTCCTTGTGCTGCTAGCTGTCCTTGTGTGACTTGTGCAGTAAGCTGCAGTTTGGAAAAATTTCTTGTGACAGTTCCCGCTATCAGGCAAATAGGGCGTGAGAGTCCTCTCTTCTTGGCCTTCCCTGTAATCTGCCAACTTTCACTGATGTAATTTACATACCATATAATTGAATTACTTAAAGTATACAATTCCATGGCTGTGTCATATTTGAAGACATGTGCAGTCATCACCATTATCAATTTTAGAACATTTTTATCACCTTAAAAAGAAACCTTGCATCCTTTAGCTATAACCCCCCGCCAAACCCTTCTCACTCCAGTTCTAAACAAACACTAATCTATTTTATATTTCTACAGATTTCACTTCTCTAGATTTTCATATCAATGGAATCATATAGTATGTGGACTTCTGTATGTCTCGCTACCTTCACTTAAGCAAAATGTTTTCAAGGTTCATCTGTTATATAGCAGTACTTCATTCCCTTTTATGGCTAAACAATATTCCAATGTATGGATATAGCACATTTTGTTTACCCATTTGTCTGTTGATGAACATCTGGGTTGTTTCCATCTTTTGGCTAATCATAAATAATGCTGCTATAAACATTTGCATACAAATTTCAATGTGAACATGTTTTTATTTCTCTTGGGTATATACCTAGGAGTAAAATTGCTGGATCATACAGTAACTCTATGTTTAACTATTTGAAGAACTGCCAAGCTATTTTCCAAAGCCCTGTACCACTTTAGATTTCCACCAGCAATGTATTAATAATAAGGGTACTAATTTCTCCACATCCTTGCTAACAATTATTATTATCTGTCTTTTTTATTATAGATGTCCTGGTGTGTGTGAAATGGTAGTTCATCGTGGTTTTCATTTGCATTTCCCTGACGCTGACCATCTTTTCATGTACTTCTTTGGCCATCTGACTAAGCTCTTTGGAGATATGTCTATACAGATCCTTTGTCTACTTTTTAATTGGGTTGTCTTTTTATTATTGAATTGAAAGAGTTCTTTATATATTCTAGATGCAAACCCATTACCAGATATATGAGTCACAAATATTTTTACCCATTCTTGATGGTATCCTTTGAAGCACCAAAGTTATTAGTTTTTAATTTTTAGAAAGTCCAATATATCATTTTCTTTTGTTGCTTATGCTTGTTGTGTCATATATAACAATCCTTTATCAAATTCTAAGGCATAAAGATTTGTCCTTATGTTTCTTCTAACAGTTTTTATATTTTTAATCTTTAGATCTCTGATCCATTTTGAGTTAAATTTTGTATATGGTGTGAGATAAGGGTACAACTTCATTCCTTTGCATGTGGCTATCAGTTGTTCCAGGACCACTGTTGAAACAATTATTCTTTCCCCATTAAAAGAACAGTCTCTACACTCTTTGAAATTAAACTTGTTATAGTATGATAGCAAATGGACTAGTCTCCATGTTTTAAAAACTTCCTTAAACCTTTAATGCCTACTTTCTTTCTAACTTACTATAACAGATGTATGGGTTTCTTTCTGTACTCTCAATTCTACGTTTATCCTTATGCTAGAACTATACCATTTTGATTATCATTGCTTTGTATGAAGCTCTGAAACTGGAAACTGTGAGTCCTCCTACTTTATTACTCTTTTTTTAAGAATTGTTTTGACTATCCAGGGCCCCTGGAAATTCTATATGAATTTTTTTTCCTGCCCTTTTTTCTTTTTTGAGACAGGGTCTTGCTCTGTCCTCTGGGCAAAAGTGCAGTACCATCATCATAACTCACTGCAACCTTAAACTCTGGCTAAATCAATTCTCCTGTCTCAGCTTCTCAAGTAGCTGGGATTACAAGTGTGTGCCACTATACCCAGCTAATTATTTAAAAATTTTTTTGTAGAAACAGGGTCTTCCTATGTTGCCCAGGCTGGTCTTGAACTCCTGGACTCAAGCAATTCTCCAGCCTTGGCCTATCAAAGTGCTGGGATTATAGGTGTGAGCCACTGTGCTCAGCCTTGTTTTTTTTGTTTTTTTGTTTTTTTAAACACATGTAACATACATCCATTTTAAATAAAAGCAGAAAATACAAAACAATAATTCTACTTCCTAGTGATAAACTACTATTACTATTTGCTTTGTATATTTCTAGACCTTTTTTAGTGTATGCATATGGATTTTAAAATAAAACTAAGCCAGAAATAGAATACTATTAAATATATATTCTATATGATATATACTATTAAAATATGTAATGTATCATGAAATCTTTGTAGATCAACAGATATGGGTTCTGTCCTCTTTTCTATTACTTTTTATCTAATCTCCTTATTTATCATAAAAGTTACTGAGAAGACAATCTAGACTCATTCTATCACTCCACCCTTATTCTGGTCACTTATTTTGACAGTCACAACTTCTTATTTTTATTTATTTATTTTTTAGAGAGACAGGGTCTTGCTACGTTGCCCAGGCTGGCCTTGAACTCCAGGGCTCAAGAGATCCTCCTGAATAACTGGAACTATAGGAACCCACTACTGTGCCCGACTCTAGACAGAACTTCTATATATTATATTCTGCCAGTCAGAACTCTTAACTACAGTAGACACAAATTCAACTATGTTATTTAGAAAAAAAAATTAAAAAAGAAACAATTATTTAAACAGCACTCATGAATCTATCCAACATTTTTCTTACACGGCAGGTGATAAGAATCTGCTACTGCTTTAGACAGCCTTGCCACAATAAATATGATGCTAGTGTTTAAAGAAAAGCATAAAGGCCAATCACTTGATCTGATGCTCAAGCAGAAATTTTTAAATATTCTGTTTCAATTTGGGAGGAAAAGCTGGCTGGGTTCAACTTAATGAGATGGTACACTTGTTTCCAATGTGGATCCTAAATATGGCTACATTACAGTACTTTATGGGTCATCTAACGGATGTTCAGGGTAGCTGTGACTACACAGTCTGTCCTCTGTATCTGCGGGTTCCACATCCACAGGATCAATCAACCGAAGATTGAAAACCTAGTTAGGCCTAGAACAGTTGCATCTGTACTGAATATGTACAGACTTTTTTCTTGTCATTATTCCCTAAACAATACAGTGTAACAACTATTTACATAGCATTTGCATTGTATTAGGTATTATAATTAATCTAGAGATGACTTAAAGTATATAAGAGGATGTGCCTAGAGTATATGCAAATACTAAGCCATTTTTTATAGGAAACCTGAGATTCCACATGGGACCTGGAACCAATCCCCTATGGATACTAAGGGATAACTGTACTCAGCTTTTCCCTAACACACTAAGAACCTATCCCAGCATAAGGTTTATCTTCCCTGTAGTTTCTGAACACACCAGTTCCTTTTATGCACATTTATGCCAGCCCATCAATAATAATGCTATCTGATGTATTATAATTACAGGTAAAATATCAGCTAAAATATAATGAACATATATTCTCATCTTCTAGCCTCTCATCATTCTATTTAGTGTTATACTTTAAAATTGACACTAGCAGGAACCAGAAAGCTCACCTAAGGGTGAAGTTTAACTTCAGCTAAAAGTCTTGCAAAGTCCTTTAAGGTATATAACTAATAATCATTACAAATATTTACAGACTTAGTATATTCCCAATTTATAATTAAAATAAGAGGCAAAAATCCTTAACATGCAAACAAACAGGTCAAATTAAATAAACATACTCATAATCTGGTTTTTTTGGTATGAATATATCTTGTGTATCATCCTCCATGTGTTGTAGGTCAACAAAGAGGTCTGTAGTTCCACTTGCATTAAAATTCCCTTGGATATTTTGACTGTATTGTTGAAGACGCTTCCATAAGTCATTACAAAGTCGCAACAGTTTGGGGTATTCTCCTTCAAATGCCTGTTTCAAAAACATCGAAGCTGCCAAGCAAAACAAGAACATGGATTAATAAATAATAAAACAATAAAATATAGTAAATGTTTCTTTTGTATATGAAAATTATGTTATAAATAATCCATACTACAGGACAAACCAAAGACATGTTCCAATGAGGCCTTTTAAAATAATGCTAGTAACAGTAATTTTTCTCTCAGACTATTCACTGCATTTGATATGTAGATCATATATTTTGAAATTTACTCTACATTAAAAATTAGAAAACTGTACAATTATAATCGAAGATTTCAATTCTATCTCTTAATAATTGATAAAACAAGTATATGGAAAATCAGGATACAGAAAACTAAACAGCATTACCACCTAATTGACTTAATTTACATTTATACAATACTTAATCCAAAACAGCAAATATACATTCTTTTCAAGGGCACATGAAATATTTTCCAAGATCAACAATATTTGGTTCCATAAAACAGGTCTGAATAAATTCAAGAGGCTTCAAATCATACAAAGCATGCTCTTAAATCAAAATAGTTTTAGGTTAGAAATTAGTAACAAAAAAATATCTGAAAAATTCTCAAATACTTGGAACTAAAAAAATGTTTCCAAATAATCCATGGGTCAAAAAAGAAACCAAAAGGAAATTAGAAAGTATTTTGAACTGGATGAAAATTATAACACAACATACCAAAATCTGTGGGATGTCACTAAAGGAGTACTTGGGGAAATTTATATAAATACTTATATTTGAAAAGAAAAAAGTTCTCAGGTCAATGACCTAAGTTCATATTTTAAGAGCAGAGAAAAGAGGGGCAAATAAAACTCAAAGTCAATAGAAAAAAGAAAATAATAAAGATCTGTACAGATATCTGCGAAACAGAAAATGGAAAAATAGAAAAACACTGAAACCAAAAACTGGTTCCTTGAGAAGATGAATTGACAAACTTCTAGCCAGATGAATCAAGAAAAAAGAAGAGAAACAAATAAGCCATATTAGGAATAAGGGAGGTGCCCTCATTACATATTTATTACATAATATTCTGTAGATATTAAGAGGATAATAAAATAATTATGAACATTATACCAATACATTTGAAAATTTTCATAAAATGGACAAATTCCTTGAAAGACACAAACTACCAAACCTCATTCAAGAAGAAACAGATACATATATACAGCCCTGTATTTTAATTAAAAACTTCTTTTTCTTTTTTTTTGAGACTCTGTCTCAAAAAAAAAAAATCTGCATCCTGAAAACTATAAAAACAATGCTGAGAAAAAACTGAAAATTACCTACATAAATGGAGAGAGGGAACACATTCATAGTTAGAAAGATTCAATATTGTTACATATAAATTATCCAATTCATCTATATATTAAACACAATCTCATTTAAAATCAATGAAGGCTTTTCTTATAGAAATTGAAAAAATGATCTAAAATTCACACGAAAATGCAATGGACTTAGACTAGCCAAAACCACCTTCCAAAAGAACAAAGTTGGAGGACTAATAGTACCTGGTTTCAAGACTTGTACAGCTACAGTAATCAAAACACTGGTATTGTATAAAGATTGACACATAGATTAATGGCACAGTATAGAGAGTCAACAAATAAAACACACATGTGGAAAACTGAATTTTGACAAAGGTCAAAAGCAATTTAGAGAACACAGGGGACATTTCAACAAATGGTACTATAACAATTGGATATCTATATGCAAAGAAAATACCCTTAAATCCAAACCCTGTATATTATACAAAAATTAACTTAAAAAGGATCAATCTTCTAAAAGAAAACCTATGAAGAAACTTTTCTTTCCTTGGGTTAGATATAATATGAAACCAAAAGTATGATTCATGAAAGAATAACATCATCTAAATTAAAAGTATCTTCTCTTCAAATGACACTCCAAGAGAATGAAAGGATAAGCCCCAGAGAGGGTAAATTTCCCATATATCTGATGAAACATTTGTATCTAGAATACATAAAGAACTCTCAAACTCAATCATAACAACTCAATTTTAAAAATGGGACCTTTATCAAAAAAAGTATATGAATGTCAAATAAGCACATGAAAAAACACTCAACATCTTTAGTCAATAGGAAATGTAAATTAAAACCACAATGAAATGCAACTATGTAACTATTTGAAAATTAAAAAGAGTGACTATATGTTGGTGAGGACAGGGGAACTGGAATTCTTTTTTGTTTCTTTTTATAGTTGGTTGCTCATTGTCCAAAACATTTTATTTTTTAATTTTTTTTATTTTAGCATATTATGGGAGTACAAATTTTAAGGTTGCCTATAATGCCCTTGCTCCCCCCCGCCCAAAATCTTGTATACTGTCTGGGGAAAGAAAAAATTATATAATCATTTTTCAAGAGTTTAGCATTTCCTTAAAATGTAAAATATATATATCTACCATATGGTTAAACCATTCCATTCCTAGATATTTATCCAATAGAAATAACAGTATTTGTCCATATAAAGACTTTTACAAGAACATTCAAAGCACCTTTATTTGTAATAGTAAAAAACAACCCAACATCCATCAATAGGTGAATGCATAAACAAACTGTCATATATCCATACAATGGAATACCGCCCAGCAACAAAAACACACTATAATATAAATGAATCTCAATAAAATCATGCTGCATGAAAAAAGTCAAACAAATAAATTCACTTGTACAGAATTCTAAGAGATACAAACATTTTTGTCATATAGTGACAAAGAGATCAATGCTTGCCTAGGGATAGGGTAGGGATATGGTGGGGAGAGTAATTACAAAGTGGTACAAGGAAACTTTTGGGGGTGATGGATATGCTAATTGATCTTGATTGTTTTGATGGTTTCACGGGTGTAACTCATATGTCAAAACTTATCAAATTGTATACTTTAAATAAGTGCTGTTTATTTTATGCCAGTTATATACCAGTAAAGCTATTTATAAAAGAAATTATCTAAGAGAGAACTTCTCTGACTTCCCTCTTCTCCTGATGAAGAAGCAATCCACCATGGACCCCAAGTATCCTTTCACCTTCTTGCAGGGCCTGCCAATAATGTAAGGCCCTAATTGGTCTTATATTTGTAGCAAGCAACCTTGAAAGCTATGGTAATATCTTCATGCAGACAGAGAACAGTTTGGCTTACTGTTCACTATAGAAGTAGTAGTTTCTCCAAGCTCAAGGTTCCTTAACTGTGATATAAACTCAAAACACATATATCATCCACGTGGGCCCACGTCCTGTCTCCCCATAACATTTGGGGGCATGGGGAACTAACAAACAATATGCGAATGCTTATCCTTCTTGCTGTGCTGTGCTTAATAAAGTTCCTTTTCTCTAATCCAGGAGCCTCATGTCTTCTGACAATATTCATAAAACTATGGCAGGTTAGCCTTTTTTAAGTAAGATAAAATCTCCGATCCTTCAGAGTTCTTGTACTCCCTCAACTGAAATTATATTCCTTTGGTAATTCTCTCCCAACATCTGTTCTTTGCTTTTTTTGTATTTATCACAATTTCTAAACATATTTGTTTGAAATATGTTTCTCCTACTTGACTATAAATTCCATGAGGACAAGGACAATGCCTGGTTTCTTCAAAGTACACTTGGTTCCTAGCACAGTGCCTGCAATAGTGCAAATTAAGTAAATATTTCTTGAATGAGAGAATAAAGTGTTTTTTAATGGATGATATCACTTTCATTGAAATCTATATAAAACAAATCATTGTTGAGATTTTCAGATAGCCACACTTTGCCCGTGTTATCTCAGCAAATGTGATTAATTGTAAGTCAAATCTATTTAAAGCTTACAAATAGTATTGCATATTTAAATCTTGAAGCTAAGTTCTACTTTAATTTCTTTTATATTCACATGACTTATATAATTTGATTATAATCAATTACTTATTTGATATTTATATAATACCTATGATACATCTTAATCTAACAACTCATTTAAAGACAGAAAATTACGGGTTATTAATTCCCACTTACTTGAGAATTTATTATTCAGATTATCCTCTTATGCAAACTATTGTTCTTTTGTTAATTACTGGTGATTATAACACAGGCACTAATATGGAGATAAAACTCACATTAAACAATTTAATTACTATGAAAATAATATTTTGTAATTTAGAAGATAATTCTATGTACATTTTCTTGCCAGGTAATAGGTCTGGGAGAAAAACACTATAATTAAGAAAGTCTGCCTTTGATTTTACTCCCCTACCCCTATCTTCTTGAATTAATTGTAGCAAGAATCACTGTACCTTCAATATTTGCAGGCTCAGACCCATGCCAGACCTTGACCTAATTCACATAGAGATGAAAGGATATAAACAGTCTATGTGCTCATTTTCTCTCTTCTCACACCTTCTCTATTCCAGTACCTTGTTTTATTTTCTTGCTAGAACTGAACACTGTAAGTTGTTACTAGTTTGTGTTTACTGTCTATCCTTCTCCTTAAAAATGTTAAGTTAAATGAGAGCAGGGATATTATTTGATTGACTTACCTCTGTATTTCCTTTACTTATATTAACACTAGGCATTGACTTATTGAATGAACAAGTGAACTGAAAATAGAATGAAGAAGGCTAGGTTTGTAATTAAATCATTTTCCTAGATTCTAATAGCCTTAATTGCCTTCATCTAATAGTCTTAATTGCCTCACTCCTCCTAGATCCCCGTTTTAAGGCTTCAGAGGACAACCCCAATGTCTGCTTCATCCCAGAGCTGTAGCACTCATAGCTCCTGCGTTAGTCTTGATTGGCTGTGCCTAAACCTCCGCCTGTATGATGCTTCTGCTCCTGTAGCTGCCTGTGGAAGGACTGAATACCTCACCGTTAGGCCACTGACTGGGGTCTGGCTAAGAATTGCCAGCATTCCTTAAAACTCCCACCAACTTCAGATGGCCAAATACTAGGCAGTTGCCAAATCTACCTGGAAGGATTTATCCATTCAACAAATATTTGATGACCATATACTATAGGCCAAGTAGTGTTGTAAATACTGGATATGCAGCAGTGAATGAAACAGGCAAGTTCTTATCCACATGGAGCTTATACTCCAGTGAAGAAGTGCAATAAGCAATTCAGTATGTAACATAATGTCAAGCAGTGCTAAGTGCTTTGAAGAAAAATAAACCAAAGTTAGAGAATAGATAGTGACAGAGTGCACCATCTTACATACAGTGGATAGCAAGGACTTCTGAAAGAAGCAAGAACATGATCCATCTGGATTTCAGGGAAATAATGATTCAGATGGAAAAACAGCTAAGGCAAAGGAATTGGAGTAGATTATCCTCATAGAGGCTGCTGGTCATATTTTAACAGAACTTACATGTATTTTGGAGGACATGGCCTGAGAGAGTCAGCTTTCATAGCCAGCTTAGATCCTTCCTTTATAAGTAGATTGCTACCTATTTCTAGCTTATTCCTTTTGCTAACTGGGGCTCAGTTCCCAATAAACTGTCAGGCCTTGCACCTAAATCACCCAAACTATTAAAGTAAAGGAAGCCAGTAATCTATTCACTTCAGATGTCTTGGAATTATTTTCTGTTTCATAATTGTATTAGTTATTTATTGCCATATAATAAATTACCATAAATATAACTGTTTATTTTAACAACACACATTTATATCCCATAATTTGTGTGGGTTGGGAATCCAGGCATGGTTTAGCTGGGTCCTCTGCTTCAGGGTTTCTCACAAGGCTGTCATTAAAGTATTAGCCATGGGTGGAGTCTCATCTAAAGGTTCAACTGGGGAAAAATCTAATTCCAAGCTCTTGTGGTTGTCAGCAAGATTCAGTTCCTTATGGGTTGTGTGTTGAGGGCCTTAGTTTCTAGCTTGATGTTGGCTGGAAACCAATCACAGCTCATTGCCGAGTGGACCTCTACAACATGGCTGCTTATTTCATCAAAACATGCAAGCCAAGAAGGCAAAAGAAAGAGTGCCTGCTAGCAAGATGAAGGTTAAAATCTCATGTAACGCAATCACAGAAGGCACACCCCCTTGGTATGTATGTAGGTTAGAAGCAAGTTTTGCCTGTATTCAAGAAGAGATTACACAAGGGTGCAAATACTAGAAGACAGACAATATTGGGAGCCATCTTAGAATTTGCCTGCCAGAATAACATATATATCATACTTCATTCACATCAGTGCAAATTATGTAAAAGTCAAATGTTGAAGACCAGACATCAGTCTTATAAACAGCTGCTTTTCAAATATGAATATAGCACAGACTATATTATACCCTCTTAATATAAAACAATGACAAAACAATTTCATATAAAAAATACAATTTTCCAAAATATTATTGGAAACAATGCTCAAATACACTATAAAAAGAGTTCAGACATAAAATAAGAGTACCAGAATAAAACACAGGTTAAGTCAATTACCCCAAGTTAATGGGTTTTGCCCATCACTCCTTTTGCTTTAGTTACTGATGTTACATTTCCTTCTAAGTTCTGGAAAGCTATGGTCCAAGAAATATATTAAAAGCAAATAAAAATTTATATGAACTAAAGCTAACTATAAATATTTATTTATTGAGAACTAGTAAACCTTGTGATTTAACTTTCCTTACTTCGTATAATTTAAAACTAAAACTAGGATATAAATAAAATGGACCTTCTTAAAACTCAGATGAAACCCCATTTAAGATGAATGGATATTAAAATGCAAGTTTTATATATAAAACATTAGAATGGAATGATTCTTTGGAAATATCTGGCGATGAGCCCTAGGAGAGTTCTTAGATTTTTGGTTTTTGTTGCTTTTTTCCCCATCATACTGGCAGCAACACAAAGTTATGGAATCCAGTAGTAACTGGGTATGCATTCTATACTACAATCCTGCCCTTTTAGCAGGAGTATAAAACATACACAGTCTCTTCCCACTTTCTAACTCACTAAGCCTCAATAAACTTACAATATGAAGATGGCCACCCTCCCTATCTCACAGAAAAAATAAAGGACACTAGAAAAGAATCCTTTCAACTTTCTACCCTCCACTCCCATGTTTCTAATCTTCGACTTTCTTGACACAGGAACGTGTCCATTCTATACAGGACCAATTTCTCAA
Source organism: Microcebus murinus (assembly GCF_040939455.1). NCBI lineage: Eukaryota > Metazoa > Chordata > Mammalia > Primates > Cheirogaleidae > Microcebus > Microcebus murinus. The sequence goes on from NC_134112.1 coordinate 63,306,431, forward strand.
CTTCTGCCCTCCATCCCAACCTGTCTAATCTCCTCCAAGATTACTATTCTCTTTCATATTTGTAGCTTCCCACTTTCTACTGGTTCCCTTCTAAGAGCAATAAAAAATGCCTGAACACGCTCTATCATATAAGAACCCCAAAATACAAATAATATGGCAACATGCTCCCCGCACTGTGACCCTACAAACTGTTCACTTGCAGCCACTGTTCTGTTGCTCCTTATAATAACAGTCTATACACATTTCCTTGCCTCTTCCAGACTGCAAGCAGACTTCCAACTGCCACAATGCCGCTGAAGCTAAAAAACAGTGTGTGCTTTTCTGATCTCCTTTCATTTGATCTCCGTTGATCACTAGCTCCTTTGAGAAATACTCTCCATGACCCCATTCTCTGTTGGTTTTTGCATTTCTCTAATTTTTTTCCCTATTCTTCTGTGCTGACTTCCTTTGTCTGCCTTAAGTGCTTGCCCTGAAATTTTGAAAACATTGTTATTACAGATTTCAAACATATAATGTACAGAAAATAGTATAATGAACCTCTTTGTATCCATCACTTAGCTTCAGCATTTATCAACTCAATCTTTTTTTATTGGTATCCCTGGCTAATCTCCCTCCATCACTAGCAGTTATTTTGAAGCAAATAGCAAATGTTCTATCATTTCACCAATACATATTCAGTGGATATCTCCAATAGGAATAATTTTCTTAAAAACCTTAACCAGGGCTCTCTTATCACACTTTACAAAATTAACAATCAGTGACCACATTTGCCTGATTGACTTAGGAATTTTTTAATCCTTTGATTTGGGATCCATAAATAGTCCACATATTGTAATTAGCTGAAATGTCATCAAGCCCATAGCTCCCCTCTCTCCTTTTATTCCTTTTAATTCTTTAAGAAGCTAGGTCATTTGTCCTACAGTTTTCCATAGTCTGAATTTGCTGATTGTACCCTCTGATCCCTATATTTCCTATAAAATCAGTTGGATCTAAAATAGCACTTTTCACATTGAAATAACTGAGTTTTTAAAAATCCTTATGTTAGATCTCACCCTCAGAGACTCTAATGTAATTGCAGCCTAGGCTCTGGGATTTTTAAACATTGCCCAATGGATTCTAAAGTGCAACCAAGTTTAAAATTGCTGATGTAGGTAAGAATTTGATCCGATTCCAGGCTATATAATTTTTAATAATATTACTGTATATGTGGTAACTGAATCTGCATACTGCTTGCCTATTTAAATGAACTCAGCAGACATTAATAATCATTTCTAGATCCACAAATTCATTAGAGATTATAAAATGAAGAGTTTCTAACATTCCTTCTGCATTTATAAGAGGTGATACTTTAATAAATAAAAACTTTTCTCATCAATTACTTGGTTTCTCTGAGGTATCATTTGTTCAGGAAAAGCAGAAAAAATGTTCGCCTGTATTCCCTTTTTCAGTTTCCAAAGTTCCATAATATCAATAGTAACCAACCAATATATATTTCTTTATTTGTGTCATCATGAACTCATGGATTTAGACATTGTGATGGGTTTCAATTTCTTGCAATTGTTATCGCTACTGATGCTAAAATTATTCCATCTGTGGTAGATGTTTATTCAAGCTTCCTCAGTCCTTTAACACAACCCTAGTAGTCTTTGATATCTTCCTTGCTTTCTAGTATAAGGGGTTACCGAATTATCCTGCACATTTCCTGTCCTAGACCTGGAATCAGCCATTTCTTCAAGGAATCCTGGTTTCTTTTAATGGGAAATTATGTTTAAAAGACCACAGCATGAGTGTTGGAGGGGTTCAGTATTAATGAAATGGCCATCGTTTCTAGGCCTTTTCAACGGCTTACGTATGAAATGTATAAATAAATTATATTTTTTAAAGAAAAACAATATATCATCAGTCACTTTGATCTCACCCACTTTATATATCCTTTATTTCATGCTGAAAATCTTTACCCACTATGATATCAACATGATTAGTCATTTACTTTATCCCACACCACACATAGTAATCTAAAAATAATAATACTAATACTATCATCAACATCTTGATTATTAAAAAGAGTTCATAGGTTTTTGGATCAGTTCTTGTCCTTTCAGTATATTGCAATAGAGAAGCAAAAACAAATTACTCAGTTTAAAAGCAGTCAAATGAGTAAGCAAACAAACAAACAAACAAAAAAACACAAGAGTTCCTCTCTGTGTGGTTATGCCATACATTTCCATTCCATTATTTCATTTTACTCTTGGTTTGTTGGAATTTTTCTTTCATTTTAATTTTGTTTTACAACCATAGAAAATATTCATATGACTTCAACTTATATCTACACAACAAAGTATATTCAAAGAAGTCTGCCTTTTTTCTCTGTTCCCTCCAATGTCTTCTTCTCCTCCACTCATCTTCCACTCCCCAGCACTGGTAACCATTTTTCTAATTTTATAGTTAGTCTTCAATTTTTTAAAACTCTAAGAAAAATATATCTTTATGTCACCCTCTTTCTTAGGTGAACAAAAGCACATTATAGGTTTTTTTTTGAGATAGGGTCTCCCTATCTTACCCAGGCCGGAGTGCAGTGTCATCGTCATAGCTCCCTTTAACCTCAAACTCCTGGACTCAAGTGATCCTTTTTACCTCAGCCTCCCAAGAAGCTGGGACTATAGGCATGTGTCACCACATCCAGCTAATCTGGTTTTTTATTTTTATTTTTTGTAGAGATGGGGTCTCACTATTGCCCAGGCTGGTCTCGAACTCCTGACCTCAAGCAACCCTCCTGCTTTGGAGTCCCAAAGCTCTAGAATGACAGGCCTGGCCTGTCATTTATCCACTTTTTAAACTTATCATATTAAAAAATTTCCAATGACAGAAAAAATTCTTGGTGACCACTCCATACTACTATATAAAGATATTCCTCATTCCTTTTTTTCCCCTCATTTATTTTTATAGCTGCATGGCATTCCATTATATGAATGTACCACAGTTTAATCCCCTAGTAATGAACATTTGGGTTGTTTCCATTTTTTGCAATTCCAAATAATGATGCAAGGAATAGTCCTGTGAATATATCTTTTCATATTTTTGCCAGCACATCCATGGACTAGATCCTTAGAAGCAGAATTGCTGGGTAAAAGTAAATGGTTATATAATTTTGTTAGGAACTCACGAACTCCCCTCCATAAGGTTTGTATGTTAATTAACAATGTGTGAGACTATTTCCCCACATGCTCATTAATAGAGTGTGTTATCAAATTTTTTTTTATTTTTGCTATGTTGATAGATGAAAAATGGAATCTTTCTGTACTTTATTCTGTATTTCTCTATTTCTGGGTGATATTGAGCATCTTTTCCATATATTTAAGAGATATCTACATTTTTTCCCCTATAGTGTTATTGGCTTTCTACTTCTCATTTTAGAAGCTTTTTACATATTAGGGATACTAACCCTTTATCTTTAATGTAAATTATAAATTTTTTTCTAGTTTTTCACTTGTCTTTATTTTGCTTAAAATTTTTTTCACTATGCAAAAAATTTTTAATGTAAACAAATCATGAATTTCTTCATCACTGCTTCTGAATATTGAATTAGTTAGAAAAGTTTCCCTCCACTCCTAGCATATTTACTTGTCTTTTCCTTTAGCACTTGTATGGTTTCATATTTTACATTTAATTATTTGATCCACTTGGAATTAATCCAGATTTACAGAGCAAACTTGTGAGTTATTTCTGTAAATCCTTTATGTATCACTTTACTCTTCAACTCTAACCAGTTTATCTACTTCAATAAATACTGGATCTAATTTCCATTCAATAAATCTTCATGGAGGGTTAAATATTTTAGTTTCCAGTTTGCTTTCTTCTTTTACCTCAATTAAAATTACTTCATATTCTATAACTGATATGAAAATGTTCATTGCAAAGAAATAAAGTATAAATAAACTAAAAATTACTTAATAACTTACCATCCTATGATAATCATCATAGCATTTTTACAATCATCTTTTTATGTCCCTGTTTATCATATACACATATTGCTGTTTTCTAAAAGTACTTCATATTAGGGTCTCGTTTAGCTTATAAGTCCTTATTATTTTTTTAAGATAAAGCGTATTTTGATTTTTACAGATTGTTTTCTTTTTAGATTTCCTCCTGATTCATAAAGCCTTTAAATATTAATTTAACATTTTAGGGTTCCACCTCAACAGAATGTCTATTATATACTGAGCACTGTGCTGATAGGAATATGGCATGAAATGAAGGTAGACAGAGAAGCTTTTTCCAGAGGCTAGTGGGAGATACAAACAATCTAATAGGTGAACTATTACAATGTAGCAAAATAAATGCTGAAGTCAGAGACATTAGAGTTCTAAGGGAGCTGAAAGAGGATGGCTAGCTCATGTTTGGATGTGTATGGTGAGGGAGGTGTCCGGGAACACTTCATTGCTAAACTGAGATTAAAAAGATAAGTGTGAGTTATACAGATGAAAGGGAGGATATAGACATGTGTTTCAGGTATTTGTAAACACTGAGAAGAAAGAGGATAATTCATTCAAGAATTTAGGCTCAAGTACAGAGATAAAAAAAAAAATAGAAAGAAAAATAATGAGTGCTGAGTAAATAGGAAGGGACCAGAAAAGTCATGTTTGCATTGCACCTTGAGAGTAATGGAGGAAGAACTATGGAGGCAGACCAGTTCCCTCCTTGAAATAATTAAAGAAGCCATATATATTTTTAAAAATTCAAGCCGGGCGCGGTGGCTCACGCCTGTAATCCTAGCACTCTGGGAGGCTGAGGCGGGCGGATTGCTCGAGGTCAGGAGTTCGAAACCAGCCTGAACAAGAGCAAGACCCCGTCTCTACTATAAATAGAAAGAAATTAATTGGCCAACTAATGTATATATATATATATAATTAGCCGGGCATGGTGGCGCATGCCTGTAGTCCCAGCTACTCGGGAGGCTGAGACAGAAGGATTGCTTGAGCCCAGGAGTTTGAGGTTGCTGTGAGCTAGGCTGACGCCACGGCACTCACTCTAGCCTGGGCAACAAGCGAGACTCTGTCTCAAAAAAAAAAAAAAAAAAAAAAAATTCAAGCTTGGCCCAAGCAGTGGACGTGCTGGAGAAGGGAAAAACTGCAAAAGCTTTAAGAAGTTCATGAGTCTGGAGTGACAAGTTGGAAACTTAAGGAATCTCAACCTGGGCTTCCCATGGCTGAGTTCTAGGATTGCAAGGGAAGCTGGGGAACTAGGTCCAAAACTACAAAAACTGTAGTAAAAAGGTCCTTCACATTTGTGATGGTTGGGAACAAAGACCAGCTGAGGGGAAAGGACATGCCACAAACACAGGAAGGTCTTTTTTTTTAGACATTCACTAGATAAGTTTCATGAGGTGGAAGGTCTGTGAACTTGGATAGCAAAGCTATTTCAACTTCAATACTTTAGGACTGAGAAGACAAAGGACCTCAAAGACCTTCTTAATTTAAAGCCTGGGAGAAGCATGTCAAAGTAAAAGGGAATAGCAGGGGTAAACTGAATCGTATTAAAACTGAAACTGCCCCAAATCTCATCCTAGAGTGAATTGAAATAATCAGCCTATATAAATAACTGGAGAGTAAGAGAATCCAACAAAATACTTAAGAATACATAAATAAATCCTATGAATCAATAAGACTGACAATTCCAGAGAAAATTAATAGACATTTTATAAAAGAAAATATCCCAATAGCCAATATACATACAGAAAAGTGAATAACATTATTAGTCATAAAGGAAATAAAAATTAAAACTACAAAGTGATTCAACTAAACATCCACTAGAATAGCTAAAACAAAAAACACAGAAAATACCAAAATAACAAGAATGTGGAAAAACTGGAACTCTCATATACTGCCAAGGGGAGTTTAAACTGATACAACCACACTGGAAAACTCTTTGGCAGTACCTACTAAAGCTTAACACATGCTTACTCTATGACCCACTGTATTAGTTTCCTATAGCTGCTGGAACAAATTACCACAAACTTGAGGGCTTAAAACAACAAATATGTATTATCTCACAGTTTTAGGGGTCAGAAGTCCAAAATTGGGCCGGGCGCTGTGGCTCACGCCTGTAATCCTAGCTCTTGGGAGGCCGAGGCGGGCGGATTGCTCAAGGTCAGGAGTTCAATACCAGCCTGAGCAAGAGCGAGACCCCGTCTCTACTATAAATAGAAAGAAATTAATTGGCCAACTGATATATATATAAAAAAATTAGCCGGGCATGGTGGCGCATGCCTGTAGTCCCAGCTACTCGGGAGGCTGAGGCGGGAGGATCACTTGAGCCCAGGAGTTTGAGGTTGCTGTGAGCTAGGCTGACGCCACGGCACTCACTCTAGCCTGGACAACAAAGTGAGACTCTGTCTCAAAAAAAAAAAAAAGAAGTCCAAAATTGGTCTCAGTAAACCAAAATGAATGCGTCAGCAGAGTCATTCTGGAGGTTCTAGGGGAGAATTTTTTCTTTGCCTTTTCCACCTGCCTATATGCCTTAGCTTGTAGCCCCCACTTCCATTAATTATATTCCTCCACCTCTTTTTCCATTATTACATCTCTTCCTCTGACTCTCTCCTGTCTCCTTCTTACTCTTACAAGGACTACATGATTACATTGGGCCCACTCAGGTGATACAAGATAATCTCTCACCTCAAGTCCTTACATCACATTTGTAAAATCCTTTTTGCTATGTGAGGTAATATAGTCATAGGTTCTGGAGATTAGAACATGGAACTCTTTGGGAAGGCTATTATTCTGTCTCCCAATTTTCTACTACTGGGTTCATTCCCAATAAAATTGCACAGAATTGTCATAGTATCATTATTTAAAATAGCCCCAAATGGGAAATCACCCAAACGCCCATCAATAATATGGTAGATAAATATGTTATGGTATATTCCCAGGATGGAATGTTTTACCATATTGAGAATGACCAATAAGTACATGTAACAATTTGGGAGACTCTTAGAAACATGTTGAGCAAGAGAAGTCAGACAACAGACACAAGAGTAAAAACTAGATGATTTTATCTGTATAAAATTAAATAACTTTTAAAAAATAATTCCATTAGAAATTACCCTTGTTAGAAGAGGGGCAAGCAGAAACTAGAAGGGGAAATGAGGGGAATATCCAGGCTACAAATAATACTCTTTTTCTTGATCTTGATGCTATTCTTGAGCACAATTACACAGACACACTGAAACTTGAAAGATTCATCTAGATGTAAAATTATGATACTCATGCTTTTTCTTTATGAATGTTATGCTTTAATAAATAATTTTTTAAAAAGAATAATAAGGAGTCAATGAAGTATTTTAATCAGAAAAATGCCATGTTCAATTTTTTCTTGCCAAATAGAGTATCCAAACAGTTACTTGATAGCTAGGCTTACAAGATTATATAAACTTTTAGTATTTTCTGACCTCTTTTCTCATGCCCTTAACTCTTATTCCCTTTTTGTTGTTTAACAAATCACAGGTTTTTTTCTTTTTGTGCTACAGGATGTTTAGGATGGTGCCTCATGAGTTCGTTAGAACTATGTAGTGAAATGCTTCAACTGCAGGATTGAAATTCTAAAAAGTACTTTAAAAAGAGGATATTAAGTCTGTCTCCTAAGTATGTATATTTAAGTTGGACATTAACTTTAAGAAGTGTCCACAATATGATCTTATTTAACTTGTACATCATGCTAACTTAAAAAGAAAAAACTCTACATACTCTAATTGTGTAGCTTGTTTATCCCCTTAATTCTCAGAGGTTTGATTCTTCATTTATCACTGTATTTTTAAGAAGTTAAACATAATAATCTCTCCTCAATGTTTCTCTTATTCATGCTTGATTTTCCAAATTATTACAGATATATAACCATGTTAGCTTTCTTAATTATATGAAGAATTTCCATAAGTTCCTTAAGAGTTTTGAGAGACTAATATTGCACAAGGTTTTAAATATTTAAAAAGAGATTTACTTGCTAGATTTTTCAAGTGGTAAATATTTAGTTTCCATAAAAGAGTACTGACATCTTTTCTTCCCTTTCCTTCCTTCCAGTCAACAAGCATTAATTGAAGCCCTTCTGTATGTCAAATACTCTTCTAGCCATTGAGGACAGTTCTATGACTAAATTAGCATTCCCTGTCTTATGGGGCTTACATACTAGTGAAGAGTCAGCCATGATGAATAAATATCAATATACCATTATTTATCTTAATAGTATATTAGAAAGTGATAAGAGCTATGCAGAAATATAAAGCATATTTATATATGATGAGACATTCTGAGAAAATCATCAGATTACAAAGAAATATTATGTTTTTCTTCTATAGAGGTCAAAACAGTAATGTTTATGTTGCTTGTTTGTATTGAAACTTAAAACATATTTATTAATCTTATAACCCAACAGGTTGATGAACAAATACTATTATCTAGGAAGTACAACAGAAAAATAACAGACAAAAAAGGCTTAGAAATCTTTTTGGTAATAACCATCACCCATAGAGAATTAAAGCAGCAGACTTCCTAAAGGAGCTATTTCAAATCTTCATGGTGACAAGTTCAAGCCTTTTTCCTTTTGAATAAAGCAAATTTATTGTTTGTCAAACTTCTAGATCTTATCTCCTAGTAGAAATTTTTTACTAAGCATAAACATGTATAATAAGAACATGTTCCTAAGTAGGAAAATTTCCCTTTAGATATATTCTGCCAAAATATTGCTTACTTAGACAATCTGGTACATTTTGTGTAATCCTCAACTCTACAGATGGTTGCACTTCCTTAATATCGCCTGCCTATAATTTTAAGAAGTACTACAGTGCACTTCAGGGACTGTATGTGCTATAAAAATGGAAGGTGCTTTATAAACAACTTACCTTGGAGTTCTCCCAAAGGAAGTTATTAAAGTAATAAAGCTATCCAGAAGTAACAGACTACTCTGAATGTGAAATATTAATGACATTTTCTACCTAAAAAGTATATTCCCTTTCATTAGCTTAACTATACAAAACAGATAGGTCCCATAAGATAAGAACTAAAAAACATACAGTGAATCTGGCAATTAAAAAGTAGATCAGGACAGGTGTGGTGGCTCTGTGATTACGTCTGTAATCACAGCACTTTGGGAGGCTGAGGAGGGAGGATCACTTGAGGTCAGGAGTTTGAGACAAGTCTGAGCCTCTCTCTACAAAAAATAGGAAAATTAGTGGGGCACGGTGGCATGTGCCTATAATCCCAGCTACTCAGGAGGCACAGACAGGAGGATCTCTTGAGCCCAGGAGTGTGAGGTTGCAGTAAGCTATGAGGATGCCACTGCACTCTAGTCTAGGCACCCTGACTCTCTCTCTCACACACACACACACACACACACACACACACACACACACGAAGTAGGTGTAGGTCATTGCTTACCTTAATGATAACTATTTCAATAGAATGGTAGAAGATAAGCAGATCACATCTAGTTGAGAAATCAACAGTATGAAAACAAAGACAAAAAAATGCAAACTCCTCTTTTGAGAAATTTAGGTAAAAACAGAAAGAGAGTAAACAGCAACTAAAAATGGTTAAGGAAGAAAAGCAGGTGATCACAGACAAGTTAAATGACAATACTATTAAATACACACACACACACCACTACCCCATATAATATTTTGAAATGTACTTCTAACTATTGTTTTTAAAACTTCGATGGTTCTGGTCATGATATTAAAACATAGGACCAGATTTATCCCCCTATCTGAAATAAACAAACAGAAAATGGACACAATATACGAAATAATGGCTTTCAAGACACGTAACAACATGCAACAAAGGACAGTGTCTTTGAGAGACAGGAAACAAAAGAGGTAAATCATGACTGTCCCAGCTTAGGAGGAACAGACCTCTCTCTCTATCACAATTGCCCCAAGAACAGGAAAACAGAAGGCAACTGGAATTCATAGGACAGAATACCATAGGGGACAGAGCTGCATAGACAAAGAATCCCAGAGGTCTGCAAAGTTCACCTTGAGTATTCAGCAAAACACTGATCACCATGTGTGTGTGAGAAAATTTCCAGAGTTTGTGGGGGGAACCCACACAAAAGGATTAAAGGGAACATACCTATCATATCCACACAGGGCACAATAGTACTTGTTCTCTAAAACCACAGGCTGGAAAATCTCATAATTCACAGGGTATTTGGGGGTACTGAAGAATATCTCAGTAGTGAGAAATAATTAGCCCCCAATTAACCACTGCTCTGGATTTGCTAATAAATTTTAGGGCAAGCCTCAAAAGGATCAAACTGTTTCTAAGTAACTTGACAGTGTCAGAGAATATAAAAATATGTACAACAAAAGTAACCATCACCAAACAAGGTAAAATTCATCATATATAATATCCAATAAAAATTTTTAGACATGCAAAGAAATAGAAAAATAAAATCCATGATGGAAAGAAAATTCAACCAAACCACGAAAACCCAGAATTGACATAGATGTTAGAATTAGCAGACAAGGACATTTCCATCTTACTCTGTAGAGTTCCACTTTCTTATTGTTTCTTATGTTTGTTTAGTTTACCTTATATAATTTCTAGTAAAAATGTGCCACACCAATCAATAAAAAATACTGAAAGATGTAATGATTAAAAGTCGAATTTTTCAAGTGTGCTGAAGCCTTTTTTCTTTGTAGATTCCTGTCATATTGAGAGAAGAAATATTCAAAATACAAATTAAATGAACTCATTTAAAGAAAGAAAATAATGACTATGACAACTCCAAGATTTTTAAAAAATTTTGTTTTTTGGGAGACAGAGTCTTGCTCCATTGGCTGGGCTAGAGTGCAGTGGCATCATCATAGCTCACTGCAACCTCAAAGTCTTGGGCTCTAGTGATCCTCCTGCCTCAGCCCACTGAGTAGCTGGGAGTATGGGCGCATATCACCATGCTTAGATAATTCAAAAAAAATTTTTTGTAGAGATGGGGTCTTGCTGTTGCCCAGGCTTGGTCTTGCCCAAGCAATCCTCACTTGTGTCATCATGGCCTCCCAAAGTGCTGGGATTACAGGCATGTGCCAATGCACCCAGCCTAAAAAGAGTTTTTAAAGTGATAATGTACATTTTAGATTAATACTTAACAACAAACACATTACAACAGCCATAAATGAGCTTTTTAAAATTTTTTTGGCTTAAGCAACAGAAATTTGTATCTCATAGTTCTGGTAGCTAGAAGCCCAAGATCAAGGTTCTAGCACTGTTCAGTTTCTCTTCCTAGTTTGCTGATGGCTACCTTCTTGATAAGTGCTCTCATGGCCTTTCCCTGGTGCCTGTGCACACAGAAAGCTAGCAAATTCCGTGGTGTCTCTTCTCATAAGTAATGCTGTAGAATCAGAGCCCACCCTTATGACTTAATTTAACCTTAATTATTTCCATAAAGGCCAAATACAATTACATTGGGAGCTAGGGCTTCAATATATGAATTGGCTGGGGGATATAAACATTTAGTCCATAATAAAAATATTTTGAATATTTTCAACAACTATTTTTTCTAACTTTTATTTTCATTCTCCCTTTCTCTTTTGGTTCTCAAACTCTACTTACATCTATATTAGACTACTTGATATGTCCCACAGGTCCTGAGACTCTGATAATTCTTTAAGTTTGTTTAAATTCTTTAAGTTTGTTTAATTCTTTAAGTTTGTTAAAATCTCAGTCATTTTTTTTTAATTTTATTTTTATTTTGGCATATTATGGGGGTACAGATTTTAAGGTTTCAATAAATGCCCATTTCCCCCCCTCCCCCCAAAAGTCTGAGTCTCCATCATCAGTCCTTTATTTTGAATCATGTCTGCAGCTATGTCTTCAAGTTCACTGATTCTTTTTTTTTTCTCCTCAGGGTTAAATCTGCTATTGGTCCCATTTAGTGAAATAATTTCAGATATTCTATTTTTCATATATGGAAGTTCCATTTCATTCTTCATATTGTTCATTTATCTCATTATGTTTATGCTATTCCTTAAATACTTGAGCATACTTATAATGGTTACAAGTAGTGTTTTACATTCCTGGTCTGCTTATTCCATTGATTCTTTAGCTTCTGTGTTTGTTTCTCCTGGTTATGAGTCACATTTTCCTACTTTTTCCTATGTCTACTCATTTTAATTGGATGCTGGTTATATGATTTTACATTGTTGAGTGCCAGATTTTGTTGTATTCCTTTAAACTCTTTAAAGAGTTTTGGACTCAGCAAGAATAATAGACTATTGATTCACATTTTGTGTGTGTGTGCAGCTATCCTGAAATTGCCAGGTAGAAAGCTGGAGTAATTTCAGCATTGAATTTGTTTCCCTTCATCAGAGATCACAGTCCTGTGCTGCCTGTTGTTCAGTATCTAAAAACTGCTATTTCATAAATTTTATTCAGTGTTCTAATTTAAGTTGGGAGAACATTTTGTGTAATAGTTACCTTTCCATGTATGCAAGTAAAAGTCCATTAAATGACCCTTACTTTCTTTTCAAAATGTATGTGACGCTGGATCCAAACACAACTAATCCCTAATGTGTTATGTTTAGTAATGGGAAATTGGTTTTCTCCAGTTTCAAAAAGCATCATCTGTTGGGCATGGTGGCAAGCCTGTAATCCTAGATCCTCAGGAGGCTGAGGCGGGAGGGTCACTTGAGGCCAAGAGTTCGAGGCTGTAGTTGTGCTATATTTGTGCCTTTGAATAGCCAATGCACTCCAGTTTGGGTAACATAGCAATATCCCATGTCAAAAAATAAACTAAACCCCAAAACATCATCTTTCGGAGAACAGGAAACGATTTGATGTTGTACAGTGTAACATATTGGAAAGATCCATGCAGGTAGGCTTAGGGTTAGAGAAATGAGAGATAGGAAGAGAAGTGGCAGGATAGCATGAATAAGAGAAAAAATTATTTCAACACTGAAAAATTTGTGTCTCAGCCAGGTGTGGTGGCTCACAGCTGTAATCCTAGCACTTTGAGAGGCCAAGGCTGGAGGACTGCTTTAGGTCAGGAGTTCAAGATCAGTGTGAGCAATAATGAGACACCATCTCAATAAAAATAGAAAAATTAGCTGGGCATGGTTCTGCGTACCTGTAGTCCCAGCTACTTGGGAGGCCGAGGCAGGAGGATCACTAGAGCCTGGGAATTTGAGGTTGCAGTGAGCTATGATGATGCCACTGCACTCTAGCCTGGGTGACAGAGTGAGACCCTGTCTTACACACACAAAAGAATTGGTGTATCTGTGAAGTTTTGAAATAGAAGAGGGATGTTGATTTTAATAAAGTTACATTGGAGTCAATACTTAAACTATTTTAAATATTTTCAAAATGTGTGACTAAATAGAATATAGGAGCTCTTGTTTAATAGCAACAATAGGGATTTATATCTGTCTCACTTCCAAAACATAATTTTGTTTTCTATGCAAAACATCATAGATCATTCAAAATATCCATGGAAAGCTGGTGCCTCTCTCATTCCACCCTCGTGAATGGTAGGAAATATTACTAATAATATAATCATGTTTGTTTGATTCAATTTTTATCTAAGCATTAGGAATACTAAGACATCTCAAGATCTGGTAATCAGTGCAAAAAACCTCCAATTAGCCTCAATCGTGATGCACATCAGAGTGATTTTATGGTTATCCAACTCTGAATTTGGTTGCAATTGCAGGTTGGTCAGTAAAAGATGATCCATTCCATTGTCTAATATCTTGAGGGAGAAATATGGAAAGAGAAATAAGAGGAGGGTGTAATTAAAAGAATAAATATGGGTCCCTTCTGTCACATTATGGAATGAGACCCTCTCCATAGTTACAAGACTCTAAGAGAAAGGAGATAGTAATGCTGATAAAGTACTTCAAATTGATTTTTCTTGAGGCTCAGCGAAGAGAAAATCATGATCAGTTAAATAAATAAACCCTTTCCTTTCTGGTAAACTGAGTCCAAAGTTATAACTGTACTTCTCCTGCACCCCCAACGTACAGTAGTGATGATCATCAGGAGATACCTCTTCACCTAACTCAGACATTAGGGTTTCAAAGTGTTTCCATAAATGAGCTTTTGCATTTGCTTTCTTTTATTCCAAAAAACTGAAATTTTAATTTTATAATTATGCTTATATATTTTGTAGGTTAATTTACATCTTTCATTTTGTTACTGGTATGTTAGTAAGTGGATTCCATTAAACATCATTGGCTTACAATGTGAACAGTTAAATATTAAAGAAAACTTCATGATAATTGTTTCTTCAAAAAAACTGATTTTGTTCATAAATGAAGTAAGAAACAATTGAAAGGCTGCACTTATACTATGTCTGAATATTTGAAAATCTCTCTCCTGCAATAATCTCATGAATTTTAAATTTCAAACATTTTAAAAGATTTTATAGGCTGGGCGCAGTGGCTCACGCCTGTAATCCTAGCACTCTGGGAGGCCGAGGTGGGCCTTGAGGTCAGGAGTTCGAAACCAGCCTGAGCAAGAGCAAGACCCTGTCTCTACTATAAATAGAAAGAAATTAATTGGCCAACTAATATATGTAGAAAAAATTAGCCGGGCATGGTGGCGCATGCCTGGAGTCCCAGCTACTCAGGAGGCTGAGGCAGCAGGATCGCTTGAGCCCAGGAGTTTGAGGTTGCTGTGAGCTAGGCTAACGCCATGGCACTCACTCTAGCCTGGGCAACAAAATGAGACTCTGTCTCAAAAAAATAAAAAGATTTTATAATCTTTTAGTTGGAAAACTTAACAATTACTGAACCAAAGGTATAGGTATATGGACCTTTACTTCACTATTCTTTTAACTTTTTCATGTTTGGAATAATAAACTGGTTGTGGGATACAGCCAAAATACTGCTCATAGGGAAATTACATTACAAAAGAAAGGTTTATCACTAAACTTAAGCTTGATAAACAAGAAAAAGAGCATATCAAAACTAAAGCAAAGAGAAGAAGAAAATAATCTTATGAGCAGAAAACAATAAAATTAATAAATAATAGAAAAAATAAATGAAAGTTGGTTTCTGAGAAGGTGAATAAAATTAATAACACTTTAATCATAATTAACAGGAAAAAGAAAAGAAAGAAATTGGTTTCAGAAATAAGATATGAAACATCACATCAGATTCTACATACAATCAAAGGATAATAAAATAGCATTTTAAGTAATTTTATGATAATAAATTTAAAAACTTCAGTGAATTGGAAAAATTATTTAAAAGATATTAACTATCGAAACTCACTCAAGAAGAAATAGACAAATAGAATATCCCTGTATGTATAAAAAAGTTAAATTCGTACTTCATAGTATTCCCACAAAGAAAACTCCAGGCCTCAGATGAGTTCCTTGGTGAATTGTACCAAAGAGTTCAGAAAGAAATAATACAAATTCTACACAAACTGCTAAAGAAAACTGAACAGAACAGAATACCTTCCAACTTATTCTCTGAGGTCAGCATTATCCTGCTACCAAAACTAGAAAAAGACATTGCAAGAAAAGAAAACTACAAATAATTATCTTGTGCCTACAGATGCAAAAAATCCTTAATTTTTTTTAAAGCAAATTGAACGCAACAACATACAAAGATGATACCTCATGACCATGTGGAGTTTACCTTAGGAATGCAAAGTTCAACATTTGAAAATCAATAATGTAATTCATTATATTAATAGATTAAAATAATTAAAACTATTTGATCATCTAAATGATGCAGAAAAAGCACTGGAAAAAATGAACAACAAATCAAAGTGAAGATATCGATAAACTAGAAATACAAGAGAACTTCCTCAACTTGATAAAGATCATCATTGAAAAACTTATCATAATTAATGTTGACTGAATGCTTTCTTTCTAAGCTTATAAACAAGGCAAGAATGTCCACTTTACTTCCAGTGTACACTGTACTGGAGATTTTAGCCAGTGTTATAAGGCAAGGAATAGAACCAGCCAGATTGGAAAAAGAAGTAAACCTTTTTATTTGCAGAATACACAATCACCAACATAGAAAATCCTAAAACTTGTTCAATAACTACAAGAACTAATAAATAAGGTTAGCAAAGTCAGAAGATACACAAATATAACTATATTTCTACATTTTAACAATGATTATAAAGTAAAATTTTTAAAATAGCATTTGCAATAGCACCAAAATAAATTTAAGGTAAGATTTGCTAGAACCACACACTAAAAACTATATAGCATTTATAAGAGAAAATGTAAAACATCTATGTAAATCAGAATATATATCATGCTTTGGGTCAGAAGACTCAATATTAAGCTGTGAATTCATCATTTATTGATCTGTTGTAATTTTCATCAAAATCTCAGGAGTCAATTTTTGTAAGCTGACTATGAAATACTAATATATGTATATACGGAAATGCAAAGAGCCTAGAATAACCAAAATTATTCTGATAAACAACAAAATTGGAAGACTTACACTGTTGTGATCAAAAGCCTATTGTATTCATATAAACATAGATATGCAAAAACATAGAACAAAATGGAGTACAGAAATAGTGTTAGTCATATATAACCAAATGATTTTCAACAAAAATGTCCCAAGAAGTCAAAATGCAGAGATTAACTTTTTAGAGACATATGCAAAGAAATGAGGGTTGAGATAACTCACACAATATACAAAAATTAACTCAAAATAAACTAGTAAAACTTCTAGAATAAAATAGAAAATATTTCTGGCTTTGGGTTACACAACAATTTCTGAAGTCAAAAAAAGCTACAAATTATTTAAAGTTTTGATCAATTAGATTTTATCAAAATTAAAACATCTGTCCTTTGAAGGCATTGTTAACAAAACAAAAAGACAAGCCAAATAATAGAAGAAAATACCTACAAACATACATCTAAGAAAGGACTTTGAATCCAGAACATATAAAGATACTTTATGACTCAATAATAAGAGGACAAGTATTACAATAAACACAGAGGGAAATAATTTGAACAAACACATAACCAAAGAAAGTTCTACAGAATGGCAGATAAGTGTGAGAAAATGTGGTCAACATGTTCTATGATCTGAATGCTTGTGTATCCCAAAATTCATATGTTGAAACCTAATCACCAATGTGATGGTATTAGAAAGTGGCCCTTTGGGAGGTGATAAGATCAAGAGGAGGAGTCCTCATGAAGGAGATTAGTACCCTGATAAAAGAGGCTCAGAGAGCTTCGCTCCCCATTTACACTAGGTAAGGATACAGTATGAATGTACCATCCATGAACCAGGAAACAGGCCCTCACCAGATACTGAATCTGCAAGCACCTTGATCTTGGACTTCCAGCCTCCAGAACTTTGAGAAATCAATTTCTGTTGTTGTAAGTTACCCAGTCTGTGGTATTTTGTTATAGCAGTCTGAATGGACTAAGAAAACATCGTTAGGCTAGAGGAAGCTAAAACCACAATGAAAAACCACTACACACACACCATCTATTTTGGAATGACTAAAATTAAAAAGACTAACAATATCATGGATTTACAAAAATATAGAGCAATTGGAACTATTCCATATTACTGATGGGAATGCAAAATGGCATATCCATTTTGTAAACTAGTTTTGCAGTTTCTGTAAAGTTAAACCAAATTCCACTCTTGGAATTTACCAAATGATTAGGCAATTCCACTGTTACATATTTACACAAGAGAATGAACACATATGTCTACAAAAGTGACCTGTATGTAAATAATCATAGTAACTTTATTCATAACAATCCAAAGCTCTAACAACCAAGTTGTTACCCAATTGGGGATTGGATAAAGAATTGTGGTATATATCCACACAATGGAATACTATTCAATAATAAAAAGGAAATGGACTACTGATATACACAACAACACAGGTGAATCTTAAAATAACTATGCTAACACAAAAGAACGCATACTGTATGATTCTAGTTTTATGAAAATCTAGAAGAAGCAAAATATAGTGATAAAACACAGATCATTAGTTGCCAGGAGCCAAGGAGTAGAAGTAGCACATTAACTGCAAAAGTATGTAAGAGAAATTTTGGGGAGGATGAAAATATTCTATATCTTAATTATGATGATGGTTATATGAATGTAAACATTTGTCAAACTTCCTAGAATTCTATGTTTAAAATTGGTGAATTTTACTGCATATAAATTATATCTCAATAAAGCTGACCAAAAACAGAAACCTAATGCAGGGAGTTACACAGTATTTATTCTCTCCTAAGATTAGTAGTGTGATTCACAAGTAAATGGAGTAAATCACTCCTAAATAAACCAGCTACTTAAGTTCTGTTTAGCTACAAATAAATGAAGACCTCTATTGTGGTTACTATCTTAAATTGCATATTTAATTAGAAAGAAGTAGGGAGGCAAGAAGAGTGGTTTATTCAACTTCAGGGTCCCAG
Organism: Microcebus murinus; assembly: GCF_040939455.1. Classification (NCBI taxonomy): domain Eukaryota; kingdom Metazoa; phylum Chordata; class Mammalia; order Primates; family Cheirogaleidae; genus Microcebus; species Microcebus murinus. Next base: position 63,324,833 of record NC_134112.1, read on the forward strand.
TGACCAAATAATGTTTAGCATATAGTAGGTACTTCTAGCAAATGTTTGTGAATAATAATTTAACTAGAAACAAACTCTTAATCCCTTTTTAAAAGCCTAGGTATATTCACTGTTCTTATATAAAGTATTTAGACAAACATGCATAACGTATCAGCTGATTTGCATATTTCATTGTTTAGACTTATCCTGTGCCATTATTTCATGACATAAACAAATTAAGAAAAAGCTTTGTGGATCATATTTGAATGACCAACTTTTAATTCATGATGCAGATATCTCATCTAATCATTCATTAAATCTTTATTTTTAACAATAAAGAAAAAGTTGTAAAGTTTCTAAATTTTTATATCTTTTAGTTAGGAATTAAAGTAATTCTAAAAACACGAACTGAATTTTTCAAGATCAATTGCTTTACACTGTCTATATAGGAAATATTCAGAGTTCTTCCAATGTTTGAATTATGGAGAATTGACTTATCCTTCTGGAGAATTTTATGCTAAATACTAATTATAAAAATACGTAAAAAATTTCTTTACTGGTTACAAAACAGACTATATGGCTAAGAGATTCTATGTTAAACATGTAGAAAAAATGACAATTACACAGGAGTTTGAAAATAACAATAAAAAATATTTTGTAAACCAACAGAGCAAAACTTTTTGACATCAAATTTTAAAGTTACTGAAAAACTTTATTTTTGCCAAATAAACAGCAAACTTACACTCTGTTGCTGTACGAAATTGAGAAGAAAGTGCCTGAGTAACTGAATTCCAAAATGTGTAGAAAATTTCAGGTTGTCCGTCCTGTGAACCAAAAAAAAAGAATATATTTATTTTAAGAAATTATAATGGACAAGATATACCATTGAGAATTTATCTAAAATTTGAACAATATTTTTTAGACACCTAATTATCAAACAATGGAATTATTAAGAAACTAAGTGGAAATATTATTTAGACAAATCAAATTATGTCTCATGTTCAAGCAATCAGTCATTATTCTGCTCTGCCACTTAAAGAGCTGGTATGACCCAGGGCAAGGTCCTTAACTATTCTGTGCCTTGGTTACTTACCTATAAAATGGACATGGTAACAGTAACTACACATTGCAGAATTATTATGAGGATTAAACAAATTAATAAACATCTTAGAACAGTGCCTGACATATACAATAAACCCTCAATGAATGCTAGCTATTATTATTACAAATTACTACTATTATCATCATCCTTTGATATACAGAAGGCAATTCATGTGACTATAACAAAATGATGGACAAAGCAAATTACACTAAGGATGACTAACAGGAAATAATTCGCCATTATAAAAAAGAGTGGTTGAAACCTAGACACAGTTTTAAAAAAAGAAAAGAAAAGAAACAGGAATTATTACTACTCAGTTTAGCATGACACTTTCATTCAAATTTAAATATATGTTTTAGAAAGTAATCACTAAGAAGACAAATATTAGTAAAAGTATCATTTGTTAAAAACAAAGTACTTTAATACTGTTAAAATGGAATCACACTCTTAGAAATTTTGCCAAATACTTTAACGTGTGTCTGTATGTGTGGTGTACAATATGAGATTGCCAATGTTCTACTATTTTTTCAGTACAAAACTATAATTTCATATGGTTAAAAGTAATAGTATAAATAAAATGTCTAATGTTCAAATATTACTACCACCCTAAAAATAACATTTATAATTTTGGATAAGTGAACAAAATAACTAATGAAAAATACTGATTTGTGACTTTTATACCTATGTACACTTTCATTTTCATTGTTATTTGTTTCTTTCTTCAATAAGTCTATGGTTGTGAATTTACTCAAGTGAGAATTGTGTATCACAAAAAAGGCAAATCACATCATTGTTGATTTCTTATGCACTCATCAGAAAATACATTCAGAGTCCCAAGATTTTTTGTATTATGTCTTGTGTATCTCAGTTTAAAGTAGATGTCTTCCCTCACATTAAAGAAATATCATAATATACCACAGTAACAGAATAAAGGACAAAAACCACATGATCATCTCAATGTAATAAAAACATCTGACAAAATTTAACACCCTCTTATGATGAAAATATTCAATAAAATAGAACTAGAAGGAAATCATAACATAACAAAGGCCATATATGTAAAACTCACAGCTAACATCATACTCCATGGTGCAAAACAGAAAAGCTTTCCCTCTAAGATCAGGAACAAGGCCAGAATGCCCACTCTCACCAGTTCTATACAATATAGTACTGGGAGTTCTGCCAGAAGAATCAAGCAAGAAAAAGAAATAAAATGCATCCAAATTGGAAAGGAAGAAGTAAAATTATCTCTGTTTGTAGATGACATGATCTTGTATGTGGAAAACTCTAAAGAGCCCATAAAAAAAACCCTGTTAAGCTAATAATTGAATGCAGCAAAGTTGTGGGCTACAAAATCAACATACAAAAATTAGTTGTGTCTACACACTAAAAACGAACAATCTGAAAAGGAAATGAAGAAAACTATTCCATTTATAACATCATCCAAAAGAATACTTAAGAATAAACATATATAAGAAGGAAAAAGGCTTATATACTGGAAACTACAAAATACTGCTAAAAGAAATTAAAGACGACACAAATGGAAAGACATCTCACGTGCTATGGTTTAGAAGACTTAATATTGTTAAAATGTCCATACCCCACAGTCACCTAGGGGTTCAATACAATCCCTATCAAAATCTCAATGGTATTTTTGCAAAAATAGGAAAAAAAAAATCCTAAAATCCATACAGAATCTCAAGGGACCTCAAATATCCAAATATCTTTCTTGAGAAAGAAAAAAAAAAAAAAAAAAAAGCTAGAGGCTTCACACTTCCTGACTTCCAAGCATATTACAGAGCTGGGCACAATGGCATGTGCTTATAGTCTCAGATACTCAGGAGGCTGAGGCAGGAAGATCACTTGAGCTCAGGAGTTCAAAACCAGCCTGGGCAACAGAGTGAGATCCCATCTCTAAAAAAATATTATTATATAAAGCTTCAGTAATTGAAAAGTATGGTAGCATCATAAAGACAGACACATGGACCAATGGAAGAGAATAAAGAATCCAGAAATAAACCCTCAAGGATATGGTCATACAATCTTCAACAATGGTGTCAAGGCTACTCAAGGATTAAAGGACAGTTTCTTCAATAAAGGCTGCTGGGAAAACTAGATATACACATGCAAAAGAATGACGTTGACCCCTTACCTTCCATCGTGTATAAAAAATAATTTCAAAATGGATTAAAGAACTGAAATTATAATTCCTAGAAGAAAACATATGGGAAAAGCTCCATGACAATGAATTTGTCAATAAATCTTTTTTATGACATCAAAAGCACAGGCAACAAAAACAAAAATAGGCAAATCAGACTACATAAAACTTCAAAACTTCCACACAGCAAAGGAAACAACCAACAGAGCAAAAAGGCAACCTACAGAATGGGAGAAAATATTTACTAACCATATATCTGATAAGGAGTTAATATTCAGAATATATAAAGAACTCTTACAACTCAAAAATAAAAAACAAAACATAGGCAAAGGACTTGAATAGATACTTCTTCAAAGAAAATATATGAATGTCCATCAAGCACATGAAAAGATGCTCAACATTACTAATAATCAAAGAAATGCAAATCAAAACCACAATATGAGATATCACCTCATACCCATCAGGATGGCTACTACCAAAAACCAGAAAATAATAAGTGCTGACAAGGATATGGAGGAATTGGAACCCTTGTGCACTGTTGGTGGGAATGTAAAGAGGTGCAGCCAACTATAAAAAACATTAGAGAGGTTCCTCAAAAAATTTAAAAATAGAAATTACCATATGATCCAGCAAACCTACATTTGCATATACACCTAAAAGAATTAAAAGCAGGCTCTTGAAGATTTACTTATACATCCATGCTCACTGCCAAGCATTACTGACAAGAGCCAAGAGGTAGAAACACCTAAACATCTGATGAAGAATGAATGGGTAAAAAAAATGTAGTATATACAGTCATGCACTGCTCAATGATGGGGAAATGTTCTAAGAAATGTGTCATTAGGTGATTTCGTCATTATGCAAACATCCTAGAGCGTACTTACACAAACCTAAGATGGGATAGCCTACTATACACCTAGGCTTTATGGTATAGCCTATGCTCATGTTACTACAATGAATACTGCAGGCAACTGCAACATAGAAGTATTTGTGTGCTTAAACATATCTAAACATAGAAAAGGTACAATCAAAACATTTACGTGACCACCGTCATATATGCAGTCCATCACAGACTGAAATGTCATTATGCAGTGCACAATTGTACATACAATGGAATAATTTTCAGCCGTAAAAAAGAAGGTAATCTGTCACATGCTACAACATGGATGAACCTTGAGGATATTATGGTACATGAAATAAGCCAGTCACAAAAAGACAAGTACCCATGATTCTATTTACATAAAGTATCTATCTATAGTAGTAAAACTCTTAGAAAGCAGAGAGGAGAATGGTAGTTGACAGGAGCTAGGGAAAAAGGAAAAGGGGAGTTGTTCAATGGATACAGATTCAGTTTTCCAAAATGAAAAAGTTCTAGAGATTTATTATATAAGATGCATATCATTGACACTATTGTATTGTACACTTATAAATGGTTAGGATGGTAAATTTAATGAAGTGCTTTTAACCTTTTTATTAAAAGGGGGATTTTATGCCTAGTTTCTATGAATTTTAAAAAATAAAAAAACTGGGTATTTAGTTTATGTATTGCCTTTTATGCACTGAGATAAATTATCATGTAGATTTCCTTATTGGAGACACTGGGATATTAATTTACTAGATTTCCTAATATTAAATGATCCTCATAATGCTAACATAAATCCTACTTGTATAGATAGATAATTCAGATAATTATTTTAACACACTACTGAAATCAATTTGTTTTCACATCTGATAATTTTTGTTATTTATGTTCCTAAACAAGTTTGACCCACATATATGTCCAAATATACAGCTATCTATTTTGGAAGTAGGGTTATAAATGAATTATTTACTTCCCTTAAATTAAAAAATTATTTTAATATATTTTGAGACAATTATCATAGCCTGAAATATTTTTCCCCCACAAAACTCTTAAGGAGTTCCCTAAGTTAAAACAACAACAACAAAAAATATTTTTAAGATAACCTTTGATAACTGAAAAAATTTTAAATATTCTTTTATTCAGCTATTCTAATTTTTGAGTTAATTATGTATTTCCTGAGAATTATCTACTATGTCATTTTCAATCTCAAATTTAGTAAAAGAAAGTTTATGTGACTATTCTATACACCATTATTTCTTGTTTATCCAAAATTAATACTGTCACTTTCATTTGAGAAATGTTAGTCAATCCACTTACTTTTATTCTGTTTGCTTTTTAATGTGACTCTTAAAATAACATATATTTTAATTCTATTTTTAAATACAATTTTTGTCATTCAATAAGAAATTATAACCCAAATTTGTTAAATAGGTTGCTCTTGCTTTTATCATCTCATTTTATCCTTTCTTTGTTCCCTTTGTTTTTTGCGTTTGTTCTGTAGATTACTTTTATTTGCTTTCATCTTCCCTAGTGGTCTGAGTGCTATATATTCTGATTTTAATTGCATCAAAGGTTACATTTATGGTTTTTTCCCCCAGTTTTAATCTCATATGACTTCATATTCCTCAATTTTCAAAGGCAAAAATGAAAACATATCTTCTGAGAATACAATTAAAAGTCTCACAGCATTAATTTAGAATCTTAATTTATAAATTAAATAAAAATCAACAAAAAGACATGAACATACTATAATATAACTATGTTTCTTAAATAAGTACTAGCTATACAGGGTAAGTCTTTAGAATAAACTTAAGCAACCACCACTTTACAGTATTGGTGTATTATTACAATTTAATATAGACTGAGAATACCAGCTAACAATTGGAAAGGCAACAGAATAATCAACACAGGCACAATTTATTAAGGGAGTGATAACTGTATAGCTTACTAATTCTAATATTATAAATATCACTTTTTAAAAATAAATATTTGTAACTGCTCATTTCTGAGAATAAACAAATCTACATTAAATATACCCTTGTTTTTCCAAGTATAAGTGACTACGCAATGCTGTGCACATCACTAACTCTACACAAACTATTATCACAGTTTTTATAGCATTTTCCTGTATTTCTTTTGGATGTGTCGTATCTATTCCTACAATTAATGGAAAATTATTTTGAGGCATGTCGTCTTTGTAACCACACAGATTTACTGAAATAGATTTTAAGAAATAACAGAAATTCTTCAAGACTTTTGAGAATTGCCAAAGAAAAGAAGAAAATTCTAAATCTTAGACACACCCTTTTGAAAGAAAACATGGGGTCCCAGATAATCTTCCTTCTTAGTGATGAATCACTCAAAACTTCAAGGCCATGACTTATGCGCTTTTAAATTAATCAGAGAAGAACCCAAATTGTCCATACTCTAGAATATATGTGAACCTTGGCTGAGAAATTGACATCTTCTGAATGTCCATTAGGTGACAAGTATGGCTAGATGTGATCTCTTTTAAACCTCACAGCAACCAATAGAATGGAAGCTCCATGACAGCACAGGCCTCATTTTGTCTTTTTTATATAGGGTGTGATGGACATAAAAGGCACACAATAAATATTTATTAATCTGGAACAATTTTAGAAGGCAGGCATTCTTAGTCCCTTTTAGTGTAAGATAACAAAAGCTCAAAGATAAGGTGACCTTGCTCAGAATTGTGCAGAAAATAGAACTGTGGTTTGATCCGAGGTCTCTCCGATACATTATTATTCCCCCTTAATATAACATAAAAAGGCCTTTTTGACCTGATTCTTCCAGTCTCCTTCTCTTTGTTACACACCACTGAGGTCAAAGGTCTAACCACACTCAAATTTTTTTAGGTTCTTGAAGGCTCTTTTATTGTCTTTTTCAGTTACCAGTTTTTAAAACTTGCACTTTCTTCAGAGTTCGGTTTAGGTGCCTCTTCGTCTTATTCCCCCTAGGTTAGGTACACTCTTTATAGACATAGTATTCCATATTCCCCACTATAATGATATCTTCTTGTTTAATTAAAGGAACAGAGTAGTGGTTAAGAAGAGGAACTCTGAAGCCAGAATACTAGACTAGAATTCTGACTGTATCACTTATTAGCTGTGTGACTTTGTATAGGGTAATTTCTCCATGCCTCAGTTTACTCAACTGTAAAATGGAAACTCATCTCATAAATTTGTAATGAAGACTGAATAATTTTTTTTTTTTTTTTGAGACAGGGTCTCCCTCTGTCACCCAGCAGGAGTACAGTGGCCTCATAACAATTCACTGTAACCTTGAATTCCTAGGCTCAAGTGATCCTCCTGCCTCAGCCTCCTTAGTAGGTGGACACAGGTACATGCCATCACAAATGAGTTCATTCTTATGAAGTACTTAAAATAGTGCCTGGCACAGTAAGTACTATGTATATTAATATGTTTATCAATATTGCTTACATCATTTGTAATTTATAATCAAAATAACTAATTTGTCTTCTTCATTATTTTATCTCTGACTACTGGTACATAGGATTACCTAGGTATATATTGTTGTATGGTTGATTTTGTGTGTCAACATGACTGGGCTATGGGTTGCCCACATATGTGGTCAAACATTATTCTGGGTGTGTCTGTGAAGGTGTTTCTGTATGAGATTGACAATTAAATCAGTTGACTGAGTAAAACAGGTTTCTCTCCCTAATTTGGCCGGGTCTTATCCAATCAACTGAAGGCCTTAATAGAACAAAAAGGCTAAATAAGACAGAATTCCTTCTGCCTGACTGCCTTTGACCTGGGACATCAGTTTTGATTTGAACTAAAACATCAGCTTTTTTTGGATGTTGATCCTGCACTGAGACTGCACCACTGGCTCCCCAGCTTGCCAACTACAGATCTTGGGACTTGCGTCCACAATCTTGTTAGCCAATTCCATATATATATATAAAAAAAAAATATCTCCTACTGATTTTCTCTGGAGCACCCTAATACAATTATTGAATCAACCAGTCAGTCAGGCAGTAAATCCCAAGGAATTATCATAGTCTAAACTAAGAGCTAGAGTCGCATACCAAAGATGTATACCAAGGAAGACACATAGTTAATGGAACACGAAAGGATGGGAAAGTCCTTAGGAGAGAAAAAAAGAGATGAAGTAGACTCAGAGAAATGGGAAAAGTACAGTGGATGATAAACAAAAAGCAGATTTGGGGATAGATAGGATAGTATGTTAAAACAAAGATTCTCTATATCTATGTATATGGATGTGTATGTATATGTATATGATGTGTATATATACATACGATGTACCTATAATATGTACACACATATATATTATATATTCTGTCAAAACAGAGATAAAATATGATAATTTCAATTATCACAGAATTATCAAAATTTTATTGTCACATTATATAATTTTCTGTATAAAATAGGAAAATATCTAAAAATTATTTTACTCAATGTTTTAAGTCAAGTTAGCCTGTTACATAGTTGCTCCTAAATATTTTGAAACAAAATTAATTCAACTAGATTATAATAATTCAACTAAATTTCAACTGAAAAGATATTCTGCATTAATCTATTTATAATCTACACTTAATACTGTCTTACTTTCATTAAGTTCAACAAAATCATGTTATCAGATCAATTCAGGGAAACATGTGGCAATGTGGCGGGGGGGGGGGGGGGGGGCAGTCCCAGAACAAGAATAGGTTCCGAGACTCCCACATTTGCAATTTAAAGCAACTTTCTGGCCTTGTTTCATAGTTATAAATAGAAACAACACTATCATTCTAACTCCAAGAAATTATAAAATCTGGACCTTTGGCTGAGACCAATATAAGCTGATAATAAAACTAAAATAAGATACATAATATACATATAAATAGAAAAAGATAAAATATATAAGAATATGAAAACATTTATGCTTAGACAAATCTATTACTTAGAATTCTTCCTTGCCCTTTGCTTTAATCTTTGATTTCAACATAATTAAATGTATATAGAGAAACAGAATAACTTAAACAGAATGGCTTTGAAAGCATATATTCTTTAGTTTCTCCTTTTATAACATAGAACTAACTGATCAGAATTTCCCTGCTCAAGTATATTTCATAGCTTCTTGCTGCATATAGAGTAAGGTCCAAACTTTCAAGCTACCATTCTTTGCGATGGCAGTAGTGAAAGGGTTTGGGTTTTGAAGCCAAATAACCTTGACTCAAATCCGAGGTCTGCCATTTATTGGCACTGTGACCTTGGGAAGGTGACTTCATCTTTCTGAGCTCTTTATTTCCTCATGTAAACAACAGAGATAATAACATTTTCACAGTATTTACTTTGTTGTGAATAATCAGGATCTCTTGGCCTACATCTTAAAAGAAGAATGGAAATCGCCACAAAGATGGGCAAAGGAGATGAGCAGAGAGCATTCCAGACAGAGATGAACAGTATACAGAGATGTAAAGGAGTGTTTACACTTTTTATCCTCTGAATAAAAAGTGAGTATTCAAGAGAGAGGGAGGAGGTAAGAATGGAAAATAAGACAAGGGTCAGCTCAAGGTATGTCTTAATTCATCTATAGATAACAATGAGCCATCTGAGGGCTTGAATGAAAGGATACCACGGATCAAGCTTGGGCTTTACGCAAATCACTCTAAGTGCAATGTGGAAGATGAATGATGTATGGGGTGGTGGTAAGCCTGCATGCAACAAGATCAGTTACGAATCTACTGAAAAAAGTCTAAGGGAAGGGGACTTTTCTAGGACTACAGTAGGAGAGGAGTAAAGAGTCAGCAGCAGGAAAACTAATGCAACTAAAGCAAGTAGATATATTTATGAAGGACTAGGAGGATGGAGATTGCTCAACCAAACTGGAACTCCAGAAGGAGCAGCACATGGGCAAAAAAAGATAACTCATTTAGACTTATGCTTCTAAAACCTGTGGGGCACCCAAGTGGTGATGATCTAAGCCAGTGGATATAAATCTCTTGCTTAAGAGCAAGATCTAGGCTAAAGAAATAGATTTAGGCATTATCAGCATTTGGAGGTAATGGAAACCATTAGCACATAATGAGCTTTTCCAAATATCGCATGAAAAGAAGACAATATTGAATAGGGGACCTAGGAGAATGACATCACTTAAAAGTCAGTAGAGGAAATAATTCAGAGTGGAGAGAGAGAGAGGAGCGGAGATATTTATAAAAAGAAATTGACCACAAGTTAGCAATTACTGAAGCTGGACAAGGTACATGGGAATTCGCAGTCCTATATTTGGGTTCTACAGTATGGTATGTGTTTGAAATTTTACAAATAAAATATTAAAAATGAAGGGTGGGTAGAAGAGGAATCAGTGAAGAAATTCTGAAGAGTGGGAATTTCTGAGGGGGCAGAGAATTAAGACAGAAGTGGGCAATTACACTGAAGAGTAAAGTCAAAACAGTGTCTAAGAAGTGGGCAGAAGGATTTGGTAGCTGGGTCATTAGAGTGACTTGAGCAAGAACTGTTTCAGTAGAGTGAAAGCTGGATTTCAAGGGGTTTGGGGCAAAAGAGAAGCAGGGAAGTAGAGATACAGGTATCTACTGAAATATGGGTGTGAAGGAAAAGTTCGTAAAGGTAAATAAAGGACTTAGTTTTTTTTGTTTTTTGATGGTAGACTACAGAAAGGAAGGAGGGTAGAAAGAGGCTGATACTAGAGAAAACAGAAAGACAGGAAGATGTAAAATCAAAAACAAAAGCAGAAGGAGGCCGGGCGCTGTGGCTCACGCCTGTAATCCTAGCTCTTGGGAGGCCGAGGCGGGCGGATTGCTCAAGGTCAGGAGTTCAAAACCAGCCTGAGCAAGAGCGAGACCCCGTCTCTACTATAAATAGAAAGAAATTAATTGGCCAACTGATATATATATAAAAAAATTAGCCGGGCATGGTGGCACATGCCTGTAGTCCCAGCTACTCGGGAGGCTGAGGCAGAAGGATCACTCAAGCCCAGGAGATTGAGGTTGCTGTGAGCTAGGCTGACACCACGGCACTCACTCTAGCCTGGACAACAAAGTGAGACTCTGTCTCAAAAAAAAAAAAAAAAAGCAGAAGGATAAGTCTGAGAAAAAAGAAGATACAATCTACCTACACCTTTGAGACAGAATATGAATTTTTAGTCCTTGATAAAGGTTTCTAAATCAATGTGCTCACTGAGAGATCAGAGAGAAGCAGTGGGAGCTAAATTAAGATCAAAAGAAGAGAGAGTGTAGAAGACTTAGCGAAAGGTCTATGTCAGAGATCTCTGTGGAGATAATGTTGTGAATAAGGAAGCCCTCAGACTGGATGAAAGAAACCAGTTAGATATAAATTTTAAATTAGTTCTTCATCATTTTCTGGATTCAAAGCAGAGGGATCCTGACAAAGCAAATACAAGACAAAGGAAAAATTCTCTCCACTGAAAAACTGCCTTCAGGGGGAAACATTTAGCTGACTGATTATACAGAAGTAAGATACAGAAATTCAATAGGGACTTCAAGATGAACACCACAGAGCAAAATGAGAAACCCTATACAACCAAAAGAATTTCAGTTAGAATCAAAATGTTGGCTTTTATAAGCGAAAAAACACAATATTTATGGTACAATCTACATTTGTTTTAAAAAATGGGAGCTTAGACTAAGGTGGTCGTGGGAGACAGTGAAGAGTAGTCTGACTTCAAATACAATTTGAAGGTAGAACAGATAGGACTTATTAAAATGTTTACAGCTAAGTTGGGTATACGGTGGCTCACACCTATAATCCTAGCACTCTGGGAGGCCGAGGCAGGCGGATTGCTCGAGGTCAGGAGTTTGAACCGAGCCTGAGCAAGAGCGAGACCCCCGTCTCTTTATAGAAAGAAATTAATTGGCCAACTAATATATATAGAAAAAATTAGCTGGGCATGGTGGCACATGCCTGTAGTCCCAGCTACCTGGGAAGCTGAGGCAGAAGGATTGCTTGAGCCCAGGAGTTTGAGGTTGCTGTGAGCTAGGCTGATGCCATGGCACTCACTCTAGCCTGGGAAACAAAGCGAGACTCTGTCTCAAAAAAAAAAAAAAGTATACAGCTAAATAGAAAGACTTTTTACAAAATGCTAACAGAAATTTCTCTGGATCAAAAGATTAAATATTATGCTTCCATTTTCTTTTTAATTTTTTTAGAGAATAGAGATAATCTAAATGTTAAATCTAAACAATAATTTTTTGATGTAAAAAATTCAATACTGAAACACATAGGGCAATTCAAACTCAAATGCCTCAGCCCACACTCTTTCCTAGATATCACCGTTTAAGATCTTTTTCATATAGCTTACTGCAGTGTGTTTCAACCTCTTATTTTTATTATCACCCTCCCAAGGCAAAAATTTAAACAGCTATACTTGTATACTTACATAATATAGTACATATATTATATATATTTAATATTATATAGTTATGTATAGTTTTATACACACACACACACTATAATTAGCCTTTTTTTTTTTATTTATTTTTAAAATAGAGTCTCACTCTGTTGCCCAGGCTAGAATACAGTGGCATCATCAAAGCTCCCTGCAGCCTCCAACTCCTGGGCTCAAGTGATCCTCCTGCATCCTCCCGAGTAGCTGGGATACAGGCACATGCCACCACACCCAGCTAATTTTATTTTTTAAATTTTTTGTAGAGATGGGTCTTGCTATTGCGTAGGCTTAGACTTAAATAACTTAAGTAAAATTTAGTTTCTCCCTAGCAAGAGAAATGAACACATTACTTGCCAGGTGAGTTGTATTTAACTCATGCTAGTTTTGTGCCCGGGGCTTCATGAAACATATATAACTCACATGTCTCTTTACCTTGAGTCATGTGAACTATTTTTCAAGTTGCATATAACTCATACACAGAAAACAAAAAAAATAATAAATTTTTCATTCAATTAGAAAGAATCATTTTGTTTTTGAAGTTTTTATTCTATTTTCATAATAGAACACTGTGGCCCCAGGGAAACTCTTCCCTAGTGTGGCAATGTGTCACATACTAAGAAGATTTTGTAGGGCAGTGTTGAGCTTTGAGGTCACAAACCACTGTAATGTTTTTGCAGCCTTTCCTAACCCCTAAATAAAGACCAGAACTTTCTTTCTCCCTCTTGGGATCAATATTACCCCTGTTGAGAATGCTTGGTTTGTAAGTATTTTGAAAATTCCAACAATCCTACTACTGGGTATATATCTAAAGGAAAGGAAATCAGTACGTAAAAGAGATATTTGCACTCTAATGATTACTGCAGCACTATTCGTGATAGCCACGATATGAAAATGTGGTGTGTATATATATATATATATATATATATATATATATATATATATATATATATATATATATGTCATGGAATACTATTAAGCCATAAAAAAGAATGAAATCCTTTCATTCAACATAGATGAGCCTGGAGGACAATATGTGAAGATAAGCCAGGAAGAGAAAAATACCACATGATCTCACTGATAAGCAGAAGCTAAAAATGTTGATATAGAAGTAGAGAGTAGAATAGTGGTTACTAGAAGCTAAGGGTAGGGGAAGTGAGGAGGATAAGAAGAGAGGTTAGTTAATGGATAAAAATTACAGTTAGATAGGAGGAATAAGTTCTGGTATTCTATACTGATCGCAGATTATTATATGTATCAGATTATCAGTACGTATCCGACAAATAGGTACAATTATTATGTGTCAATTAAAACAATTTTTCTAAATTAAAAATAAATTTTAAACATATATATTGGAACTCTATTATTTTATTTCTTGTCCTTTTACTATGCTGGGTCAGTTGAAAATAATGTTGAAAAAAGCAGGAATAGGGAATATGGTCTTTCTTTCAACCGTAGAAGTAATGCTTTTGTATATTTCATCACTAAGAATGATGATTTCTAAAGGTTTTTGTTAGGTATCCTTTATCAATTCAAGAAAGGTCTGCATCTCATTTTGCTAGAACTTTTTATTATAATGAATTCTGTCAAATACTCTTTCTGGATCTACTGAGATAGTTACATTATTTTTACATACTACTGTACTTGTGGTAATGTTTTAAAATTTTTCAATATATATTCCTGAGCATGACTAGACTATAATTTTCCTTTCTTATAATTCTTAATTGGTCTTGGTATAAAAGTCATACTAGTCTCACAGAATGAGTTAGGCTGGAAGGGTTCTTCTTCTCTAATAGCGGTCCACAATCTTTTTGGCATCAGGGACTGGTTTCGTGGAAGACAATTTTTCCACAGATCCGGGATGGGAAGGATGGCAAGCGATGAGGAGCAGCTGTAAATACAGACAAAGCTTCCCTCCCTTGCCCACCACTCACTTCCTGCTGTGCGGCCTGGTTCCTAATAGGCCACGGACTGGTACTGTTCTGCAACCCAGGGCTTTGGGACTGCAGCTCTACAAAAATGGAATGATCTGTTCCTTGAATTTTGGGTGGAACTTCCTTGAAAAACTATCTAGGCCTACTAGTTTCTGATAGGTAGACTTTACAGATTAAATTTCTTTAAAGGTTTCAGGACTGTGGATGGCTTCTGAGTCTACTTAAACAGTTTTGGAAAGTTATACTTTTCTAAAATGTGTCCAGTTCTACCTGTGTTTTAAAATTAGTTGGCATAAAATTTTTCTTAGTGTCCTCTTATTTTTTTAAAAAACTTCACTTTTAATATAATTTTAAACTTAAAGTTGCAGGAATAGCCCAAAGAAACCCCATTCACTATTTGCACACTTAGATTTGCCACTTGTTAACATTGAGCCACATTTACTTTAACATTCTCATTTCTTCTCTCTTTGAACTATTTAAGAGTAAGCTGCACACATCACAGCTCTGCACCACCAAATAATTAAGTGATCTCATAGGAATAAAGACATTCTCCTACATAACCATAGCATAGTTATCAAAATTAGGATTTTTAACATTGTTCAATTCCTGAACAATGAGCTGCACATTGCTAAAATATAGAAGTACAACTAATTTTTGTTTATTTTACCTAACTTTACATATATAACTCTCTCCAAACTGCACATTACTAATATATAGAAGTACAGGTGACTTTTGTATATTGATTATATTCTTTAATCTTGAAAAAAACCCTTATTAAATCTAGTAGCTTTTTTGGTAGATTCCAATATATTTTCTACATAGACAATAATGTCACCTATAAAGAAAGACAATTTTACTTCTTTCTTTCTAAACTGGAAGTCTTTTGTTTCTTTTTCTTACTTATTTCACTAGCTAGAATAATGTTGAATAGAAGTAGTGACAGCAAAAAGAAATCCTTGTCTTTTCCCTGATTTTAGGGTAGAATCATTCTATTTTCACCATTTATGTATGATTTTACCTACTGAGATGGCTTCCTCTATATTCCTAATTTGCTGAGAATTTTTATCAGTAATAGATGCTGGATTCATCAAATGCTTTTCCTGCATGTATTGAGAGGATCATATATGTTTTCTTTTATAGTTCCTGGCTTTCCTTTTCCAATTATCCTTATATTAAAACCTCACTGAATCCTCCATAATTTTAAAATTTCTCTTTCATGTTTTCCATACCTTAGTCTTTATGCAGCATTCTGGATTATTTCATCAATTCTATTTGCCAGGACTCAAATTCTCTCTTTAGCTTATATAATCTTCTGTTTGACCTATCTGCTGATTTTTTAATTTCAACAATTTTATTTTTATTTCTAAATGTTATGTTTGGTTCATTTTTAGATCTATCTAGTAATGTTTTAAGTTGTTTCTTATTTTTTATATTTAAAAAATATTTCATATTTAGATATTTTAGATTATCAGATAATTCTAATATCTGAAATCCATAGCATCCTTGAGAAGTCCCTTAGGAGCCTAAAAGCTGTTTTACAGTGTTTTTATTTTTTCTGCTCTCAATCACAGCAGCTCGTTTCTTGATGAGATGGGTCATTTTTAACTGTGAGCCCTTATTTGTCTGACCTTAATATATGAAGAATTCTGATGGCTAAAACTAGAAACATTTTCCTCAACGGAGGATCTGCATTTGTTCCTTGGAGAAGTGAGGTGTTACCAACTGAGGAGCTCAGTTTAAAGCAAGACTTTCAAGTTCATTCTTCCATCTTGCTACAACCCCAAAACCTAGAGTGCTGATCCAATCACTAATGGGGATATTTGACCTCAGGGCAAGACTATTTTGTGCTCACATTTATAGCTCACAAATCCTCACTATAGTTTCAACTATTTTATATGTTTATGTATCTGTATATGTATGCCCCTCGCAGATTCTCTTACTTTCTACAAGCTTGACAGTGCATTAAAAACAATGTTTTTCTAATTTATCTAGAATTTGTTTATACTGTAGTGATAGAGCACTTAAGAATATTTGGTCCCCATACAAGTAAAAGCAGAAATCCTCTAACCTTTACAGGTAAGAGTATTTACTAGTATCTGATTTAGGAATCCAACTGCATTATCCCTATTTAATTTTTTAATCAAATTCAGATGCCACAGATAAATGAGTATTTTTCTTCTAATATTAAAAAGATTTCAAATTTGGATGTGCTAAAATTTTTCTGAGTCTTTATGCTATTATCAAATCATCTAATAAGTCTAAAAGGGCAAAAAAAAAAAAAAACCCACCACATTCTTTTACATGCTTAGAGTTCTCATTAGTACTATAGCTACTGAAAATGTTGAACACATCCCAAATTTAGCTTAATGCATCCTACACACATGATTACAAGATTCTCCTCGATGATAAAAATTGCTGGCTTAGAAAATGAAAGTATCATATCTACACTCCTCCACACAGCTAAACTGGCTTAATTCTGCAGATGAGAACATACAACCTGTTTTTCACAGTGTAGATCCTGAATAATTTGTCAATTATTTGCTACACTCACTCTCAAGCAAAGTGTTATATAGTATTGATGATTATACAGTGATACAGGAATTAACTGGTTTTAAAAGATGCTAAAATTGAACTTCTAATGTCTAAGCAGCCCAAAATTTTCATTTAAAAATAAATGCTTTATTCATTATTCATGTAAACTATAGAAAATACAATAGAGCAAGAGAAAATAATATTCGACATTAAGATGCCATAATAATATGAATTGATAAGCATGAATATGTCTTTTCAAATTATCATATGAACTGAAAATAGGCTAATTTTGCAAGCTAGCCAGGGCATTTATTAAAGCAGAAGCAGAATTAGTTATCTCTATTAAAGAGCAGCTTTCAAAAGGCTCTACATTTAAACAAAAATATCCCTAAGATTTGTTATACCTGATACAATTGGTCCAATTTTATTTTATACTCAACCCACTTATGCCCTCTTTATACTCTGATATATTCTTTATACATGATAGACATCCATTGCAAAACCTTCTGAACTAATAGATCATTATAGAAACAACTGCCATGGAGGATTTTTTTTTCTCCTCTTGAACATTCCTAAGATTAGACTTTGAATACTAATATATACAGTTCTGTCATCTAAAATCAAATATCTTAGCAAACACCAAGGATGATATGGCAATATTAAATTGAAAACTACGAGTTTTTGGGTTTTTTTGAGGCAAGGTCTTGCTCTCTTGCCTGGGCTAGAATCTGGATCTTGCCCCTTGCACCTCTTCTCCCTTTGCTGATTTTGATTCATATCCTTCCACTATCTTAGATCATAGCTATGTGTACCACTATATTCTGGATCCTAAAAATCCTCCTCATAATCACCAAACTTAGGGGGTCTTGGAGACTAGTCTTGGAGACTTGGTCTAGGAGTCTTGGAGACTCTCAACACAATATATAAAATATTTAAAATTATGAGCTTATAAAGAAAACTATACTATGATACTAGAAACTTAAAGAATTTTTTCCTTTGGAGTACTAGGGGTTAGAATTTAATGATCAATAGAATAACTAATTATTCTACTAATCCTTATCAAAAACACATCAAAATGAATATAACATAGAACCAGGGGTTCCTATGCATGAAAGAAATTCTTATGGCCCACGAGGCTACCAGATTGGTGGATCACAGAAGAGAGATCTCAGAATATGGAAAATGAATACAGCAAAATGCTTTATGGAAAAAAGCAGTAGTCAGTGAATATATTATAATGATCACTATTGAAATTTATTACTTACCAAAAATTTCATCTTATATTCTAACGGAACTTCTAAAAACATTTATAAGCTATCCTTTATATGACAGAAAATGAAAAATTAGCATATGCATTTCAGAAATTAGTCGATAATACTGCTAGCATCTACTCCATAAACAAACATGATTACATTTATATTGCAAGGAAGATTTATAGTTGTCAAGAAATACACTTTTCTATTGCCATTTGACATGTAGCTATTCTATAAAGTAGTAACACAAATGATGCTGATTCACATCGTCCTGCTTTCTACAAAAAAGATGCAAAAATATTTTCATTTAAACATACCTTAATTATTTCTTCAATGAAACAAATGTGAGAGACAGGATCTCTCTTTTTCGCCAATACTTTTTGTAGGTGTTGTACCTAAAACAAAACAAATATAAAGCTTAGGCACTAGGAAAAGCAAGAGAAGGGAAATGGCATTATGCTAGACCCCTTACCCACATCACAATCAACTAATAGATGTATTCTGAATGCTCAGAGATTTTAAAGACCTTCCCAAGGTCATACAATTTGGAATAACCAGGAGTTAATCCATAATTAACATTATTTGCACTCCTTAAAATATTTACCTGTCCACAAACAGAACAAATAAGATCCATTAATTTCTCCATATTGGTCCAGAGGGAAGCACGAAATGCTGCAGTATTTCCTGGGGTTGGCATGGTAGATCGTCCGGGACCCCCTGGTTATGAGAGACAAACAAATATGAAAAATAAAATTTGCCAAATACAACAAAATATATGTTATTTTGAAGCATACAAAAGCTAAAAATCAGAAGTTCCTTCTTTAATAATTTCTTATGAGTGATATAAAAAAGAATTTTAACGTTTTGAGTTTAAGAAAGAAAGGGAAACCACACACATACACACCCCAATACCAGTAATGTTAAAATAGGAATTGATGAAAATGGTTTTCCACAAGGGGTAGGAGGGTGGTGGGAAATGAAACAAGGTGAAAGGTAGAGGGATAGAAGTGAGTTTGGCTCTGTTTCCCACCATCCCCACGCCCTTTGTAGGAAACCATTTTCATCAGTTTCCATTTTACCCTTCCTGGGTATGAGTGTTGTGTACATGTTTAAGGTGTTGTTGCCCATTCTTTCTGAAAACAAACCCTAAAACTGAATACAAATACAGAAACAAATGGATTAACTGTACAGCAAACTGATAATAAAACCACACAGGAGGAAAATAATTCAAGGAATTTTTAATCATAGAATCCTGATTTTAGTAAGATATATTTTATGGACAAAAAGAATTACAAAGAAATATTGAACTTTACTTAATAGATTTGTTGCTGAATGTGGTATTGATGTACTAATCCTGAAACTAGATATATTTTATAGTACAGTAAATGAAGGTTCTTACTGTAAATAGAATAAAGACACAGATATGTAATGGGGATTAGAGGCATCTCCCAACTAAGTCCACTGAAAGGGCAGAGAGACAATGACTCTTCAATAGTAATAAGCATATCTAACATCCAAATTTTGATTTCTAAGCACTATTCCCCAATAAAAACAAACAAACCTGGACTCAAGGGAGAAAAGAGTGATTCCATATCTGAAACAGTGAAAATGCAAGGTAAATCTTTACATACTGTGTCATTGAGCAAAGAAGTATTCAAGGACAAAAAGGAGATTTGTTCAAAGACAAATGAAGATCTGTCAAATTTGATTTGACTATAGGTTTCCACAGAACAAATTTGATCATCTAAAATAATACTGGTGATATAATAATAATAATGGTGATAAATAATAAATAATAATGGTGATAAATTATAAAACAATGATTAAAAGAATAATGTATGAGTTTACAGAGAAACTCAAAATGTTTGAAAAGGATGGGAACTGCTCTCTACAAAAGAATGCTAGTTACTAAATGCAGAAAGAATGACAGAATTAGGGGGAAAAAATCACCATTTTGCAACTACTAGTGCAACAGTGAAGGAAAAATTATCAATAAATACCAAAATACTAGGTGAAATGTTCTAGGGAACAAGATATTCACATGGTCTCAAAGTATGCACCAAAAATTACTAATTACAAAGAAAAGAGAGTACTTTCACAAGGGCAGTCTACCATATACCATTTTAATGAAGTGATCTCATTTGGCATTAGCAACAATAGGACAAACTGACATAATTTTGTCATTTCCTGATATGATGTAATGGGAAATACACAACATCAGCTTAATACCAGTATGTTAACCCTGAATCTCATCTTGAAGAAACAATCAGATAAATCCAGACAAATTCAGATTATGGGTTTCTCCAAACATGTTAATGCCATTAAAAAAAACAAAAAAGGTATGGGCTGTTTTTGATTAAAGGAGAATAGAGACAAGATAACCCACAGAAAAGCATGATCCCTGATTGGTTCTAGTTGAGGGGAGGGACAACTATAAAGAATATTTTGGAGAACAATTGAATAATTTTGAATTGAATTGCATATTAAATAATATTAATGTATCAATGCTAAATTTCTTGAGGGCGAGAATGTCTAAGAATGTTCTTATATGTAACATAAATGAAGCTATTTGTACAGGTTTAAAATCTTCCAACGTAAAAAAAGAAATTGTAATCCCAAATTGAAAGGCATAAATTCCAGCCCAAACTAAGGTTAAAACCCAGGCAGTAAAAGAGCTAACCCATGGTATGTCTATGTCTCTGCTTTTAAAGAAGACAAGATCAAGAAAACCAGAGTTTTTTCTGTGTAAGCTGCCTCACTCTAGTTTTTCAACAAGTCTAAGTTGAGAAAAGAATTACGCATACCTTTTGCAAATAGATGCTATTTTTTTTTAGTCTGATAATAGTGGAAAGCAATAAAAGAGGGAATCTAGGAGAAAGATGTGGGCTTTAAATATGAATAATTCCTATTTGAAATCAGGATTCAATTAATTTTTTAAATTATTTGCAGTGTTGCAAAGGCTATTAAGGAAAAATATACAGGAATAGATAATATTGTAAATCTGTGGTTGTCTCATATGTTATATAAATAATAAACTAATAGCAGTGAGGAAAGGGTATATAGTATCTTTATGAAAAATAGAAAATATTAATCAAAATCTTGGAATATGTATGGTTTTATTATAAATAATTAAAGGAGTCATTAAACTATTACTTTCTCTTAAAGTAAATACAAGCAGAAATGCAAAGTATTATTACCTATTTGTAATTATTTGGAAAAACAGACATAGAGGAGATCACAATCATTGGTTCAATTAGTTTTACAGCTCTGATTTTTCTTTCTTATGGTCCATAAAGACTTTTATCCTCACAAGCAAAATATACATTATTAAAGCTATAAAAAAAAAGATAGAAATAATTAACTGACTGAACACAGAACTGCTGTATAAAAGAAGGGAAGGAGGAATAATTAAAACATAAAAACAGATGCAATTATCAGTTAGCTTTAACAGACTCACGAAACAAAATAGTGTCAAACTAAGTTTTACTGAAGTGATAAAAGAAACTAGGAGCTCCTCAAAGAAATAATACTTGAAAGTGATTTCTATTTAATGATTGGTAGAGTAAAATGAATTCCCTTTTCTTTTCCCTTGAAATCCAATGAAAATAAAAAGAAACAAAAGGTAGAGAAAAATGTCAACTTCAAAGAAACAAAGAATCAGATAAAAACTTCGAACTTGAGATTATGAAGCAGGCATGCAGAATGTGGTAGATAACTCAAAATGAAGAAGGAACTAGATAGCTGATACCTTACATCATTAGCAAGAAACAAATTGCTCTTAAAATCAATTGTAAGAATTTGGACATGCCTACTAAGGATTCTTTTATTAGAGCTGAGATCTATAGACCTGGATGGGTAAAGGAATGTTCAACAGTACAGAATGACAAAGAAAGAAAATCTGAAGGAGAAACCATAATGAAATGATATTTACATTGTTTAAGAATTAGCCCTCAAGAGGGAAAGTGAGATAAAAGAAGAGGAAAAAGCTGATAATGCTAGGATTCAACATAGAAATGGCCTAAATAGCTTTACTAGGAGTTACCCTAAGCTCCTGAATGGTTCAAAATTTGAGGAGAGATGTACTCAGAAGGTAAAAGGAAATAAACTGGTGAATGGTCTTTCTAGACAACAAATTGAAATTAAACTGTAGACTGCCCAGGTCTCTCTCCACAATCATTCCCACACCATTCTATAATGAATAACCAGTAACTTTAAACAATGATTAATAATCAGAAACAAAGCAAGGTTGGACTTAACATAGATACTGGAGGAGGGGCTAGGAAAGAGGAGGAAAGGAACATAAGCTAAAACTGATGATAAACATAGGTCGCCAAATAAACAACAGGTTACTCAGTTTTCCACTGTCTCAAAGTAATTATCGGAAACATCTTCATGAGAAAAATTTATAGACATTTAGACCATATTAGAGACAACAGAACATTATAATGAACTAGGGTGAAAACAAAGTAAAACAGGGGAAATAGGCAAGAAGAAATCACACAAGATAAAGTACAAAGATATAAAAATGATCATGGAGAAGAGGGACTTCCAGTTCCAAAATGACAGCATAGAAACAAGCTGGCTTCCCTTCCCCCCATAGGAAACCAAAAGCAAATATACATCTCTAAGATTATCACCAGTAATACCCCAGAACTCAAATATGAGGATGAGACAATTTCCAGGGTCACAGAAAAGTAAAACAACCCTGAGCAGACAGTAAGAAAATCAGACTTCCCCACCAGTGACACCCCTACTCTTATTCTGCCTGGCACCAAGCTCAAGAAGATACTACACATGGAAAACAAAGATGATCTATATGCATAAAGTTCCTGAAAAGAACAAATGGAACAGAAAAATATTGAATATACACAATGGAGGAAAACTTTTCTATAAAAAGGGAACATACTCTAATTCAGGAAAAAAGAATCGATACAGAGCATTGAGCCCTGAGATATACCCTAAAGAAGTTATTAAACTTCAAAGATAAAGAACCATTTGGATGTCCAAGAAAAAGCAAATTAGGTATGTGGGGGATAAAAATATGATTAGCCTCAGACTTCTCTAAAATAAAACTGAAACTCAGCAATCAATAGTGCAATGTCTGACACTGGATGGGATCCTCCATTTCCCTAGCCTCCTTTTACATAAGGAGGGACTTCAGCTAATGTAACACTTTGGGCTGGTTTCTTTGCCTCTTACTTAACCCTCTCATCTAAAGAGGAGCAAATTATCTGACCAGTGAATTTGAATAACCAACTGAGCATAATTGGCTCAGTCCCTTCCTTTCCCTCTAGTTGAAGTTTTATATGTATAAAATGTGCATTTTGACTTGCACTCTACCAGTAGTTAAACACAGTGAGGCAGGATGAATTGGGAACCATAATTTTGAGGTGACAGAATACATATTTGATTACAGATCTAACCTATACCCTTCAGTCCAATTTTCTTTTATCAGTAATAAAACATTTTAATTAACATATTTTTGTCTTCCACATCTGTGTCTCAATTGTTTTCAAATTCAGTGGGGAAGAGAAATGTTATTTATTGGGCAAGCTAACCAAATTCTAAGGAAAAGAAAGTATAAATAAGAATTTATATCTGGCCAAATTATTCAAGCATAAAGGCAAAAGACACCATCAACTATGCAAGAACTCAGAAAGCACAATACCCATGAAACATTTTTGAAAAATCAATTGTATTATGACACTCCAGCAAGGAAAAGATGAATACAGAAATAGAGAGGTCATATTAAAACGGCCAGAGATTAGAATCAAATCATTTAAAAATAAAAGGAAAAAAATATTAAAAAACACTGATCATTCAAAATAATATAACTAACAATAAGCAAATGAGGGCAGGAAAAGTAGGGAGAAGTTTAATTGTGCCTATATCCAACCTTTGATAGTAGAGAGCCAAAACTGTCTAAAATTGAAATGTAAAGAATGATTTTAATTTCTTAATGCTTTTTGTAATCTTTTATTCATTATTTTTAAATTTACTTTTTATGATCTAATATTCCTTGTGAAGAAGTATTGATTTGAAATTCATTAAGCCCTTCAATTTCACATAAATTTCCAAATACTCTGTTTGACTAAAATAAAACACATTTTATTTTCAAAAGTATACATCTAAAACAGGCAAGGCCAAACTGTAGTGCTTAAGTTTGCACACAGAAGGTGATTAATAATGGTTAATGGATAATGGTTATGTATGGCAGAGGTAGGGGTTGTGATTGGTATAGAGGTTCCTGGAATGGTTTGCAAAGTTGACCTAGGTGGTGTTTACCTCGTAATAATTCATTAAGCTACCTGTTTCACTTATGTTTTCTATATCTGAGTTTTATTTCATATTAAAAATATTTTTTAAAATGCATATATCTTAAAATTCCATTTATGCCACTTGGAGACCCTGTCTCTAAAGGCAAACAAACAAAAGCAATAATGCAATACAAATTCTTATACATATGTGCCAGACTTTCTCTAGGGTGTATTCTTGTAAGACAAATTTTAGATCTTAAAAAAAAAAAAAAAAAAAAAAACTCCATATACCTTACTTTTTATTTCAGCATATTATGGGGGTACAAATTTTTTTTTCCTTTTTTTTTTATTTCGGCATATTATGGGGGTACAGATTTTAAGGTTTCAATAAATGCCCATTTCCCCCCCCCCAAAAGTCTGAGTCTCCATCATGATCAGGTATATGGAGTTTTAACCATAGAGATCAAATTAATAAAATTGAGTAAAGTAATTGAACCATTTTCTTTCCCTATGATAGTGTATTAAAACTTCTGCTTTCATCTAACACTCAGTTCTGTCTTAGATTTTGATAATCTGATGACTGAGAAAGAGTATTTTGTTTAATCTGTATTTCCCTAATAAGTAGCTCATCCTCTAAAAAGAAGCTGAATATCTTTTCACATGTTTATTAGATGTGTTCTTTTGTGAACTGTCTATTCATTTTTTTTTTTTTTTTTAAAGAAACAGAGTCTCATTCTGTCACGCAGGCTACAGTGCAGTGACTCCATCATAGCTTACTGCAACCTAGAACTCCTGGGCTCAAGGCATCCTCCTGCCTCAGCCTCCTGAGTAGCTAAGACTATAGGTACATGCCACCATGCCCAGCTAACTATTTAATTTTTTTAGACAGGGGAGCATCTCACTATGTTGCCCAGATTGGTCTCAAACTCTCAGCCACAAGTGATCCTCCCACCTCAGCATTCCAAAAATGCTGAGATTACAGGTGTGAGCTACCATGCATGGCCATATTCTTTATCTATTTTGTCAGTTGAGTTGTTTATATTATTGAATTAAAGGCTTTGTTATAGATATAAGGTAACATTTTGTCCCCTTAAAATTGTGTTATGTTACATATTTTTATAATTTTGAAATAATTTTAAACTTATAAAAATTTTGCATTATAAAAATATTTTTCACTGAATCATTGGCAAATAACTTAGTGACATGATGCCCCATCACCCTTGAATATTTTAATGTATATTTTCAACAAACACATTCTCCTACATAACCTCAATATAACAAGATCAGAAAATTAATATTAATGCTGCCTATGTAACACTAAAAAAATAAAAATAATAGTGATTATTCTTTTAAAGAAAATTATAAAGAATTGATGCTTAAGATTTCTACATTAAATCATGGTATCCACTCCTCAACAGATGATAATAAGGCAGCTTTAAAATTCTTTTTTCTTTCAACAAAAGAAGCGTACATTAGGATTGACAGCAGGTGAATAATTACTTTCATTTTTTTTCCTATTCTTGACAACACAAGAGGGAATGAGATTAAATTGCTCCTGGAAATTTAAACATTAGATCAAACTTTCTGAGAATAATTGCTGGGAAAAGCTGAGAGTAAAATCTCCTTTGGCAATTTCTTTTCAAAGATTTCCTTCTGGAATAGCCTTAATACAGACCTGTTCAGAGGCTAGGGCTAACCTTTAAAAATCTCTTTAAGATCTAAGATTCTTTTATCTTTTTATCTAGTGCAACTTATTTATGAGTTACATATATTCAGTGTTATTTAAGGTCAAATTTATATAGCAAATGTAAAAAATAACAATAAATGGCTGAAATCTTTTTTAATGTTAGTTATTTATCAGGAACTGTTAAAAATTCCTCATGGGTTATTTCATTTATTCTTTAGGGCAAACAACCCTTTAGTGATTAGAGTACCTTCAATGGAAAAACCGGAAGAGAAAAATCAGGAACACTAAGACAAGACCTTGGGGGTTTTTTTCTGTAGAATGAAGAAATAAAATGGGATAGTAGACCTATAGAAAGAAATGTAGTCAAGATAGATTTGATTATTTTTAAACAGAAGAAGATACAATAATACAACTGTATTGATTGGAAAGAGATGCAAAGAAAGAAACATTGACAATGTGGTGGAGAGAAGTTATCTGTTGAAAAGATGCCTTGGGATTGAGATCTAATGCAAATGTAGACTGTTTAGTCTTTGCTGGGAGAAAGCACAGTTCATCCAAACTAAAAGCAGACAAGAATGAATATAAGGGGGGAAATAAAGACATGGAGTTGCAGCGAGTAGGTAACAAGTGCACATAATATGTGGTCTTTTTTATCTTTTATGGAGAAGTGTGTTATATATGTAAATGTCATCAACAGAGGTAAGTC
The DNA here is from genome assembly GCF_040939455.1 of Microcebus murinus. NCBI lineage: Eukaryota > Metazoa > Chordata > Mammalia > Primates > Cheirogaleidae > Microcebus > Microcebus murinus. The sequence goes on from NC_134112.1 coordinate 63,351,712, forward strand.
TGGGCAGGAAAAGGGTTACAGACTGCTAATGTAGGGCTACTCCTCCCCACCTTGAATGTACTTTCCTTTGGTAGTTTTCTTTAGACTTTGCTACAGCTGTCATGTTTCCAAAGGTTTTATCAGTTTCTGTCTGCACAGTTAGCCATTACTGCTCCTGAGTACCAGAATTATCTTAAGGAAAAGTCCAGAAAGCTAAGGTAGAGATGGCATTCCTTAAAAAATATTTTCTCTCTCAATAAGAAGTACATGTGAGGATAAAGATTTTAGAAGAAAAATATGTTCCTTTCCTTTTTTTTTTGGCATCTGTTTCCTCTCAACTAAATGATGCCACAGTTTATAGATCTTTATCTAGAAGTTCTGAATATACCGATTGGCCAGTTCAACTCACTGATTAGACATAAAAGCTATAAATAAATTCTAAAACATAATTTCTTCTCTCATTTTCTGTGTACTAAAAATGAGTCATTAGATTGCTTTGAAACACGAGTGTTTCATATACTATTCAAAGGACTTCTCAGTTATAAATAAATGAAGAAGCTAAATATAAACTACATCCATACCTCTCACAGCTGACTGGGAAGGCTGAGTCAAAACTTTGATGTCTAATGCACTGTTGATATTTTCCTTTAAAGTAGTACGATATCCATCCACAACACCGATAATAGTATCCTTCAAAATTCCAAGATTATGGAAAACCTGAAGAGCTGTTCCAACTTGAGTAGGATTCTTAAAAAAAAAAAGGTGAGGTAGAAACAGATATAAATAGGAAAGCCAACAAAACCAATATAAATAGATGACTTTAAGTAATACTTGAGCAGTTACTACCATATTTTTAAATTATCAAAGATAGGAACAAAGACAATTTGGAATTAATATTTTTAGTTTTATTTCATAAAAGACAAAGTTAAATATTATGTATATTATTTCTTCCCTTTTTCCATTTTATCCTCATTTAAAGGATAATAACAAGTTTGGAAGTCTGTTCTGTAATATCAGAACTTATTTAAAATTTACCACCAATCCTTATAAAGAGAGTCATGCTGGAACCGACAACAATCCTATATTTGTTTAGAGAACAAATAAATGACTTCTAATTAGCTAGGCATGGTGGCATGTGCTTGCAGTCCTAGCTACTCGTTTGAACCCTGGAGTTTGAGGCTGCAGTGGTCTATGATCGCACTGCTGCACTGCAGCCTGGGCAACAGACTGAGAACCTGTTTCAAAAAAAAAACTTCTGCAGAGTTGACTGAGATCTGAGCCATGCAGACTGATACTATTTTATTATATTTCATTCATCCATTCATTCATTGTAACTACAAATATTTATCCAGTGCCTACTGTGCATCTGTCATAGTTCTGGGTGCTGAAAATACAGCAGTGAAACAAAACCAATGAAGTCCTTGTCCTCATGGAGCTTCTATTTATTGAGAATGCATAAAACAGAATCTCTGGTAGTGATACGTGCTATAAAAAAGTAAAGCAGAGAATAAGAATAGAGAATGATGGGAATTATTATATAGAGAGGAATCAGAGAATATCTCTTTGAGGTGATATTTATTTATTTTTTTGTGACAGAGTCTCGCTCTCTTGCCCTGGTTAGAGTGCCGTGGTGTCAGCCTAGCTCACAACAACCTCAAACTCCTGGGCTCAAGCAATCCTTCTGCCTCAGCCTCCCGAGTAGCTGGGACTACAGGCACACGCCACCATGCCCAGCTAATTTTTCTATATATTTTTAGTTGGCCAATTAATTTCTTTCTTTCTTTTTTTCTTTTTTCTTTCTCTTTTTTTAATTTTTTTTTAGTAGAAATGCAGTCTCGCTCTTGCTCAGGCTGGTCTCAAACTTCTGAGCTCAAACAATCCACCCACCTCAGCCTCCCAGAGGGCTAGAATTGCAGGTGTGAACCACTGCGCCCAACCTGAGGTGATATTTAAACAAAGACTTGTATATATTAAGGGAGGGAGTCTAAGAAGGATATGAGGACATACAGATCTGGGTAACAGTATTAGCAGAAGTACTGAGATAGAAATGTGCTTGGTATGTTGGGGAAACAGTAAGAAGTCCATGATGGTAGCTGGAACAGAGAGAAGCAGATAAAGGCGGAATATGAGGCAGCTAGTAGAAGCACTATCAGTGAGTAGATTATGCCTAAAGAGATATATAAATAGGTTGTTGGATTTGTGGCTAATTAATGACTAAATTATCAAGCTAATATATTTCTAGCCCCAAACAGTTGAAATTCTTCTTTCATTGATGATTCAGTGTCTATTATTAGAGACACATGGCTAAAAGTTAAATTATTTCATTAACTTATTTTTTTAGACTAAGTTTATTTAAAAAGGTTACTTCTGAAATATATTGGTGTTATTTTAAAACAGCATATGCTGCAGACACACACACACAGAAGCAAAGTAAAGTCAGCTTAAAGAAAATAACAGGAAACACGGTTGGTGAATACAATACCCATTTGCAAAAAACATTTGTTATTAAACAAGGAAAAGAAGTAAATGGATATTATTTCAAATGTTTTAATAAAGCAGCTTAATATGGTCATAACAGAATTTAATTCTGTTATATATTATAGATTCTTTATTGTGTACCAACAAAGAAAATAAGAAAAAATAAGCTATTTCATATAAAATTATTAACTGAAAACATGGGGCATGGTATTTGCTTTTATTGTTATTTCCATTTTCTTCCTTTTTCCCAAGAGTGATTTGTTTTAAACTTTTTAGTAAAGATCAAGAATCAAAATTAGGCAGCTATAAAGAAATTTCCCATACCACCATTCCAGTGTATATATAATTCAAGAAGCATTACGGGAGCAACTTCAAAGAATTCTTTCACCTCATGAAACTAAAATACAGATATATACTTTAAAATTATACTTATTGCATTGATTATCCTCAATGGATCTAAAAAGCATAATTTTTCCACATACAGTACAGTTTCAGTGTTATCAGTTGAATATACATTGTAAGATTTATGTGCACATCAATTTAAAAACATATTTCACTTGAAACATCTGGCTAAAATGAACCACTCTTCATAATTCTCTACTCCCAAAATTATTAATTTCCAAAAACTTTTCAAAACATAAATGTATATAGCTCATCATTAAATAAGCATAAAATTAGAATATTTATAATTCATATTTATAATAATTCTACAAGTAATTTTAAACTTGTTGATGTGACCACTTTTCCAATTAATGCTAATTTTTCATATTTATACCTTAATATTATCATTTGTTAGTAGGGAAACTACAAAATAATAATTATTCTAAATAAAATTCTTAAAGTAGCATACATACAGGAAGCAAATTATGTAAGCACAGCTTTCTGAATTATCACAAAGTAAAAACACCGAGATCATGAAACCAAATATTATCAGCACCTTTGAATCTTGTGTGGCTCCCCAAATTGCATTTCTCCAATATTATCATTATCATTACATCTAACACCAAAGATTAATTTTGCCTGTTTTTGAATTTTACATAAATGGAATTATACAGTATGTATTATCTTGTGTCTAGTTCCTTTTGCTCAACATCTTATTTGTGAAATTTATCCACATTGTTGCTTTTATTCATTTTTATTGCTGTGTAGTATTCCATTGTAGAAATTTACCTTAGTTTATTTATACATCCTACTGTTGAAATACAATTGACCACTTTTAGATGTTTAAATTAATGTTGCTATGAATAATACTACATGATTTTAGTGAACACATACATATATGTACTTCTGCTGGGTAAGAGTAGAATTTTTTGGATCATATGGTATAATATGCTTAGTCTTTGTAGATATTGACAATCTTACAAAGCCATTGTAACAATTTACATCCCCACCAGCAATATATGAGAACCATGGGAGCTCCACGAACTTGCCAAAAATTAAAATAATCAGTCCTTTTAATTTTAGCTGTTTTTCTGAGAGAGCACTGTGATTTTATTTTGCATTTCCAGGATGACTTAGGAAGTTACCCCTTCTTGCATGTTAATTATCCATTTGGATATCTTTTTGTGTGAAGTGCACTGTCATCTCTTTTGTCTATTTTTCTGTTATCATTTACATATTTGTAGAAGTTGTTTATATATTTTAGCTAAAATCACTCTGATGATTATATATACTGTAATTATGTTTTCCCTTCTTAATGAAGTCTTTGAAGACAGAGAAATTCCTAATTTAAATGTAGCCCATTTTATTAACCTTAATCTCTATGGTTAGCATTTTCAGTATCCTGTTTAAAAAATGTTCCCCCGCCTCACATTCATAAGGATGTCTTTTGTTCTTGTAGTTATCTTCCTGAAATTCTATGGGTTTATCTTCATACTTAGATATACAATCCATCTGGAATTAATTTCTGCATGAGATAGGAGTCAAGATTAGTGTTTTTCTATATAGATGATACACAATTGATCCAGTACAATTTATTTGAAAAAACAAACAAGCAAACCAAACTCTCCCCCAAAAAGCCATTTTTGCAATAAATCAAGTTTCTATATATGTGTGTTTGTTTCTGGATCTCAAATCTCTGCCACTTGTCTATTCTTATATGAACTCACCTATCTAAATAATTATAGCTTTTAAATAACTTTGATAGTCATCAGCCTTTGTTCTTCTTCAATTTAGTATAGGCTCTTCTTGGTTCATGACACTTCCATATAAATTTCAGAAGTGGCTTCAAAATTTTCATTTAGGGAGCATGGGCAATATATGTAACCTTAACACTTGTACCCCCATAATACACTAAAATAAAAAAAAATTTTCATTTAAAGAAAAAGCTTCTGGGATTTTGTTTGAAATTACATTAAGTCTTTAAATAAAATTAGGAAGAACTGATATCTTTATAACATTGAGTTCTCCAATCCACAAACATGGTATCTCTCTTCATTTACTCAGATTTTCTTTAATTTTTCTAAATGTTTCATAGTTTTCTGTGAAAGGTTTTACATATCTTTAATTTGAATTATTCCTATGCATTTGATTTTTTTTGATATTGTAAATGGTAACTTTAAAAAAAATTAGTCTTTTGCTAGCATATTAAAAACACAATTGATTTTTATACATTAAATTTTAGGCTGGGCGCGGTGGCTCAGGCCTGTAATCCTAGCACTCTGGGAGGCCGAGGCAGGAGGATTGCTCGAGGTCAGGAGTTCGAAACCAGCCTGAGCAAGAGCAAGACCCTGTCTCTACTATGGTAGAAAGAAATTAATTGGCCAACTAATATATATATAGAAAAAATTAGCCGGGCATGGTGGTGCATGCCTGTAGTCCCAGCTACTTGGGAGGCTGAGGCAGCAGGATTGCTTCAGCCCAGGAGTTTGAGGTTGCTGTGAGCTAGGCTGATCCCACGGCACTCACTTTAGCCTGGGCAACAAAGCGAGACTCTGTCTCAAAAATTAATTAATTATTTATTTAATTAATTTTAACCTAACAAACTTTCAAAATTCAGTTATTAATTTTAATAGTTTATAAGTTTTTTGGTTTTTCTACATATACAACCATGGTATCACTGAATACTTTTTAATTTTGTTTCTAATTCTCTTGTATTTTATTACTATTTCTCATTACTTTAGCTAGTATCTTCAGTATGATGCTGAGTAGTAGTAGTAAGAGTGGTATGCTGTGTCATCCTTAACCTCAGGCGGAAAGCCTTAAATATTTCACCACTGAGGTTTTTGGAAATACCCTTTAACAGATTAAGGAAGCTCCATTCTTTTTTGCTAAGAGTATTTTCAATCACAGATTGATTATTAATTTTATTAAATGTTTTTTCTGTACTTATTGAATGATTTTTTTTCCCCTTTACTGAAGAAATTATGTTACATTTTTGGGCCATCTTGGTTGTGATGAATTATTAGTTTTAGATCTCCCTTGCTTACATTTGCTAACGCTTTGTTTAGTATTTTTGCATCAGTTTTGAAGAGAGACAACTAGTAATTTTCCTTCCTTATAATGTTTTGATATCAAGGTTACTCTGGCCTCATAAAGTAAGCAGGTAAGTATGTTCCCTCTTTTTTAATTCTTAGAGTTTATATAACATTGGTTTATTTATTCCTTAAATGTTTGGAAGAATTCAACCTGGTGAAGCTATCTGGCCTTAGAATTTTTCTCTGAGGAAAGGTTTTTAATGATAAATTTTGTTAATAGATATAAAACTATTCAGATTTTCTAATTTTCCCAATGTTATTTTTGGTAAGCTGTTTTTCTAGAATTTGTCAATTTTATCTAAATTTTCAAATGTATCTAATATCCTCTATCTTTTTAGTTTTTGTTGCATCTGTTGTTAGGTCACACCTTTTTCGTTCTTCCCTTCATCAGTTTTTCTGGGCATTTATCAATTTCCTAATCTTATCAAATAACTAATTTTTGGTTTTGTTGATTCTATTAGTAGCTTTTATTATTCCTATTTCATAGGCTTTGTTTTGGAGTCAGTCCTAGATCAGAATTCAAGCTTTAGCACTTAAGTAGTGGTAGATCACTTAACCTAAGGCAAATTTTACTTAACCTCTTTAAGACTTAGTTTCTTCATCTGTACAACAGCAAAAACAGTAGTAACAGCAGTAACAGTACAACAGCAAAAACAATAGTAACCACCCAGTGGCTAAATGAAATAATCCTTACAAATGATTTAGCATTAGAAGATAGGAAGAAGACCTCAGTATTAGTTACCTTTACCTTGATCTGCAGGTATTATGCTATAGTGAAAAGGACATCAACTTTTAAAATCATATAGACTTGGGATGAAAACCTAGCTCTGCTACAGATAAACTGGTTGACTTTGGGAAAATTACCTCATCACTCAATAAATTTTATGTACATAATTAATTGTTTGCCTCTTCATCAGATTTTAAGATCTCTTAGGGAAGGTTCCATGTTTGTTTTGTTCACTGCTATACTTTTAGCATCTAGTACAAGTGCTAGGTGGATGGGTATTTAAGAATTATCAATTGCATAAGTGAATGAGTAAATAAATTTATATGATTTAGTTTTCTGGGGTTTCGTTTGTTAATTCCTTCTTTGTGAGACTGTTGAAAGGGCTACTGAGATAACAACTTTATAATACCTGGTACTCAGTATAAGAGTAATAAAAAATATTGGTTCTCAGATCATTTATTAATATTCCAAAACTTATAAGAATGCTAAGAATTGTCTTTGTTCCACTTCCAAAGGAGTTCTCATCATTCTATCTTTGCTTATCATTGAAATAAGTAAAGTTACACAATAGTTACTATTTGGGTAACCATGAGAAGTTAGCTCTCTCTTCTGTCTCTTAATTTCCTAAAACTTTAAAATCGTGAGGATAGATGAAAGGAGGGATTCCCAGAGCTGCATAAAAATCTTTTTTACAAAAAAAGCAGCAATCAAATTTTTGATTCAGTTGGACCAGATTGACCTTTTTCAAAGCTGTTAGATGATTCTGATACAGCAGCCTGGCAGCTACCTGAGAACCAGCATTTGGAAAACACTGAACTAAGTGACTTTACCAGATTTTTAAGGATGAGAATCGTTTATTCATGTGAAGATAAGTTTTGGTAAAAACAACAGAGTACAAAAACAAATGACAGTGGAAAACCACAGAGTATGCTTGTGCTGTGTATGTGAAAAAAATGTTAATTATTTTGTTATTATGCAGTTGTTAATGAATTACTTACATAAACACAGATGAATTTATATATGCTAAGGTACCAATGAGACATTCTTTTTTGGAAATGTAAACACTTTTGAAACAGATAATCATAGAAATCTAGTCTAGGTAGCAAACTAAATTGAATAATAAATAATGAAAATAGAAAGATATTGAAAACTAGAAATCACAAAGGGGGTAAATAAAGAACAGAATTAGTGGGTGTGACAGAATGAAAATACGATGAAAGAATACTCAAGTTAGAGCTGAAACTGGAACATTAGAAAAATTGGAAATAAAATAATTTTGCCTAGCTATGATTTAAGTGAAGAACGTCTCCTGGAGATACTGATCATTAGTGTCGTTTCACCAACACTGTGTCTCATCACAGACAAATACCATGTATACTGACCACAGTTCTTGTTGAGCCCCTATAAATAAAAAATTTCAGGCTTTTAGTTCACTCATCTATAAAATGAGGAGACTAGACTAGATGAACTCTAACAGCCTTTCCAATACTAAATGATTTTATCATCATTCAATGTGTATCATCTGCTATGTACTGACACTGTGTGAGGTAGTGGGGTTAAAAAAAAATGAAGCAAATACTGCACTGTCTGACCTTTCAATATTTATGGTCTGATGGGAGACAAAGACAAGTAGATCAGCAATTAGAATGTACTGTGATAAATGAGGGGGAAGTGGAGGGATTAATGAAAACACATAGGACATGCAATTACTTAGACTTGGTGAGGGAAAGAGGAATGGAAGAGTGAAGAAATGCTACTTAAAGGAAGGTGTCTAAAGCCAAGACCTGAACTGAAGTGGTTATGGGAAGGTGTCAGGAGTAAAGGTAAGAAGGTAAGGAAGATATGGAGGAGTGGGAAAGCAAAAGGAAAACTGTCCAAGCAGAGGAACAGCATATACAAAAGCCCATGAATGGCACAATGTACAGTCACACATTGTTTGTGAACCTAAATCCACTAAAATGACACCTGACAGATAAGAGTTCTACATAAATACCAACTGCAAATCCTGATGCCTATGTAAATGGCTCTCAAACTGCTATGTAATTACTTGGGGAAACTTGTTAAATGAAAGGAAGCACATGGAATGCTTGTGACATGCTGGGAAGGTTTGATTTTCTTTTTTAAATCTGAGTGCTAGTTATACATGTTTGTTTATTTTGTAAAAAATTCATTGAGCTGCACTCTTATAATGCATGAACTTTCCTGTTGATTACATTTTAATAAAAATAATTCTAAAACAAATAGGAACTGAAAGGAATAACAGGTTATGACAAAAGATACTTATCAGAAAAGACTTCTGCTTAAATACCTAAAACATCATTCAATATTGCTTTATAGTTTATTTTAGAGCAAATATATTAGATTCAATAGAATACATGTTTAAATTATTAAATAATGTAAATGTTTAAATTTATGTTTAAATTATTAAATAAACATGAATCTTATATAATTTTCTCCCAAGACAATACACACAAGATTTGTATGTACACAGTCAAAATTATCATTGTTTTTAAAAATAACTGACTCCCAAATATTGTCTAATGTGAAATTTATATTTTGGTTTTGAACATTGTTATGTATTGAATTTGCATCCCTCAAAATTCATACATTGAAGCCTCAACCCACAATGTGTTGATTTTTGGAGATGGGACATTTGGGAAGTAGTTCAAGGGAAATGAGGTCATGACAAGGGGTGGGGGACTGGTGTCCATAGGATTATTTCCCTTATATGAAGGTTCACCAGAGAGCTTGCTTGTCCTCTCTCTGCCCTGGGAGGACACAATGAGAAGGTGGCTGCTGAAAGAAGCCAGAAAGAAGCCCTTAACAAGAAACTGAACCCTGCTGAAACTTTGTCCTGGACTTTCCAGTCTTCAGAAATGTGAGAAAATACATTGTTGTTTAAGCCACCCAGGCTACAGTATTTTATTATGGCAGCCAGAGCTGACTACATGCTGAGCAAATGGGTTAAATTTTAGAGGGTATAGTGAGTTGAATAGTATCCCCCCAAAATTCACATTGAATCAAATCCTCAGAATGTGACTATTTTTAAAGATGGCATCTTTGCAAACGTAATTAGTTGAGATGAGCTCATACTGGGTTACAGTGGGGCCTAAAGCCAATGACTGATGTCCTTTTAAAAGAAGAACATGCACAGAGACACAGAAAAACACAGAGGAAAAGGGCCTGTGACAGCAGAGGCAGAGATTGGAATGACATAGTCACAAGCCAAGGAACACTAAGGATTCACGAGGGCCCCCACAAGCTAGGAAAAGGCAAGGAAGAATTCTTCCCTAGAGCCTTCAAGGGTAGCATGGCCCTAAGACACCCTGATTTGCCTTGTAGTCTCCAGAACTATGGGATAATACATTTCTGTTGTTTTAAGCCACCCAATTTGTGATAATTTTTTTTTCTCCTCAAATTCCTTTTTACCATTGTGGTAATTTATAATGGTAGCCCTAGGAAACCCATACAGAAAGGTAGGGGTAACAGAAAAATATATATGCTTGCAACCCAAGTGCCCATCGATAATTGAATGGAAAAACAAAAAGTAGTATATACACACACAATGGAATATTATTCAGCCTTAAACAGGGAGAAAATTCTGACATATGCTATAACATGAATAAGCATTAAGGGCATTATGCTAAGTGCAATAAGCCAATCACAAAAACACAAATGCTGTTATGATTCTACCATACTGTATCAAGTACCCAGAGTAGTCGAATTCATAGAGATAGAAGTAGTTGCCAGAGGTTAGGAGGATGGGGGGAATGGGGAGTTGAGTTACCACCAACAGAGAATAAAGATTCCAATTATTCCACATCCTCACCAACACTTGCTATTTTGTATGTTTTTGACAGCAGCCATGCTAACGGGTAGAAGGGATATCTTACTGTGGTTCTGATTTGCATTTCCTCCACGATTAGTGACGTTAAGCATCTTTTCATATGAAATGTCTATTCAACTCTTTTGCACATTTTTTAATTAGGTTGTTTTTTGTTGTTGAGTTGTAAGTAATCTTCATGTATTTTGGGTATTAACCCTTTATCAGATATATGGATTGCAAATATTTTCTCCTGTTCTGTAGGTTGCCTTTTCACTCTGTTGATTATTTCTCTTGGTGTGCAAAAGTTTTCAGATTTGATGTAATCCTATTTGTCTATTTTTATTTTGCTGCCTGTGCTTTTGGTGTCATATCATTATCAAATCTAATGTCATGACATTTTCCCCCTGTGTTCTTCTATGAGTTTTATATTTTCAGGTCTTACATTTACGTCTTTTAATCCACTGTAAGCTAAGACTTGTATATGGTACAAGGTAAGGGTCCAACTTCATTCTATTCCATGTGGAAGGAATATGCATTTCAAAATAAGCAAGTTATTCCCAAGTTATTTATACATACCAAAGTTTGAGAAGCACTACTTACATCATTCCTAAAAGCCAAATTAAGAAACCTGATCTTCCTCAATAATATCATTTTGGATACTCTCCTCCACAGCTTTAGACCTGGCTCTCTGTAGCCCAGGTGTTCTTTGCACAGAATATAAAAATATATGATCTTTATTCCAAGGACAGGAAACTCAATTTACTAATGATAAAAATTATGGTCTGAAAAATAATAGCTTCTCTGCTACAATCATCTAGTATGCTCTATTATGAACTGGGCATTACCTAAGGTATTTTACATATATGATGTCTAATCTTCCCCCTAAAAATGTTCGAGGTAGTTGTTATTGCTTCCTACCTAAAGAGAGAGAAACTGAGGCATAGAGAAGTTAAGAGACAGCCTAAGGCAACAAAGAACAGATTACAGAGCAAGGATTCACATACATCTGATTTTAAAGTTGATGCTAGCTGAGTGCAGTGGCTCACACCTGTGCAGTGCAGTGGCTCATTATCCAGCACTTTGGGAGAATGAGGTGGGAGAACTGCTCGAGGCCAGGAATTGAGACCTGTCTGGGCAACATAGCGAGACTCTTCTAAAAAATAAGAAAAATTCACCAGATGTAGTGACCCACACCTGTACTTCTAGCTACTTGGGAGGCTGAAGCAGCAGGATCATTTGAGCCCAGGAGTTCAAGGTTGGAGTGAGCACTGATTGTACCATTTCACTCCAGCCTCAGTGACAAGAGTGAGACCCTGTCTCTTAACAAAAAGTGATGTTTTTTCTAAATAACAATGTTTATTTGCAAATAGCCATTAATATTGAATAAAGAAAAACCTGGTTTTTTTTAATTGGTAAAAATAAAGTTTTTAAAGAAGATAAAGGGAATGATCAATGAATAATATCTATTTATTTGGCTAAGAACATTAAAAAAAACTTCATTATATACTATCATTAATTTCTATAAGAAAGGGTATTTAAATACAAAAAAAATGAGTGAAACATCCTCAAAATCACATACATTCTTTAAATAATGTGAATATTCCTTTATGAAAAGGCCACTGCCAAGTTCTTATTTTTAATTTTAGAGGGAACTGATGAAAACCTCAGCACAACTGCTACTGCTCTGCAAGTCACTGTTTGGGACCAGTACTGATGTTATCTTTCTGTACAAACAGGTTGACCCAATCTTGCCAAAAGATACCTACACACCACAGGTTATCCTCAAGTTTAAAGTCTCCATAAAAACTGTCCATTAACACTGTTGGTGGGACTGCAATTTAGTACCACCTCAATGTATGGAGATGCCTCAAAAAAATAAATGTAGGCCTACCATTTGATCCTGCAATCCCGCTGCTGAGTACCTACTGCTGGAAACATGGTAGTGGCCTTTTCATAAAGAAATATTCATATTATTTAAACAAAGTGATTCTATCAAAAAGACACCTGCACTTGAATGTTTATCACAGCACAATTCACAATTGCAAAGATGTGGAATTAACCTAAGTGCACATCAATTCATGAGTGGATAAAGAAAATGTTGTGTGTATATATTATATATGTACACACAAACATACACATACACCATGGAGTACTACTCAGCCATAAAAAGGAATGAACTAATGTCATTTGTAGCAACTTGGATGGAACTGAAGACCATTATTCTAAGTGAAGTATCTCAGGAATGGAAAACCTGACACCATATATTTTCACTAATAAGTGGGACCTAATAGATGGGTACACATAAAGTGATATAAAAGATATAAGTAACCAAGAAGCAGGGAGGGCAGGAAAGAGAGTGTGGGATAAAAGCTTACCTGTTTGGTACAATGAACACTATTCTGGTAACAGGCACACCAAAAGCCCTAACTTAAGAATCATATCAGATGTCTATATAACAAAAACACTTGTACCCCCTTAATTAATATTTTGAAATAAAACAAATTCCCTCTTTACTAGTATTCTAGGTTACTGCATTCTCTGCGAAGTTTGATGATTTTAAGTCAGCAGCAAATAGTTAATCAACTTTTTGCTTCACTTACCGGGTTTCACATGCTCTGCCACGCATCATAACTTTTAACATACTTTAAATCAGCAAAATCATAAATTGTCCTTAATAGAGTCCTCTTTCTCATCTGACAAGTAATCTTGACAAATACAATGTGAGTACTACAATTCACTGCTCATCTTGGAACTGCCTGTTTTGGATACCTATCTTTCCAATGTTCCAGGATAAATTCTAGGACTTCTACTATGTTTCCTTACATTCTCCACCCAATCCCCTTCTCTTTACAAAACTTCTCTTTACAAAATCTCTTTATTCTTGGTACTCTGTGCCCTTGGGTGGCCCTCATTCCTTGCAATGCCCCACTGTGATCTGTGGTAAGCAATATACGCCAAGCAGATGCTTTCTTCCCAATAGAGCAACACTTTATGTATAAACATTGTTTCCAGCTTTTAAAAGGGTCTTCACATCCATTAATTTTATCATCATAAGAAAGGTACAATAGGTATTACAATGCTCATTTTACAGTTAAGGAAACTAAGGTACCAGGAAGACAGGTCCACAGCTGCTTAGTGACAGGCCATTGACTTTATAAGACCTCCAGATATATCAGGCGTACAGGTAACATATGCTCCCTAACAATTATAACAGATCTCAAAACACACAGACTAAAACTTTTTTTTAATTAAAAAAAATTTTTTTGAGATAGGGTCGCATTCTGTTGCCCAGGCTAGAGTGCAGAGGCATCATCATAGCTCAAAGCAACCTCAAACTCCTGGGCTCATGCAATCCTCCTACCTCAGCCATCCAAGCAGCTGGGACTATAGGTGCATGCCACCACGCTTGGCTAATTTTAAAAAAATTTTTCTAGAGACCGAGTCTCACTAGGTTGCTCAGGCTGGTCTCAAACCCCTGGCCTCAAGTTATCCTCCCATCTTGACCTCCCAAAGTGCTAGGATTATAAGTGTGAGTCATTGCACCTGGCCCTAAAAACATTTTTATAATACCATGCTAGAAAAAGATAAATTTCTATTTAAAAAGTTGCAATATCTTGTAGACAATGTCTTCTCTTTAAATTACATATTCAATATTCTAAGACTAATTTTTCTACATATTGTCACTGTGACCTTCAACAAATCACTTAATCTTATATGAAATTTTCCAACTTCATAAATTATAATATTAGATGAAAGACCATGGAATAGAGCAGAAATAATAAATTTATTGATGGATCAGAAGACTTATCATTAAAATGACCATACTGCTCAAAGCAATCTACAGACCAGCGAAATTCCTATCAAAATCCCAAAGTCATTTTTCACAGAATTACACAAAAGAATCCTAAAATTCATATGGAACCAAAAAAAGAGCCCAAGTAGCCAAAGCAACTCTAAGCAAGAAGAATAAAGCTGGGGCATCGCATTACCTGGTCTCAAATTATAAAACAAAAGCTATAGTAACCAAAACAGCATGGTACTGGTATAAAAATAAATGCCTAGACCAATGGAACAGAAGAGAGAACCCAGAAATAAAGCCACATATATATCTATAGCCAACTGATCTTTGACAAAGTGGACAAAAATATACACTAGAGAAAAGATATCCTTTTCAATAGATGATGCTGGGAAAATTGAATTGTCATATGCAGAAGAGTAAAACTAGACCCTTACTTCTTACCATATATAAAAATTAACTGAAGAGGGATTAAAGACTTAATGTAAGACTTGAAACTATTAAAATACTAGAAGAAAATCTAGGGAAAACTATTCTAGACATTGGTCTAGCCAAAGAATTCATAACTGAGATCTCATAAGCACAAGTAACAAAAACAAAAATAAACAAATGGGGATTAATTAAACTAAAAAGCTTCTGCCCAGCAAAAGAAATAATCAACAGAGTAAATAGACAACCTACAAAATGGGAGAAAATATTTGCAAGCTATGCATCCAACAACAGAGGATTGATACCCAGAATTTACAAGGAACTCAAACAACTCAAAAACAATAACAACAAAAAAAACCCCATTAAAAAGTGGGCTAGGGACATGAATAGACATTTTTCAAAAGAAGACATAAAAATGAGTCAACAAGCATATGAAAAAATGTTCAATACCAGTAATCACCAGAGAAATGCAAATTAAAATCAAAATGATGTATCATCTTAGACAAGTCAGAATAGCTATTATTAAAAGACAAGAATAACAGATATTGGCAAGGATGCAGAGAAAAACAAATGCTTGCACACTGTTGGTGGGAGTGTAAATTGGTACAACCTCTTTGGAAAACAGTATGGTGATTTCTCAAAGAACTAACAGTAGAACTGCCATTCCATCCAGCAATCCCACTGCTGGTTATCTACCCAATGGAAAAGAAATCATTATATCAAAAAGGTACTTGCACATGTATGTTTATCACAGCACTATTCACAATAGCAAAGATATGGAATCCACCTAAGTGTCCATCAATGTATGAGTGGATAAAGAAAATGTGGTGTGTATATATATTAATACACACACACACACACACACACACACACACACACAATGGAGTACTATTCAGCCATCAAGATGAATGAAATCCTGTCTTATGCAAAAACATGAATGAGATTGAAGGCCATTATCTAAAGTGAAACAACTCAGAAACAGAAAATCAAATACTACATGTTCTCACTTGTAAGGGGGAGTTAAATATGTATACATGGACATAGAGTGTGGAATAGACACTGGAGACTTGGAATGGTGGGTGGTGGGTGAGGGATGAGAAGTTATTAACAGGTACAGTGTACATTATTTGGGTGATGGTTACTGTAAAAGCCCTGATTACACCAAAATGCAATATATCCATGTAACAAAACTGGACTTGTACCACTTAAATTCATACAAATAAAAAAAAAGGAAAAAAACAAAAACAGACTTCTACCTCTTCAAGAACTTCAATATGGCACAACCATTTTCTTTAAAAAAAAAAAAAAATCAACTCGAACCAGAGGCACAACTATTTTCTTTATTAAACTAAAACTATTTATCCTGCTTCAAAAATAAATATGACACAATTTTTTCTTTCTTTTTCAATCCTTCTGTAGCATTACATGGGAGGAAAATAAAATCCTACAAGAATAGTCAAAAAAGAAGCATAGTTGTTTAAGGTCCCTAAAAAGCTTGCCAAAATGGAAACATTGTAACCAAAGCAACAGCTGGCACACAGCTAATGGAACAGAGATACAGCAAGACTTCTGTAAAGATTATCCCATGAAATAGCTAGCAATATCCTAGTGTTTACTAAGCCCATTGGCTGATATGAGATAACCTCTGTGAGAATAAATACAGCATTGAATAAAGTTTGACAGGATTTTAAAAGCTTTATATAATTGGAATCAAAATGAATAGTGACAGAATTTGATTTAATTGGAAATAAAATGCAAAAATGGCATAAATATACAAGTCCAGGAGTCTACTGTGGGTAACAGCATTATTCAAAAATTCTGAAAAGGATCAAATAATCCTTGTTCCATGAAGACTAACAATCACATTTTACTTTTTCCCCTAATAAAATAATTCTTTAGAAGTTAAATTCTTTTTTAAGTGTTTCATTATATAAGAGAAGGGCAATAGCTGAAAGAAGGGAAAGGACAACACAGAATATAAATTTAGCTCATCCTATTCTGCTGTTATAGTCCATGTACCACTCTACAAAATGATTCAGTTCACAAAGCTTTATGACCTATGATAAAGTCTTAGTTGATGCCAATTTATTTTAACTGGAAAACATGCAAAGATTAAGAAATTTTACTTCCAAAATAATTTATTAGTGAGGTAGTTTCAGGAACTCAATATTTCTTTGAAGTTTAATTAGTATACCATTGTACATTCCATTAAAATAAACTAAAATATAATTAACCCCAAAAATCACATTAAAAAGAGGGATAAGGAGGAGAGGAAAAGGGAGCAGAGAGAGAGAAGGAGTGAGACTGAGGACAGGGAGGGACAGGATGCGGGTGGTGGGGTTAGAGCAAGGGCAAAAGGCAGGGAGAAAAAGAGAAATGACCAACATGTCCCTAACCCACTTGGCTTTCTCAAAGAAACAGAGTTTAAACAGATGTTTAAAAGATGTTAGTTTAAAAAGATGCAAAGTCAACTGCAGAGTAGCTATCTTTTACTATATAGACAATCCTTACTGCTGAAAAAAAAATCTATAAAGCGTTTTTTTTTTTTATATAAATAGCATAGAAAGGCTACAAACCAAAAAATCATTACCACAAAGCAGATACTTCATTAAATCACTTCCTGGGTAGAACATGTATCTAATAAAATTAGGCTGATTTTTCAGGTAAATTTAAGGTAACAAAAAGCACAGCACCTTAACTGCACACAATAATTAGAGAATTATAAAATCCCCCATATTTTATTTATGAAGGACACTGTTAATAAATTCACAACACCCTATATATAACAATTATATATTGGGCCAAAATATTTAAGACAGTTTATAACATCTGTGTGCATATGCCCTACCAGGATACACACACTTTACTCCACTTTCCTGGAGACACCACATGCCTAGAACACTGAAAACTTAATGGAGCTCCACGGGAGATCACAAGTACTAAAGGAAGACAGAATCACATTAAATAATGTAATTGAAAAGCCAAAATTATATTAGCTACCTAGGTTATGATTCAGAGCTTAACAGTAGCTTTTCTGATTCAGTAACATGCAGACCATTAATGCCTGATATGTACTTCTCAGCTAACCTAATATGATTATTTCAGAACCTGTTAACAATCAACAGTCAACAGTGTATAACCCAAATGAAATTAAGATACTAAGAAGGACATTTAATAGCACAATATGATCTTATCAACCAGAAATCAACTTTATTCTAGTCTTTATTCTGGAGAGAGGCAGAAAAATGAAGAGGATCTATGGGGTGAGGGGGCATCAGAATGAGAGAGAAAAGAAAAAGAAAGAGAGGCAAGAATGAAGATAAACATGAATTGGAAGAAGGTTCTACAGAAGGAGAAGTGATACACAGATAACCTAAGAAAATGAGTGAGAGTATAGGGATGATCAATATGGAGAAAAAAAGGATACATTAATTTCCAATTTTTTTACAAAATAAATCTGAAGAAGACAGTCTAAGAGTTTATGGTTTGGAATTAAATAAAAGTTTTTAAATGATTTCAATAATTATAATAGCATGTTCTCATCATTAGAAAACATTAGCTAATTATTAATAGGACACTAAATGTGTTCAATAATAAAATGAATTTTATAGGAAAATGAAAATAATCATGACAAATTAATGTGGCAAGCCCCCAAATCTTAATGCTTTATTAAATTTTTAAGTTACATATATAAATATGGCTTGTTTAAAAAATACAATATAATATATAAAGCCATTCTGTGCTTTAGCAAAGATATTTATGGCAAGTATTATGTATGAGCCATTCTCCAAAACTCCTTCCTTTCTTATTACTGGTAAAAACCTAATTTTCTCTAAAGGTGGCAATATGTACTACCTTATACAATGACTCATGAGGAGCATAAGCCAATGTTGATAACTCTTTTTTGCCAGATATTTGCTTTCATAGTCTTCTTGACAGGTGGGATGACCATGTGAACCAGATCTGGCCAGTGTGACATAAGGACAAGTCTGCTGAGGCAATTTTGGGGAAGGATTTTGTAACACTGCCTTTTGGCTTGCAGCTGGCACTGCCCACCTCTGCACCTTAAACACAGACATAATACCTAGGGGTATGACAGCTACCTTGTGACCATGATGGGACAAGCAAGAGGACACTAAGGATGACAGAATGGAAAAAAGACCTGAATCCTTATTAAATACCTGAAACAATGTTAGCACTATCCACATCCAGAAAAATCCCTATTTGCTTAAGCCACTATCAATCTAGCTTGTTGTTACCGTACAAGCAGTCAGTAACCAATAGCACCAAATTGACAGAAACACAATATATTAAAATGCATGAGCTCATAATATCTTTTCTTAAACAAAAGGGAAAAAAGCAAAACAAAAATCACATCTCATCTCCTACCATTGGTGGGGACTATTATATTATTATACTAACTCATTTACTCTGTAAACTGGTAATGATAGTGAAAAATTTAATTTACTCATCATTTTCAAAAGGCAAAGCTCTCAAGCAATTCAGGATAACCAAAGATCCCTACTTGGTGAGTGAAAGTTCTTCTTTACAAAAGAAGCACAGCTAATATACACAAAGGAATAACAAAAACAGAAAATCATCCTTTTATAATCTGACAAAAAAAATAATTTAAAAAAAGATTTAGGCAAAAATCATTAGATGTTAAAAACATTAAGAGAAAGATTGACAGGGAATTAAATAATCTCAAGATGACAAAGTATCCACAAATTCACATTGAAGTAACTCAACAGAAGAAAAAAAACAATATTTTTCAACAAAAGGTGCTGAAACAACTGAATATCTTTATGGGAAAAAATGAACTTAGCACTGTACATAAAAATTAAAAGATAAAATTATAATATTTCTAAAAGAAATTTTAGGAAGACAGCTTTGTAACTTTTTAGGGTAGGCAAAAATTTCTTTGATAATAAAAGAAAACATGGATGAACTGGACTTTATCAAAAATAAAAAATTTTGCTTTTCAAAAAGACAGTCTTGGAGGGGAAGGCAGTATTATTTCTACTAAGTTAATATCCATCAACTTACCAATACACAAACAAAATGAGTATGTCCATAAAATGGAATATTACTCAGCAATAAAAAAGAATGGACTACTTATACATACAACAAAGATGAACCTAAATAAAACATTATGCTCTGAGCAAGAGCGAGACCCCGTCTCTACTAAAAATAGAAATAAATTAATTGGCCAACTAAAAAAATATATAGAAAAATTAGCCGGGCATGGTGGCCAGCTAGTAGTCCCAGCTACTAGGGAGGCTGAGGCAGAAGGATTGTTTGAGCCCAGGAGTTTGAGGTTGCTGTGAGCCAGACTGATGCCATGGCACTCTAGCCTGGGCAACACAGTGAGACTGTCTCGAAAACAAAACAAAACAATAAAAACAAAAAACATTATGCTAAGTGAAAAAAGCTAGATACATAAGATTATCTACCATATGATTGTATTTATGGGAAATTTTTAGAAAAAGGCAAATCTATCAAGCCAAAAATTATAATCTATCAAGATTAGTAAGTGCCTGGGTTTGGAGGTGACAGGAGGGACTGACTGTAAGCAAGCACATGAGGGAAATTTTTTGTGGTGACAGCAATATTCTAAAACTGGGTTGCGAGATGGTTGTACAACTGACAGACTTACTAAAACTAATAGAATTAAACATGTAATGGGCATAACAATGTTACAGTGTGCAAATCATACCTCAACAACATTGCTAATAGAAAAAAACAGAAGCCATATAACAGGAGAAAATATTAATAATACATACATATGACAAAAGACTTGCATCCAGAATATATTAAGAATTCTTACAACTCAATAATGAGAAGACAATAACCCTTTAAAAACTGGACAAAGACCCTTTACTATTAAGCATTTGAAAAGTTGGTCAGATCAATAGTTTTTAAGAAAAGGCAAATTAAAGCCACAATAATAATCTCCTACACACTCACTAAAATGGCTAAAATTAAAGACTGCCAACATCAAATGTTGACAAGAATATGGATGAACCAGAACTCTGAAGTACTGAAGTGGGAATGTAAGATAATAGAACATCTTCAGAAAACTGGAAGTCTCTTTAAGAAGTAAACATAATTAATATTCTTTGCAAGAGCCTAACCATTTTTTCCCATAGGTATTTACCCAACAGAAATGAAAACATATGCTGATCCCAAGACTTGTAATTGAGTGTTCATGTAACCTTCTTTACATAGCCCTTAACTGGTAATAACCCAATGCTCGTCAAAAGGTGAATGGATAAACATATTCTATAAAATGAAATCTTAATTAGTAATAAAAGAGGAACAAACTATCAATGGATGAATCTCAAAAGAAATTATTTTGAATGAATAAAACCAGACAGAAGCACATATTATATAACCTTAATTATATAAAACTATGGAAAATACAAAATAATCTATAAGGACCCGAAGTGGTTGCCTGGGTCTTCATTTTGTTCTTCATTATATAAAATAAAAAATCTATGTTATAGAATTATCCACCAAAAAATAGAAATTTATAAAGAAAAAAATTTAAAATAAAAAATCTAGCATTTACTATTATTAAATATAATAAAAATCCAGCACAAGATTGCTTATATAAAATTACATAGTTATCCAAACATAAACATTTTTTTGAGAAACAGAAAACAATTACACAGACTGAAGAGTAACTACCAAATTTTAATCAAACAGCAGTAATAGAATTTTGTAGAAAATATAATAAAAACTTAGTTATTGAAAAACTATTTACAAAGCAAAATGAAAATAAAATGCCATTCACTGAACCAGAAAACTATAGAAAGCAATAATGCCAAAAGACCCTAAGGCTAAAAGCAGACAATTAATTAGATGTGAATCGAAACTGCAAGATGGCAATAAAACAAAATAATAAAGTAACCAATGTTACTGTAGGTTGTTAATGACAAGAGATTTTGTCAAAGAATAAGAAAATAACATGACTGTGTAATACAGAAACTAGAATAACAGTATTACCTTACTATTTGGTGTGAAATAAAAACAGAGAAATATCATATAGTAATTGAAATACTAAAAAGAGGAAAGGGTGAATGTAGGGAAGAAGAGGAGCGGGGAGGGAAGAAAAGAGGAAAAGATTATAGTATCCACCAAGAAAACACAATTATGTAAAGTGGGGATCAGCATACAGTTTCTTTAAAGAACAAGATAGTGAATATTTTAGGCTTTGCCCACTACACATGGTATCTGTAGCATGTTTTTTGTTTTGGGTTTGTTTTTTTTTTCCCTAACCATTTGAAAATATAAAAACAAATCTTAGCACTTGGGCCATACAAAAATAGGCGACAGGCCCTAGTCTGCCAATTCCTGATTTTGAGTATTAAATGAGAGTTCAAATAAATTTCCATTCAAATTTAAGGATGAAATAAGAAGGATACAATAAACAAGATTAAGCTTTAGAGAAATTTAAATGTTGAAAAATATCTTTTAAAATTATAAAACACTATGCCAGCACAAATTAACATTACTATTTTTTTTTTTTTAAGGAAAAAGAAAATAGTGGTCTCACTCTGTCATCCAGGCTATAATGCAGTGGTACAATCATAGTTCACTGCAGCCTTGAACTCCTGGGCTCAAGGGATCATCCAACCTCAGCCTCCAGAATAGCACATGCCACTACACTCAGATAATTTTTTTTTCTTTCTAGAAACAGGGTCTCACTATGCTGCACAGGCTATTCTCAAACTCCTGGCTTCAAGTGATCCACTTGCTATCCCCTCCTGAGTCACTAGGATTATAAGCATAAGCCACTGCACTTGGCTCAATAACATTACTATTATTAACATTATATAACAATATATTATCTTTAAAGAGAAAGTGTGGAAGAGTAATTTTTAAAATTATTATTTATACGTGTCATAAAGCTAATCTAATTAAATGTCAATGTACCCCATCCCAAGTCTTTATTATATCTAAAGAAAGGTAATAGTGATAGGCACAAACAGACAAATACTGGGTGGAACAATGTCAAATTATCAACTGAATTTCATAAAAGACAGACACATGAAACTTTTGGATATGTGTAACTGGAAGAGTTCTTACTATAATCACTCTTCCAAGTTGTTTACTATGTGCCAAAAAAACCCACTTTTTACAAGAGCTGAAAATTTATTGAAACTCTGTAAGTGGCAAAAACAATATTGGGACCAAATATACAAAAGAGTTGCCATAGACTTAAAATGATGAGATCTATTCTAGAATTCACAAGATGAGCCAGAAAATTTTCTAGCAGCTAAAGATACGAAAGCTAAACTTCTTAAGGCTTGACAAAGCAATGAATGGAGAGAGTCTACTACTGGTATTTGTTAGGTCCATGAGAGAAGGAAGAGGTCACAAAAGAACTGTTGCCTGCTGAACTACTTACTACAGTTAACTTCAAAAGGAATCAGTGTTTAACTTTGCCAGGAACTACTGTTTGAAGCTTTAAAAAAATGCTTAACTTCCACAGATTCCACTGAACACATACATTTGAACTGGTCTCTTTACTAGAAATAATTCAGAATTTCCTACCATAAAAGTAAAAAAAAAGAAAAACTCATACTATCAGAATGTCTTATTGTATGCTATGTAGACACTTATCTATTGAACTTGAATTCTACATTATTACCTTAGAAAAACCCTGTCTAAACCATGTTGTCAGGGTACTTACAGCTGACAACCAATGAACACCAGGACACTCTGGGCTTGACCAAGGTGGCTTTCTGCCTTAGGGAAAAGGCAAGTTTATACATGTTTTGTTACTATCACTAGCAACAATTACCACAGGGGAGATTATAGCCAGGTACAAAACTCTGAAAGAATGAAACACAGAGACCCTCATCAGTGAGGACCTCTAAAAGCAAGTACATTATCTTCCTCAGCTCTGAACCTGCAGAAAGTCTCCTACTTGTTTACTGGGAAAGCTTATAATTCATAAGTTAAAGCCATCTTCCTAATTAAAATGTCATCATTTCACTGTGGGGGCCTGGTATCTATGGTGATGCAGGAACTCGTCCAGATTAAAATCTCTATCACCTATTTTTGAAAGCTAGTTAAAGCTTAAGGTAATGGAGTCTGCTGCAATCCTGAAAATACTATAAGGCCCTCTCTCTTTTTCTGTTTGGCTTCTGTCAGTGAAAGATTTCAAGGGTCAGTAGAAAACAGAGAAAGGAGCTTCAGGGAAGAGCTGCAGGCATCTGCATACCCAGTCCTACGCTGTGAAAAAGACTGCCTATAGAGTTGAACAATGTTTTTTCTACTAGGATGATACACCATGCTTCCCCAGAAGATGTGCTGTAAATCATCAGTCTTTCCAAACTTTGTGTAAATACAGTGGTAGTAATATCACTATAAATTTTTTTCCATACAGAAATAATAAAGCTTTTGTGAAGTCAGAAGCTTATTTATATATTTTTATAGCAAGAAAAAACAGCTCTTCTGTATCTAAATATTCATTTAGTTTATGACTTTGAAAATAGAAATTTTGTAACACTGTTGTAGAATTTTTATAATACTACAAAGTTATTTAAAGCCTACAAATGAATACAGTGCACTTAACCAATTAACTAGGGAAAAACAGTAATGATGAAAGAGATTATCTGCATTTACTAAAAAAATTTTGGTTTGGAAAGGAATGCTAAAAAAAGAAATTGCACTAACTTTCTTTTAATAAACAGTTGTTTCAGATAATAAAGAAATGGCTACTGTCCTAATCTTTTCTGACTGCTATAACAAAGTATCATAGATTGGGTGGCTTATAAACAACAAAGATTTCTTTCTCACAATTGTGGAGACTGGCAAGTTCAAGATCAAGGTTCAGCAGATTGGGTATCTGGTGAGGGTCCACCTTCCTGCTTCATACAAGGACATCTGCTTGTTGTGATCTCTCATGGCAAAAGAGATAAGGAGCTTTTTCAGTCTCTGAGTGAAATGAAGGGTGGAGTAAGAGTGTCAGGTTAATGAAAAGTGGAGGAAGTATTTTCTAAGGACACTAATCCTATTGCCTTTCAAAGGCCCACTTCCTAATATCATTACCTTGGTATTTAAGACTGCAACATATGAATTTGGAGGGCACACAAACATTTAGAAGCCATGCAACTAAAGTGACAACATACCTGTAAATTACAGTTGGGTGGCTCTATTATTATTACTATTATTACCATTTTAGGAAGGGCAGAATACAATGAAGTAGAGGAAACAGGATACATTTCTTTCTTTAACATGATTCCATTAGACAACAGAAATTCAATAAAAAAAAAAAACCTCACTGACTTCTCAGCCAATAACCAAATCAACTACAATCACTGAAGACAAAAGAAATGGAGAATTTTTGGTGTTCTTAACTACCATTGATTTTTACAACTGGTAAAGATAGCACTAAAAACTCTTATGCTTTTTAAGTTGTGCAATTAACTGATATTGAAAATAATGGCCATCAACTACATACTCAATAAAAAGGATCAACACTTTTGAGAGATCAAATTGATTATTAAATGTAAGTGATATGATGTAATTTTTCAGAAGTTCTTTGTTTACTGAACATCTATTCAGGCTACAAGCCTGTAAAACACCTCATGAATGTAACAGTACTTCAAAATTAAAATACTGTAATTCTTTCAGCATATACTTATAATAATTTTATTTTTAGCTTTTCAGCCACAGGAACTCTCTGCTAGGCAAATATTAATTATACATTTAACTATTTCAATGAATTCTGATAAATGGGAGAATATAATTTGAGAATAAAGTACATATAAGCTGCAGTGTCTGTTTTAATAGGAAGTGGAAAGAGTATTCCGGGCATAAAAAGAGCACAAAGGAAGGAAAACGGGATGTGAAAAACTAAAAGCAAGCTTGTGAGACTGAAAAGCAGAGAACTTAGGGAGAGTGCCATAAAATGTGCATGTTTAAATGCAGATGAGGAGGAGATAGCACAAGGGAGAGGATGAAGATGGAAATTAGAGATGGAAATATCAACAAGACAAGGTTCCAAGAAAATAGAAGAAAATAGGATTTAGAGCACAGGTGGTGTGAGAGGCCTCTCTGTGAAGTGGAAATTAGGAGCATCTGCTCAGAGTAAAATGGGGGATATAGCGACAGGGGGAAGGTTGAAGGAAAGAAGAGAAAGTCTAAAATAGTAATTTCAAAGGATGGAGAAAAAAAAGTTGGCCAGAGAACAAAAATTCTAAAGAATACTGAGAGACTAGTTTAGATTATTCATCATATGGAGAGTTCCTAAAAAAATTTTATGCTATAAAAATTCCTTTTTCAACATAAATTGCTTTACAAACTGTCAAATAATTTTCAATGTAATTATTTAACAAAATTAGAATAAACTGCTTGGTCTTATTAAAGAAAAGGGGAAAGCAGGCCCAGATCATGATTCTACCACTTGCCAGCTGTATAATCTTCAGTTAATTTCCTAACCTTTCCATGTCTTTGTTTCCCTAAACATATAGAAAGTGGATAATTATATCTTCCTCACAGATCTATTATTATAATTGAGATAACAAATGTAAAGTGACTAACACAAAATGTGGCTAAGAACAGGCCTTCAATAAAGGTTAGTTTCACTCTTAATTCCTAAACAGCCAGCTGACACAGCTGGATGACATCTCTGTCTTGTTGCTCTCCAACAAGAAAAGGCAGTAGTGCCAAAACACAGGATCTTTCCACTAAGACACCCTGGTTCCCAAGAAGCATTATCTTAGTGACATCATTATTAATTAAGGGTTTAATACTCTCAGATCTGAAAAGCCAGAAATCTAACTTTGTGATAGACATAGGTCTGAGCAGAATATATCTTCCTATGAACCGTGCTGAGACATACAATAAAATATAGCTCTCTGACTCCTGTTTTCTAAGATCTATGCAGATCACTTCACATCTGCCCATGTAGACAAACATTACTTTTATACTTTTTATCTTTTTAACTTAATCTTATTGATTAAAAACATGCCACTGCTTAAAGAATAACAGTCATGTACTTTAATAATCTCTTGATTAACTTTATATAGTCTAGATGTAACCAGAGGGAATGGCCTCAAAAACTTCCCCTAGTGTTTTGGGAACTGCAGCCTGGGCTGTACCCCTGAGGCAGGTTAAGTCTTTTGTTAAAACTCCCAGGTGGTGCCAGCCCTGTAAGTGGGTGGCTGGTAGAGTTCACAAGTTTTGTTTTTGGCAGAGATGGGAGTTTTACAATAGTTAACCACAGTAATTGCCTGAGCTGAGAACCCTGCCTTTAAAAGCTCTATATTTCCACCTATGTTCAGGAAATTTGGGATTTTGAGATGAGAAGGTTTACCATATTTCCTTCTTTGTTGGCAAAGGAAACTCTCTTTCCTTCCTCCTCAAACTGTTTGTCCTGGTTCTTCTGCTTCGGCCTCGTGGACAAGTGGCCAAGCTTTTGGTAACGTGGACATATAATAAAACTATCAATATTTAAGGAATATTAATTTCCTAAAAGTTTGTAAGTCTCTTCATTTTTAATATGAACTTAACACATTAACTGCCATGTGAATTGTATTTAACTCATGATAGTTTTGAATCCAGGGCCTTGTGAAGCATATGTAACTCACATGTCTCTTCACCTTGGAAGAGCAAGAATTATTTTTCAGTTGCATGTAACTCACACAGAAAACAATAAAAAAATAAACTTTTCATTAAATTAGAAAGGATCATTTTGTTCTCAAACTTTTTATTCTATTTTCATAATAAAACACTATGGCCCTAAGGAAAATTTTTTACTAGTGTGGCAGTCAATGTGTTAAAAACTGAAGTCAAATTTGACAACTGTTAAAATGTACACAATATAATGAAATGTCTAAAATATGCTATACTTAGGAATAACTATCCCAGAAAATACTTTCTCTTTTGTATTGAAAGTTGTTGAAGAATTTTAAGTGGTAAATAGACATAATTAGATATCCTTTATATTAAGATCATTCTGGAGACAGTATGACTATTAAATGGAAACTAGAGACACTAATAGGAGACAACTATAGTAATCAGGGTGAGAAAGCTAAGGGAAGACAAGAACATTCAGATTAGACCAGCGATCAATGAACTATGCCCATGGGACAAATCTGGCCCATCACTTATTTTTATAAATAAACTTTTAATGGAATATAACCAAGCTAATTTACATACTATCTATGGCTGCTTTCCTGCTACAAAAGCAGAGTTCTGTAGCTGTAACTGAAACTAAATGGCTCCAAAAGTCTAAACTAATAATTACTGTCTGCCTCCTTGAAAAAGTTTGTTGGTCCTTAGATTAGCTGATTCCTAAGTTTCCATGAACACAGGAGAAGATACATGTGACAACACTGTTTTTTAATATTCTGAATTAGAAAGTCACTGCAATGTCCACATGGAATAATATGAATGATACTACGAATGAGCTTGCTAAACACACATTCTAGCTTCATTTTAGTATGCTTTTTCTGACAAGGTTCTGATGTATATAGTCCTTAGCTTCATAAGAATCAAAAGGCAGAATAGAGGGCATCCATTTTGCTGACCTAGATCATGTCAGAGGAAATACGGCTCTGAAGCTTTCAACTGCATTGAAGGATAACAAAAACAGTGGGCAGTTTCCTGACATGGAAGAAGCAAAATCTGCCCAAGTTACCCAATTCTGCATCGTATAGTAATTTCGTGATACTCAGATTATGGTCTTTTTCTTGAGCCCTCCCAATAATATCCCATGATAAATCCCTGTCTATTAAAACTTGCTAAAGTAGATTCTGTTCTCTATAAACATACCTTAACCAATCAATATAAGCATTCTATAGGCAGGGAGATATACAGAGCCAAAATTTAGAATAGAGATCTGGGATGCAGATTGAGATTTGAAAGTTATCAGCAAATGGGAATGTACGATAGGAATATATGAGATTTTCAAGGAAAAGCATTTAGAGTAAAAAGAGGTCAAACATACACAGGAAACACAGTCATTAAGGAAGTAAGCAGAAGTTGATAAGAACAGGCAAGAAACCCAAGAGTAATGTTAAGAGAAAAAGAAGAAAAATGGGAAAGACTGGGATTAGAGAAACTAAAAGAGGAGGTGTCTTGCAGTTAAAATGGTCACCAATGTCAAATATTTGAGAAAAGCAAATAAGGTCAAGTCTTTGGGGAAATTGGGAGTTCACGGAGAACTCCCTGAAAGTAGATTTATTGAAGGCATGTTAGAGCCAGAATAGTATAGACTGAGGGACTACATGAGAAGGAAAAGGAGACAGTAAGAGAGGTCAATTCTTCCAAACAGTTTGAATGTCAAGTCAAGAGAAATAGCTACATAAGAAGATATGACTACATAAATAGTTAAAAATGAAGATTCCTTTTTCTTTTTAAGTGGGAGAAACTTTAGTATCTTTGTATGCTGCTAATAGAAAGGGAAAGTTTGAAGATTCAGATGAGTCAAAGAGCAAAGTACAGAGCAGGGCAGCTACAGTGGTGTGGAATTCATCTTTAAGAGGAAGGTAAGCGATCTGATGGAATTGCATCTTTGAGAATAAAATTGGCAGGAAGTTGAAAAAACCCATGCCTCATAACTTTCATTTTCTTTGTGAAGAGTGAGACAAGATCTTATGACAATAAGAGAAAAGGAACTGGACTAAAGGTTTACAGTGAATAAAGAAAATTTGAAACCTTTGTGAAATGGAAGGGGGAACTACACATAATAAAAAATAATGAGAGCCCAGCTGCATTTCAGAACTATAAATTTTAGTTACATCAATCTTATAGTTGTCTGGTTTTTGTTTGTTTTGTTTGTAAACAGCACTGAGAAACCTAGGCATAGAAGCAAAATAGGGATACATGTTCAGTGATCCGCAGATGGCATTTTGCTGTGCAAGATTAGTAGGAAGGCAACAGGGAAAGAATGTGAGGATATCATCAAAGGCAATCCTGTCTGGTGCCAGACCTACAAAGTCAGAAACTTGGGGTGTTGCGCTCAGCTATCTGTGTTTTAACAAGTCCTCGCACCAATTCTGATGCATGCAAAAGCTTGAGAATCACTAAGTCAGGAGAACAGGAGAAGAGACAGCTCTTAGATCAACTTAATATACTAGAGCCTGAGAAGGGGACAGACATGGTTAACAAGTAAAAAACCAGCAAGTAGTAAAGGCACGCTGTATTAAATGAGTTAAAAGATTGATGTTCTAAATGAATAAAAGAATTGAGCTATAATAGGATCAAGAAAATGAGAGGGAAGAGAAAATAGGTGTCCACAGTCAATGAGACACTGGAAACTTAGAGCAAATGCTAATGAGACAACATCCACTGTTGATAATGGGGAAAAGATGCTAAAGTATAACAGAAGAGAAGGGCACTAGACTCAATTTTGGGACAGTGGATGTAAAAGAACTGTGAGCTCAATGCATGAGAATAACCATCTCCATAGGTACTGCTAACATCCAGGATTATGGGATTTGAAATAGAGAGAAAAAGTACTGCCTAAGTCATGGACAAGAGAAAAAGTTGTAGGAGATGAAAGCAAACCTATGAGGAGTTGGACAATATAGGTTACAGGAAGTCAATTCTTAGTTTAAAACCCCAAGAAGGTATAATTTATATAGGATGGAAGGTTACAGAGTCAAACCTTGAAGGCACTTCTTAGGAAGGCAACTGTCTTTCCTTGTTTAATTCCAGGCAAAAAATTTGATTATTATTTATTATTTCATTATTTCCTTCTCTTTCAAGTATCTAAAAAAGTTATTTTCTCTTATGTAATATAGAATACTTTATTTTTTTTAACAATATAAGCATCTATTTATCTTCATAGATAGACCTAGAGTTAAAACATAATTGGCAAAACAACTAAAACTGATGTTTAGTGTTAGAAGTTAAAAAAATGGTTACCTTTGGGAAAGGGAGAGAGAGCAGTAATTCTGAAAGGGGGTGAAGAGACTCTGGGAATGATGTAGTGTCCTATTTCTTAACCTAGGTTTTGATTTCACAGATACGTTTGCACTGTATTTCATTCTGTAAGTACATTTATGACTTGTTCACTTTTATTATGCATATAATATTCAATTCAAAAAATTTTAAAAAGCAATTTATTCAGTTATATTTTTAAAATTACAGCTAGTTAAGAATCAGAAGTCAAATAAGTACCTTCCTGATTTAGAGACTACTTGAAGAACTGAGTATTAATATTAATTTTGTCTAATACAAATGCACAAAATGAAATTCCTGATTTAAAGGATATAAAAATAACTCTAAATATTAATAATTATATCTGGGTCCAATACCAATGGAGAAAATATATGGATGTAATACAAGTGTAGAACTGAGATTTAATTCTAATTTGTTGATTCTAATACATCAATACCTTTGAGTTTCTTGTGATTCAGAAAATTAAGCATCAGGAAAATGATACCTTACAAAAAATCTCAAGTCAAAAATTTTTTTAATTTTTAATTATTATGGGCATATAATAGTTGTATATATTTATAGGGTAAAATATATAGTATGTAATGATCAAATTAGGGTAACTGGGGCCCATCACCTTGACCATTTATCATTTCTTTGTGT
Source organism: Microcebus murinus (assembly GCF_040939455.1). Taxonomy (NCBI): domain Eukaryota; kingdom Metazoa; phylum Chordata; class Mammalia; order Primates; family Cheirogaleidae; genus Microcebus; species Microcebus murinus. The sequence continues at coordinate 63,382,986 of NC_134112.1, forward strand.
TAGGAACATTTCAATTCTACTCTTTCAATTATTTAAAAATATAGAATAAATTACTGTTAACTATAGTCACCCTATTGTGCTGCCAAATACTAGATCTTATTAACTCTATATAGCTGTATTTTTATCTCATTAACCATCCCTACTTTACGGTCCCCTTCCTCCCTGCTACCCTTCATAGCCTCTGGTAATTATCATTCTCCATTTTCTCTCTTTCTCCATGAGTTCATTTTTTTTTTTTGGCTCCTACTGTAACGAGAACATGCAAAATTTAACTTTCTGTGCCTGGATTATTTCACTTAACATAATGTCCTCTAGTTCCATCCTTGTTCATTCATGTTGCTGCAAATGACAGGATTTTGTTCTTTTTTATGGCTAATATTCCATTATATATATGTGTCAAATTTTCTTTATCCATCTGTTGATGGAAACTTAGGTTGATTCCATATCTTGGCTATTGTGAATAGTGCTGCAATAAACACAAGATTGCATATATCTCTTCAATATACAGTAACAGAGGGAATGGCCTGAAAAAAATGGCAAAAATATTTTCTGTCTCTTTAAAACAACCCCCACTCCTTTTGTAGAACTAGGACCTGCATCCCTGCCTCAGGCCAGTGGTTGGAGAGGCAGGGAAGTGTCCTTGGTTTTCTGTGCTATAGGAGATGGCTCAGCTCAACTGTCCGGAGGAGATCCTGGTCACCAGATTTTCGGGGGAGATGGGATGATCAGAATCATCGACTGTGGTTAAACAACAATAGCCTAGAAGTAAGAATCCTCTCTTTAAAAGCTCCGTATTTCTGCTTACTATGAGGAGGATGTCATTTTAGACAGAAGTCTCCATCCTCCCCATTGCTGGCCTTCTAAAACAACTTATCCTCGTTCTGATGTGGCCTGGGAACAAGTGCTGAGCTTTCAGTAATAATAGTGGTTTCCTTTCTTTTGAATATATACCCAGAATTGCTGGAGCATACAGGAGTGCTATTTTTAGTTCTTAAGGAACCTCATACTGTTCTCCATAGTGGATGTACTAATTTACATTCCCAACAATGGTATATGAAAGGTTCCCTTTCTCTAAATTCGATCCAGAATTTATTATTGCCTGTCTTTTTAATTGGGGTGACATATCATATCATAGTTTTGTTTTGCATTTTTCTGACGATTAGTGATGCTGAGTCTTCTTTCATAAATCTGTTGGCCATTTGTATATCTTCTTTTGAAAAATGTCTATTCGGATCTTTTGCCCATTTTAACTGGATTAGTTGCTTTTTTCCTATCAAGTCATTTCAGTTTTTTGTATATCTTGGTTATTAATTCCTTGTCAGGTGGGTAGGTCGCAAATATTTTCTCCCATTCTATGGGTTGTTAAAAGGCTCAAAATGAGTAACAGTGCCTTGGACAAAACAAGCAGCTCAACAGGTATTAACGAGCTACCTATCTGCATATGCACATCATATATTTCATGTTATATATCTTAGGTCTATTTTAGAATTAAACATATTAGATATGTATTAAATAAATTTTCCTTATAAATGTCTTACTCTTCAATTTAAATTGTAGACATACTTCCTCCATAATAAAATGAAGATATGTATTACTTTTTTGAATTGAAGTCAAATGTTCATCTGTACTATGACATTTTTCACATTAAAAAAGTGATATTTTTATTACCTGAGTCTCTACACCTTGCTCCAATAGACGCTTAGCTTGATTTTCCACTTCAAGTCGAGCTCTTGCAATAAAAAGCAGATCATTTTCTATTACTTCTATTCCAGAAAGATCTATTCCTTGAGAAAGATAATCTGTTTTAAAAAACACACACATTTAAGTATTTCAATATTGAATAAATATCAAGGTATCAAAATATCATATAATTTCTTCAAAGAAATACAGATTTGCTGTTGAACACAGTTCCCTTTCAAAATCGATATTTTTTAAAATATAGTTTCCAAAATGTTTTCTATTTAATAAATAACTTTATTCTGGAGTTAAATGTTCCAAATAAGACAGAAACAGTAAAAGGGGTGGAGAAGAGGACAGGGGATTGACATTTTTTAATGACAAATTTGTAGAACAATTTGAGTATATTTTACATGTGTAACTTTCATAATAAATACAACTAAATTTAAAGAGTAAATAGGAAGTCATAAAAAATAATACAAAAATTAAAATAAGGTGGCAAGCCCAACAGAAAAAAAGTTCATACCCTCTAAATCAATGGTTCTACTTTCGAGAATAAATAATCTTAAAACAAAACAAAAAATACACCAAAGTGAATGTATTTGGCCATGAAGTGCATTTGTAGTGTTATCCATACATGTGTATATGCATGTATACATGTACACATATAATATGTATGTGTACATATAAACATATGTATGTTTTACATATATATGAACATTGTAAATTAGTAAACCATTTTGGAAAACAATTTTAGATGATCTAATAATGCTCTACATGAGTATCCCTCTATGACCAAAATATTCCATTCCTAGGTGTATATTGGAAGACACGTATAAGAATGTTTTTAGCAAAACAAAATAAAGCTGAAAACTTAATTGAAAACAAAATAAAGCTGAAAACCCAAATCATCATCAACAGGAGAACAAAAAAATAAAATTGTAATGTATTCATTCAAAGTACTACTATAGAGGAGTAAAAACAAACAAATGGCAGGGTTATACATATCAATATCAATGACTCAATAACATAATGTTAAGGAAAAAGAACAAGTTTTAGAAGAATACACACAGCAAGAAATAATTCTCATTAAGTTTTTAAAAATATGAGACTAAATATATTATTTGGGACACATACAAACATTAATAACATTCGGAAAAGTTAGCAGAGATATAGGTAATACAACAAATGTTTAATATTCTAATTCTTAAGTTTGGTGGGCAGTATTATAGCTTACACATAATAAAAATATGTTTTTTGCATTTTTTTAATATTTTTCCATTAAATATAAAGTAAGTATGAGCCAATGGCACAGATTATAGTGTTATTGGACAAGAACATTGGAACAGTTATTATAACTGCAATCCATATATTCAAAAAAAGAAAAGACTGAACATGTTAAGTAAAGATATAGATAATAAAGGCACAAATCCAATTCTACAGGTGAAATACACAATGTATGGATGAGATTAACAGCACATGAGACACGTAGGAAAAGCAAAATATATTATCTCAGGAAGAAGAGTTTAATGCAAAGATTATTAACTAGTAACTGGATAATCTTAACAAAAAAAGACCATACTTGCTAAAGAATTTCTGTAAATCAGAGAAATTTTTAAAGGGGAGAAATCATATAATCCTACAACATAGAGGCAACCACTGCCAAGTGGATCACTGGAATTTCCAGAAGTACGTCTGAAAAATTTATAAATTCCCAAATTCTCAAGTAACACCAAAATAGCATATATCCTCCCCCTGGAAGTTTATGTGAGAAAGAACAAAGAAAGGAACAACTGATGTACAGGGGCTGGGCAGCTGGCTAAAGTTACTTAACAATGAAAGTGGCTCCCCCTCCTACACACCAACTTTGCAAAGAACACCACTCAGATTAGATATATGTCTCCAAAAAATTACAAGCAATCCTCAGAAGTTTCTAACATATTTAATATCTTGATTGACCTTAAAAGTAAATGTCTGCTAGCCAGGTACAGTTGCATGTCCCTGTAATGCCAGCTATGGGGGAGGCGAAGGTAGGAGGATTGCTTGAGTCCAGAAGTTTATAACAAGCCTGAGCAACACAGCAAGACCACATCTCCCAAAAAAAAAAAAAGAAAGAAATTAAGAAAAAGTAAATGTTTATTATATTATTTTTAAATCTACCCATGAGTTTTGTTCTTTTTCTTTTAATTATAGTTATTTATAATCCCTTATTAACTTAATGTTATAAATACTTACCCATCCTATTATAGTTCTTATAAATATCAATTTTTGACAGCTGCCCAATATTTCAACAAATGAATGAACCAAAAACTTATTTAACCTTCTCCTTAATATGGAATATTTGTTACAATAAATAACTACTTTAAACAGCTCTATATGTAAAGATTTTAAATATCTAGAATTATTTCCTTGGGAAAGAATCAAAGATAGAATTATTAGATCAAAGTAATACTTCTGAGTTTCTTAATACTAATTATCAAACTACTTTTCAAAAGGGCTATACGACTTTGTATGTTTTTCCTAAAGTAATCTGCAGGAGTAATCTAACCATAGACAGCACTGGATATTACCATTGTTTCGAATATTTTATGTGCTGCTATAAGAAATATGTTCTTATTGATGATCTAATCTGAATTTTTAGGTGACAAAGCCATGTTTATTAACAATATTTCCTCTTGAGAATCTGTATAAAATTTTTGCTTCCTTATCTTTTTCTTAAATTACTCTGTATTTATAATTATATAATAATAGTCACTATTTGCCTACTATACCTGTTATGAGAATTTTCCCAGTCTGCTGACTTTTAAATTTTTAGTTACTTACTTATATATTATTTCTTGAGGCCATTCTCAGAACACAATCATAAAATTATGCTATCTAAAAAGCTCCACATTTGATTCTTCCCCATATCCTTGCCTGATTAAGAAATTCAGACTTAAAGGCTTTTTGCAAAAGCAAATAATCAGAATATAAAATTGTGGTCATAGAGGGTTATCTAGAAGGCTGATAAACAGTAATCTTAGAGAGAAAAAAATGCCCTTTTAGAATCCATTCAACAAAAATTTTACCTTTGAAATTAAAGTAAATTATATTGCAAAGGTTGGGTCTTATCACAACAACCACATTTAAACTCATTCTGAAATTAAAATAAATTATATTGCAAAGATTCAGGCTTATCACAACAACCACATTTGAACTCATTCTGAAGTATCAATCTTCTTTGCTATCATATCAGATACAGTATAAAGAACACAGTTACTACAGAACACTGAGCAAAATAACTTAAAACAAAACAAAAAACCCACAAAATAACACCAAACAACATGAATGTTGTAAGGGTTATAATACTGATAGAAATAATTTATCCAATCAAAAATGAGATTTGAGCTTACTTAATAGTACCAAAAAATAATGTTCCCAGCAATTTTTTAAAAATTGTTTTAAAGATACACCCATGGACAGACGGACAGACAGACACACACGCGCACAGACACAGTAATGGCTCACTAAAAACAAAATTATTTCATTAAAGGAACTTTAGAAAAGACACAAGTTAGAGTAAAAGTAATACCAAATTCCAAGGACAACTTCATAAACATTTTGATTTTCATTTCATTATTATAACTACAAAGAGTGCTTTATTCTTATATTTGATGTTTTAATCATATTTATGTAGCTATCTTGAATCTAATGGCAAAACACACCTATGGGGAAAAACACTTTAAAGAAAATTTTTTACATACAATTGCAGGATAATTCTAATAATGTGTAATCTAATTAAAAACATAGTAAAATTATAAAGCAAAAATTCTAAAGTCATGAGATATTTGCACAAAAGCAGAAATGATGGCTTATAGAAAATAAAGAATAACATGAGCTTAATATGTGTAAGATTTTAATATGTGATAACCTAAACATAATTGGACAAATAGAAAAATTGTCATAAATGTATAAAACCAATCACTGGAAAAAATTTTTAAGAAAGAGTAGAATACTATTCCAACTACTGAGGAAAAATAATTTCCTAACCTTTAAAGAGATAAATAAATTACAAGAAATATTTCACAACCAAGTATCGATTTTTAATGAAAAACAGTAAAAAGAAAAACAAAAGAAAAAGAAAATAGAGGAAATATTTATAGTAACTGAAACATATAAAGTATTACCATCAAAAACATATAAAGAATTTATAGTTTCCAATAGGTAAATAAGCAAAGGATATTAAATAACAAGTTCAAATAAAAGGACAATCATCAGTTAATGTTTGAAAACCTATTAAACCTTTCTAATAATCTTTGAAATTAATCTTCACATAAAATAAAATAGTAAATATTCATTGAAACATCTTTCAAATCAGTAAAAATATCTTTTAATTAAAAGTTGCTTCTTACTAACATTTTAAAGAAGATGGGTACATCCTTCAGAGGCTAAATATGATAGAAAAAATATTGAACTAAGAATGGGAACATCTGTGCTTAACTCTGCTTAATTCGGGCCGGGTGTGGTAGCTTATGCACTCTGGGAGGCTGAGGTGGGTGGATCGTTTGAGCTCAGGAGCTCAAAAGTTCGAGACCAGCTTGAGCAAGAACAAGACCCTATCTCTACTAAATATAGAAAGAACTTAGCTGGACAACTAAAAATATACAGAAAAAATTAGCCTGGCATGGTGGTGCATGTCTGTAGTCCCAGCTACTCAGGAGGCTGAGGCAGAAGGATTGTTTGAGCCCAGGAGTTTGAGGTTGCTGTGAGCTAGGCTGATGCCACGGGCACTCTACTCTGGGCAACAGAATGAGACTCTGTCTCAAAAAAAAATGAAAATCTCCTCAATTCTATGACCTAAGAAAAATCACTTAACCTTTCTGAGACTCAGAAAGTGAAGATTCAAAAGCCTATGTTGGAAATCAAGCAGGGTTGTATGGATGAAATGAGTTAATATGCATGAAATATAGTTTATAAACCATTAAAAATATTACATATAAATAAGGTATTATTTTCATAATGGGGTATTAGTTGCCAACCCCTGTTCTTTCTATGGAGATAGGGTGTAGACCCTGAAGAACAGATAGGTAATCTTAACAAATTTAGAATTATAGAAAATAAACACAGGTTAAAATTTGTACTTTTTTAACCAATTCTTAATTGATACTACTGCATAAACTATGCACAGAATAGCCTTGACCTTAAGTAAACTCTTTTAGCTGAATCTTTATATTTCTAAAGTCCAAAGGACTTTTCAGGGATTGTTGATAACCTTTCTTGTTCTTCAAAGCTTCATGGAAATTTGGTACCAAAAGCCTTACTTCTTTTTTCTGTCTGTCACTAAAAGGGGAGGGAAAAAAAACATTACTATTAAAAATGGGGACTAGTTTTCCTTTCCTAAATCTTACTCTATATCTGTTTCAGCTAGCACAAAATATTGCCCAAGGGAAACAGAAAGACAGTGAATCCTGTATCTGTTCCTCTGGGCACAGTTTTTCCTTTTTTCCTCACTAACTGTGGTACTGCTGATTTGACATTATGGTTTAAAAACATGGATTTAAACAAAATCTTTTTTACTTACAGAAAGATATTTCAGGTGCTTTATTTAGTGCCTACCTTCTAATAAGTACCTAGTCCGAAATAAGAGTAGGCCAGGTGTGGTAGCTCATGCCTGTAATCCTAGCACTCTGGGAGGCCGAAGCCAGTGGATTGCTCAAGGTCAGGAGTTCAAAACCAGCCTCAGCACAACCCCGCCTCTACTAAAAAGAGAAATTAATTGACCAACTAAAAAATATATATACAAAAAATTAGCCCAGCATGGTGGTGCATGCCTGTAGTTCCAGCTACTAGGGAGGCTGAGGCAGCAGGATTGCTTGAGCCCAGGAGTTTGAGGTTGCTGTGAGCGAGGCTGATGCCAGGGCACTCACTCTAGCCTGGGCAACAAAGTAAGACTCTGTCTCAAAAAAACAAAAAACGAACAAAGAAATAAGAGTCAGTATCTCTAGATGCTCTGAATAAAATCAGCAAGGATACAGAAAAAATGAACACCACTATAAACAACTTACAGAATACTTCAAAAAAAAAAAAAACAATACAAATTCTGTTCAACCTCACATGGAACATTAACCAAGATAGGCTATGTCCTGGGCCATAAATAAACTTTATAAAATTAAAAGAACTGAAATCATACAAAGTATGCTCTTTGATCATAATGGAATCAAACTAGAAAATTTTCTAAACTTTGCAAATTAACACATTTTCAAATAATGAATCACAAAGTATAGCTAGGGAAATTTTTTTAAATATCGAATTGAATGAAAATTAAAATACAACATCAAAATCTGTGTGATGCAACAAAAGCAGCAGTTAAAGGGAATTTATTAATAACACTAGATATAGTTTTAGAAAAAAATGTTATTACGAAACAAAAGGTCTCCAATAGATAATGCAAAATCCTGCCTCAAGAAACTAGAAAAAGTAAAATAAACGAAATAAGATGAGAGCTAATAAAAAGAAATCAATGAAATTAAAAATAGAAAAACAGAGAAAATCAATCAAACCTAAAAGTTAATTCTTTGAAAACCTCAATAAAATTGATAAACCTTTAGTTAGTCCAAAAAAGAGCACAGGAGGAAGACAAGTTACCAGTATCAGTAATGAAAGAGGACACCACTATAGATAGACCTTATAGGAATTAAAAGATAGAAGAATACTATAAATAGCCGAACAACTTAGAAATGCTACCAGAACTCATACAAGATGATCTGAGTAGATCTATAACTATTAAGGAAATCGAATTTGTAGTTTAAAACATTCAGAATAAGAACTCTACAGGCCCAGATGTTTTCGCTATCGTTAAAGAAAGAAATCAATTCTATACAATGAAAGAAGGAACACTGCCTAAAAATAGGAAAAAAAAAAAAAAAAAGAATAGTGTAGAACATTACACCTCTAGAGATTGACACAAAAATCTTCAAAATACTAGCCATTCTGATTATCCTGATACAAAAACCAAAGACATTACCACTCCCCCAGAAAAAAAGACAACAAATCTATCTCCCTCAAGAACACACATGCAGGCAGGGTGCAGTGGCTCACGCCTGTAATCCTAGCACTCTGGAAGGCCAAGGTGGGCAGATTGCTCAAGGTCAGGAGTTCAAAACCCGCCTGAGCAAGAGCGAGACCCCATCTCTACTATAAATAGAAAGACATTAATTGGCCAACTAATATATATAGAAAAAATTAGCCGGGCATGGTGGCTCATGCCTGTAGTCCCAGCTACTCGGGAGGCTGAGGCGGGAGGATGGCTTGAGCCCAGGAGTTTGAGGTTGCTGTGAGCTAGGCTGACACCACGGCACTCACTCTAGCCTGGGCAACAAACCGAGACTCTGCCTCAAAAAAAAAAAAAAAAAAAAAGAACATACATGCAAAAATCCATCAACAAATTATTAGCAAATATAATCTTGCAATATATAAAAATAATAATATACTATAACCACAGGGGATATCTTCTTGGAATGCAGGGAAGATAAGTATTGATAATTTAAAGATGTTTTACTATAAACCCCAAAGCAACAAATAAAAATACAAGTGTAGAGCTAATGAGTCCACAAATGAGATAAAATATAATCATAAAAAATACTCAGTCTAAAAGAATGCAGAAAAAGAGAAAAAGAGAAGCAATGAACAGATGATTATAGATAGAAAGGAAATTCTAGAAAATGCAACCCAGAATGTAGGTCAGTTCCCTGAGGACTGGAGAGGATTTTGGAGAAGGTGGGAGGGAAGCCTCACATGGAAACTTTTGGGAGTGATGAGTATGTTTATTATTTTTATTGTGTTAATGGTTTCTCAGGCATATAAATATGTCAAAATTTATCAAGCTGCACACTTTAAACAAGTGCAGGTTATTACATATCAATTATACCTCAATAAGGCTTTTAAAAAAGAGAGAAAAGCTGTGACAGAAATACATCAAACAGCCGGGCGCGGTGGCTCACGCCTGTAATCCTAGCACTTTGGGAGGCCGAGGCGGGCGGATTGCTCAAGGTCAGGAGTTCAAAACCAGCCTGAGCGAGACCCCGTCTCTACCAAAAATAGAAATAAATTAATTGGCCAACTAAAAATATATATACAAAAAATTAGCCGGGCATGGTGGCACATGCCTGTAGTCCCAGCTACTCGGGAGGCTGAGGCAGTAGGATCGCTGAGCCCCGGAGATTGAGGTTGCTGTGAGCCAGGCTGACGCCACGGCACTCACTCTAGCCTGGGCAACAAAGTGAGACTCTGTCTCAAAAAAAAAAAAAAAGAAATACATCAAACAGAATTACAGGGTTTATTCAACAACAAAAAAAAAATCATTTTTCCTCTTTTCTATACTTATGAAAGACATCAAGAAAGATCTGTATGACTTTGATTTTCTCTTTCAAATGGTCATTTAAATGCCTCCTATGTGCTAGGCACTGTCTAAACAAAGACAAAAGACATCAATTCTACATGTATATTATAGCTTTGTTAACAAAGTAGAAAACAGAATTATAAACCAGGCAGTACCCCATCCAAAAAGTTGAACAATACACTTATACATGAAAACGTTGTGTTCCCAAAGAGCTACATATAATTCTTTAATTATGGAAACTGGAAGAACTGCTTCTCTCAGGTCCAGCCATTCCAAAAGCTTAGTGGACACTGACTCTACCATATATGGTATTATGATAACTTTAGGAAATGCTGGGTTAAACACAAAATAAAGCAGACTTCTTTACTATAGTATTCCTTAGAACCATTACTATATATGTAAACATCCAAAATAGGAATATAAATTATAACATTTCCCAAATCTATTTATCCACAGGATACCATCCATTCCTTGCTTATTTCACCTCAGATTTCAGAAGATATAGTAGGACCATCACACAGGGAGCATAACTTACGAAAACACAGTGATTATACTATACTGGTTTAGATGTAATAGGAAAAGAAACAAAGTCCACATAAATCCAATGATAGAAGCCCTTTTTTACTCCTTTAAAAATCAGGTCAATAAAGGATCTTATTTTACAATATAAAGCACTCTGACAAATAATAACATAAATAAATCATGTTTATAATACAGATAAAAGATAAGGGAAATACGTATCTCTATCTTATTCTCTATGAATAGTACCCACCATATACAAACAGCTATAACTGTAGAATCTTCATATATATGAGTTACCATAACAACTTCTAGCCATATTTTTATTCTATATCTGAATTTTACTTAAAAAAACAAGTATTATATGGCTATATGAAAATTGCATATCCACACTCTGAAGAGTCCTAATGAAGAAAAAATATGAAAGTTATTAACAGTAATTACTAAGCTTTATAAAATTTAAGGGCTTAAAGTTAACTCTGAGAATATTTACTTTCTAATCAATACATTATAGATGTAATGCACTGATGCAAAATGTTAGAAGAATTATATACAACTAGTTATCAGAAATAATAATTATAATACCGTGTGTTTCCCTGAAAATAAGACCTACCTATAAAATAAGCCCTAGCAGGATTTCTAAGCATTTGGGCAATATAAGCCCTACCCGGAAAATAAGACCTAATGATGGGTGTGGCTGCGCAGCGTATCTGCACAACCCACAAATTTCATCGTGGAACGGTAAAGAAGATGAGCAGCCCTTCTCCTCTGCCCTATGAGAGCTCTATTGCTCGACATGAGAAATTGGGGCCAATGGCTCTAAAGGAAATAGAGTCACGAGAAATTCAGGATGGAATTTGAGGTTTGGAGAGTTATGATGATGTTGCAGAAGATGACTTAACTATTTTAAATAAATGTAGATTGTTGTACTGTACTTAAAAAACAATAACACATTCCCTGAAAATAAGCCCTAGGGTGTCTTCTTGAGGAAAAATAAATATAAGACCCTGTCTTATTTTCAGGAAAACACAGTAGTAACTAACACTCATATAGTGCTTATTATGTGTTATGGGTTGAAATGTGTCCCCCTAAAATTCATATGTTGAAGTCTTAATCCCCAGTACCTCAGAATGTGACTTTATTTAGAAATACGGTCATTTTAGACATAATTTTTTTTTTTTTTTTGAGACAGAGTCTCACTCTGTTGCCTGGGCTAGAGTGCCATGGCGTCAGCCTAGCTCACAGCAACCTCAAACTCCTGGGCTCAAGTGATCCTTCTGCCTCAGCCTTCCAAGTAGCTGGGACTCCAGGCATAAGCCACCATGCCCAGCTAATTTTTTCTATATATTTTAGTTGGCTGATTAATTTCTTTCTATTTTTAGTAGAGATGGGTTCTCGCTCTTGCTCAGGCTGGTTTCGAACTCCTGACCTTGAGTGATCCACCCGCCTCAGCCTCCCAGAGTGCTAGGATTACAGGCGTGAGCCACCACACCCAGCCTAGACATAATTATGACATAGTTAAGATGAAGCCCCTAATCCAATATAAATTGTGTCCTTTTAAAAAGGAAAAAATTTGGGCAAAGATAGCCACACGTGGAGAATGCCATGTGAAGATAAAGGCAGAGATTAGGGTAGTGTTTCCACAAGCCAAAGAACTCCAAAGACTGCCAGCAAATCACCAGACGCTAGGGGAGAGGCATGGAACAGATTCTCCCTCACAGGACTCAGAAAGAAGCAAACCTACTAGTCTCTTGATCTGGGGCTTCTAGCCTACAGAATTATGAGACAACAAAATTCTAATATTTAAGCCATGCAGTTTGTGGTACTTCGTTACATCAGCTCTAGCAAACTAACACACTACATGTCTAGACACTGTTATAAGAACCTGTAAGAACTCATTTAATATTCACAACTCTTTAGTTAGGTACTTTTATCTGCTCCACTTTCCAGGTGGTAAAACTGAGGCACAGAGAAGTTAATTAACTTGCCCAGGGTCACGTACTAAGGCAGGATCTGGAAAGTGGCACAGATAGTATTTTTCTTAGTTTGAGCTGCTGTAACAAAGTACTATAAAACTGGGTGGCTTATAAACAACAGAAATTTATTTGTTACAGTTCTGGAGGCGGGAATTCTGAAATCAGGGTACCAGCATGGTCAGGTTCTGGTGAGGGCCCTCTTGCAGGTTACAGACATATATCCTCACATGACGGAAAGACAGCTAGAGGGCTCTCTGGGGTCCCTATTATAAGGAACTAATACCACCTATGAGGGCTCCGAAGGCCCAACCTCCTAACACCATCACATTAGGGGATTAGGATTTCAACATGTGAATGTTATGGGGGACACAAACATTCAGGCCATCACAGTGTTGCTAAAACTGTCCCATAGTATAGTTCCATGTTTCAACTGTCTGGGGTATTCTTGGCTGTCCTACATCAAAGTCTGATTCTGTGGACATATAAAGCTTTGTTCTCTACACATATTCTAAAATCTTCCAATAAATCCTTCCTACTTAAACCAGGTGTAGTAGATTCAGTTGGCCTCAACTAGGTACCCTGATTGATAAATAAGAAAATCTCTAGTCAAAAACTGAAGTTCTGGGGAAAGTTGAAATACTTACAGAACCAGACAGTGGTTATAGACTCAAAAAATGCCCGAGTGATCTCTAACTACTACTTGTTATATGGATTTTAAATTTTTCACCATGGCAGTGAAGGGCCCAACAAGCTGCCTGGCCACAAAAATCAATTACTCTGGTCTTAAAACATGTTCATCTATTCTTTTTTTTTTTTTTTTTTTTTTTTTTGTTTCTCAGTGTCCTTGTAAATCTATTCTTATATTTTGACAATAAACACTTATGGCTTTTTTCCAAAAGGAAGGCTATATACACAGACCACACCTGAGTCCAACTCAGGAGTGAAGGTCTTGAGGTAAGAAAAATAAACTACCATAGACTGCAAGAGAGATAATTAGAGATCAGTAGTTAAGGTTTGGATTTTCCTATACATCAAAATTTACAATGGCTCAAGCTTGACCACTCTTCCTTTCTCTTATTGTTCATTGCTCTTCACTAAATTCACTTCATGTTAACTCTGTGAAAACAGTGTACTCACAAATTAGTTCACAATTTGAGAATTAAATATATTTTAAGACAAAAATATATACTCTTCTGTTATGGGTTGAAATGTGTTATCCAAAAAAAGGTATGTTGAACTCTTAACCCCCAAAACCTGTAAATGTGACCTTATTTGGAAAAGGGGTTTTTCCAGGTATAATCCTTAAGATAAAGTCATACTGGATTAGGGTGGCCCCTAATCCAATGACTGTCACCTTTGTAAGACACCTTATAAGGGACATTTGGAGACAGACACAGAAACTCACAGGGGAGGCAGCCATGTGAAGGGAGAAGAGACTGGAATTGCTCACCTATAAACCAAGGAACACCAAAACCACCAAAAACTAGAGGCGGCAAAGAAAGATTCCTCCCCTGCGCCTTCAGAGAGAGCATGGCCATGCCAACACCTTTATTTCAGACTTCTAGCCTCCAGAACTGTGCAAGAATAATTTTCTGTTGTTTGAAGGCACTCAGTTTGTGGTATAATGTGTCAGTGACCCTCCATAACAGCTCAGTAGCCCTAGGAAACTAAAACGCCTTCCTTCTCATGTATTCATTTTTTCCATCTTCAATCAATGCCCAATTTTGGCCTGAAGCTATAGACCAAATGAGTTAATTGAGAATTGAAGTCAATAAAGGTTCCACATGCAGAGCAGCTGCAGGATGAGCTATTTAATCTTCAATACAACATTCACTGGCACATTACCAGCAAGTTCCCATATTCTCTCAGCTTAAGAGGTCTTGAGCTACTGAATACAATTTTCACAATGAATGAATACGCTTATGAAGAGGAGTTAGGTAAGTGAAACACAAAACTATATGGGCTTAAAGCACAGGCATCAGATATTTTGCTAAATAAAATGAAAGTCACCATGTCTGTTCCACCATTAGCATTTCTTGTCTGCTCTTTATTTAAAAAAAAAAATTCAAGTATTAGTGCATGACAAACCAACTATACAATGAAAGATACTAATTAACAAAATATTACTAAGTGTACCACTCAAAATTTTGCCTAAAATATTTTGGCTGCCCCTTATTATACAAAATCTTTATGGAATAACAATGCTTCATTTAATCTTTCAAAGGAATTAAATAAACTGTGATCTTAGAAGAGTAGCAACATATGAATGTGACAGCTCAAAATGAGTGGAATGTTACAAGTCTTTTAAATTTAGTCATTCTTGAGGATGTAAAGTGGTGTATCACTGTGGTTCTGATTTGCATTTTCCTAATGACTAATGATATTAACCATCTTTTCGTGTGCTCATTGGCCATTTGTATATCTTCTTGAAGAAATGTCTATTCAAGTCCTTTGTCCCCCCCATTTTTAAAAAACAAACAAAAAAGATATAAGGTCTCACTAGGTTGACCAGGCTGGCTTCAAACTCCAGGCTCAAGTAATCTTCCTGCATCAGCCTCCTGAGTAGTTGGACCATGCCCTGCATTTGCCCATTTTTTAGTTGGATCATTTGTCTTTTTAAATTTTGAGTTGTAAGAATTCTCTTTGTATTTTGCATACAAGTTCCTTGTATCAGATATATGATTTACAAATATCTTTTCCCATTCTGTGGGTTGCTTTTTCATTTAGTTGACAGTGTCCTTTGATATACAAAAGTTTTTAATTTTTGATGAAGTACAATTTATCTCATTTTTCTTTTGTCACTTATGCTTTTGGTGTCATATCTAAAAAGCCAAGATCATAATAATTTACTCTTACATTTTCTTCTAAGAGATTTTTGAGTTTTAGATCTTTAGGTCTATAATACATCTTGAGTTCCTTTTTTTAGCATGGTGTGAGGAAGTGATACATATTTTTTTTCATGTGGATACCAGTTGTCCCAGCATCATATACTGAAAAGACTATTCATCATCAATTGAACTGCCTTTATGCCCTTGTTAAAAATCAATTGACTGCAATAGCCACATGCAGAAGAATGAAGCAGGACCATATGTATCTCACCATATACAAAAACTAATTCAATAGGGATTAAAGACTTAAATGTAAGGCATAAAACCATAAAAATTCTAGAAGAAAAAACATAAGTAAAACTCTTCTAGACATAGGTCTAGGCAAAGAATTTATGACTAAGAACACAAAGGCAAATAAAGTACCAACAAAAATAAATAAATGGGACTTGATTAAATTAAAAAGCTTCTGCATAGCAGAGGAAATAATCAATAAATAGGCAACCCAAAGAATGAGAGAAAAAAATTGTAAACTATGCATCCAACAAAGGTCTAACACCCAGAATCTACAAAAACTCAAACAAAACAGCAAGAAAAAAACAAATGATCTCATCAAAAAGTAGGCAAAAGACATGAACATAATTTTTTCAAAAGAAAATAGACAAATGGCCAACAAACATATGAAAAAATGTTCAATATCACTAATCATCAGGGAAATGCAAATTAAAACCACAATAAAATACCACCTTCCCCCTGTTAGAATGGTCATTATTAAAAAGAAAAAGCCAGCAGATGCTGGCATGGATAAAGAGAAAAAAGAATACTTATACACTATTGGTAGGACTGCAAACTAATACAACCACCATGGAAAACAGTATCCAGATTCATTTAATCCAGCAATCCCACTGCTGGATATCTATCCAAAAGAAAAGAAATCCCTTCATCAAAAAGACACCTTTACTTAAATGTTTATTGCAGCACATTCACAATTGCAAAGATGTGGAATAAGCCCAAGTGCCCATACATTCATGAGTGGATAAAGAAAATGTGGTACGTGGATATACACAGTATGGAGCACTACTCAGCCATAAAAAGGAATGAAATAATGTCATTTGCAGCAACTTGGATGGAACTGAAGACCATTATCCTAAGTAAAGCACCTCAAGAATGGAAAAACAAATACCACATGTTCTCACTAAATGATGGATACACACAGGCACAGAAGACAAAAAGTACATTGGAAACTAACAAGAGGTGGAATGGGGAAGAGGGTGAAGGATAAAAACTTACCTATAGGGGTACAATGAACACTGTTCTGATAGCAAGCATACTGAAAGCCCTGACTGCAGCATTATATAGTCTATCCTTATAACACAAACAGTTGCACACCCTTAATATTTTGAAAATTAAAAAAAAAAGTCAACTAATTATAAATGTGAGTTTATTTCTGGACTCTCAATTCCACTGACCTGTATCTCTATCCTTATGCCAGAAACAGACTGTATTACTTACTGTAGCTCTATAGAAAATTTTGAAATCATTTAAGTATAAGTCCTCCAGCTTTGTTCTTTTTCGAGTTTATTTTGGCTATTCTTTTTCAAATTTGTTTTAGCTATTCTGGGTTGCCTGCAACTCAGTATGAATTTTATGATGATCTTAACAATTTCCTCAAGAAACAACCAGTTTGGATTCTGACAGGGATTGCATTGAATCTATAAATCAATTTGGGAAATGCTACCATCTATGCTAGGCAGAATAATGGCACTCCAAAGATATGGCACATCCTGATCCTTATAATTTGTAAAATGCAATCTTACATGCTAAAAGAGACAATGCCGATGTGATTAAGGCTCCTAAAACAGGGAGGTATCCTGGATTATCTGGGCAGGCCCTAATTCAATCACAAGTGTCCTTATAAAATGGAGGCAGTGGGAGATTTGATTACAGGAAAAGGCAAAATGAGAAGGGAAGCAGGAGAAGAGGTAATCTGATGCAGGGCCATGAACCAAGGAATGAAGAGAACAGCCTCTAGAAACTGGAAAACGCAAAGAAATGTATTCTACCTTAGGGTCTCCAGAAGGAATCAACCCTGCCAACATTTTAATTTTAGTCCCTTAAAACTCATTTCAGAATTGTAAAAGAATAAATTTGTGTTGTTTAAAGCCACCAAATTTGTGGTAATTTGTTACAGCAGCCATAGTAAACTAATACACCTAATACAGGTGCACATAATTTTTACACATAACAAAAGTGTTTACACATAAGAGTTCAATATAAATGTAGCAAAAACTAATAAAAATGAAAGAAACAGAAAAATTATAATATAATTTTAGTAAAATATTTATAGTATTTAAATACTTATATTTATAATAATTGTGTATTATAAATATTTATAATAATTATAGTAAAATATTTCTATATGCTTTTATCAATAAATGATAAACAGACAGAAAATTAGTAAGGATATCTATAGAGAGAGATAATGTAAACATGGCAAAATTTTTACAACCAGTAAATGTAGGTTATGGGTACAGGGTATTCATTTTGCTATCCTTTCAAGTTTTCTCAAGTTTGAAATCTTTTAAAATAAAAAGAGGAAAAAAAGTCATTTAAGTTTCAAAGAATATAATACATGAAAGATGGTCTATTTTTTATCTGGGGCATCAAACTCTTATCATCTTACTACCAAGCATTATTACTTACTAGAAAAATCTTATCAGCTACACTGGTTTTTCTTTATTTTTTTATTTTAGTGTATTATGGGGGTACAAGTGTTAAGGTGACATATATTGCCCATGTCCCCCCTCCCCCATACTGATTTTTAAATGAAGGTCAGCTTGCAAATACACAGCCCAAAGAACCATTATTTTAGATAGGAATTTTTGTGGAGTTTTAAAAAATATTTATTATATACCTGGCACCGTGGCTCATGTCTATAATCCTAGCACTCTGGGAGGCCTTGGGCGGATTGCTCAAGGTCAGGGTTTGAAACCAGCCTGAGCAAGAGTGAGACCATGTCTCTATTAAAAATAGAAAGAAATTAGCTGGACAACTAAATATATATAGAAAAAATTAGCTGGGCGTGGCAGTGCATGCCTGTAGTCCCAGCTACTTGGGAGGCTGAGGCAGAAGGATCACTTGAGCACAGGAGTTTGAGGTTGCTGTGAGCTAGGCTGACGCCATGGCACTCTAGCCCAGGCAACAGACTCTGTCTCAAATATATATATATATTATAAAAATGTCATAAGAAAAACTGATATTATAGGCCACTTGTATCCACTACTAAGTTTCAACAACTATCATCATTTTGACAATCTTACTTGGTCTATACCCCACCTCATTTGTTTGAATGCTTCAGCATAAGCATTAAATCTTAAATACAAAAAGAATCATCAAGGCCAGGTACTGGTGGCTCACACCTGTAATCCTAGCACTTTGGGAGGCTGAGGCAGGAGGCTTACTTGAGGCCAAGAGTTTGAGACTAGCCTGAGCAAGAGTGAGACCCCATCTCTACTAAAAATAGAAAAATTAGCTAGGCGTGGCAGCGCATGCCGGTAGTCCCAGCTACTCAGAGGCTGAGGCAGGAGGATCACTTGAGCCCAGGAGTTGGAGGTTGCTGTGAGCTAGGCTGACGCCATGGCACTCTACTCAGTGTAACAAAGCAAGACCAGTCTTAAAAAAAAAAAAAAAAAAAAAAGAATCATCAAAGAAAATATGTCACGTGAAAAGACCACAATATTCTATAAAAATAGCTGCTTCGTAGTGAACTGAAGTTGAAAAATTAAACACAGGAAGGTAGGACAAAAGACTGCTAGGTTAAAATAAAATTGAAGCTGACAAAATGTTAGGCTAGAAAAGAAACATTTTGGCAATTCAAGAGTAACTGATATACCAAAAAAAAAAAAAAAAGGGCAAGGGAAATCAACAAGATGGAACCACTTAATCCTCTGAGGATTTTAGGATACTTAAGTATCTTAGCATACTTAAATAAGAATATGATCTGAGTAAGCCCAGAGGCAAACACAATAACACACTCAAAGGCAATAGTTTCAGTGTAAGCATCTCAGTTAACCAAAGATTACCATCAATAAAAGGCCAATGCCTTGTAAGAAAAGCTGTCTCTCTGAGAAAATAAATTCTTTTCCAAAGTCATGTCCTATTTATAATACATATATTCTACCCTACAAAAAACTTTCTATTTTTTTCTATTCAATATAGTACTGGAAGTCCTAGCCAGAACAATTAGGCAAGAAAAGAAATCAAAGGCATCCAAATTGAAAAGGAAGAAGTAAAATTATCTCTGTACACAGATGATATGATCTTATATGTAAAAAACCCTACAGATTACACACACACACACACACACACACACACACACACACTATAAGAAAGAATAAATGAATTCAACAAAGTTGTAGGATACAAAATCAACATATAACAGTTGCATTTGAGTACTCAAACAATGAACAATCCAAAAAGGAAATTAAGGAAACAATCCCAATTACAATAGCACCAAAAAGAATGAGATAACTTAGGAACTAACTTAACCAAAGAGGCAAAAGTGTATAAAATGTGACTAAAAGAAATTAAAGATGACACAAACACAAAGATATCCCACATTCATGAACTGGAAAAGTTAATATTAAGATGTCAATACTACCCAAATTGATGTATAGATTTAATGCAATCCCTATCAAATTCCCAGTAGCATTTTTTTTTCAGAAATATAAAATGCCACCCTAAAATTTGTATGAAATCTCAAGGGACCCCAAGTAGCCAAAACAGTATTGAAAAGGAAGAACAAAATTGGAGATCTCATGCTTGCTGGCTTCAAAACATATTACAAACCTACAACAACCAAAATTGTGGGGTACTGGCATACAGATAGACATATAGATCAGTGAAAGAGATTAGACAGCTCAGAAATAAACCCTTGCATATGGTTTTGATAAGGCCAAATGATTTCTGACAAGGGTGCACAGACAATTCTTCAAGGAAAGTACAGTCTTTTCAACAAATGGTGGTGGGAAAACTGGATATCCACATGTAGAAGAAAAAAATTATACCCTTGCCTTATACCATATGCAAAATTTAATTCAAAATGGATCAAAGACCTAAACACAAAAGGTAAGTCTATAAAACTCTTAGAAGAAAACATAAGGGAAAACTTCATGGCATTGAATCTGGCAATGATTTCTTGCATATGACACAAAAAGCATAGGCAACAAAAGATAAATTGGACTACATAAACTATGTCAAATATACAAACTTCTGTGCAAAAAAACACAATCAACAAAGCAAAAAGGCAACCTACAGGATATGAGAAAATGTTTGCAAGTCATATATTTGATAAACAGTATACATAAAGAAACCCTACAATTAAGCAACAACAAAAAAACCCGATTTAAAAATGGGCAAAGAATATGAATAGACATTTCTCCAAACAAGACAGACAGATGGCCAACAAGCATATGAAAAGATGTTCAACATCACTAATCATCAGGGAAATGCAAATTAAAACACAATGAGGTATCACTTCATACTTGTTCAGGATGGCCACTAGTTAAAAGAAAAAAAAGTGCTGACAAAGATGTAGACTGGTTTTTAAATAGGAATGCTTGTGCATTGTTGCTAGACATGTAAATAGGTGCAACTGTCATGGAAAACAGTATAGAGTTTCCCCAAAAAATTAAAATTATAATCACCATATGATACAGTAATCCTATGTCAGGGCATATATTCAAAAGAAAGGAAAGCAGGATTTAGAAGGAATATTTGTACACCCATATTCATTGCAGCATTATTGACAATAGCCAAGAACTGGAAGTAATCCAAATGTCTACTGACAGATAAATGCATAAAGAAAATGATATATACACACAATAGAAAGTATTCAGCCTTAAAAATAAAATCCTGTCACGTGCTGCAACTCAAATAAACCTTGAGAACATTATGCTAACTGAAATCAGTCACTCACAAATAGACAAATACTGTACTACTTACATGGGATATCTACAGTAGTTAAACTGATAGAAGATAGAATGGTGGTTGCCAGGGGCCAGGGGGAGGAGAAAAATGGGGAGTGGTTATTCAATGGGTATGGAATCTCTGTTTTACAAGAGAGATCTTCTCAAAAGATTAAACATAGAATTACTGTATGGTCTATCAAGTTTACTTCTACATATACTAAAAGATTTTTAAGTAGGAATCTGAACAGATATTTGTAAACTCATATTCATAGCAGCATTATTCACAATAGCCCTGAGGTGGAAGCAACTCAAATGTCCATTGAGGAACGAAGAAAATATGGTCTATATACACAATGGAATACTATTCAGCCATAAAAAGAAGGAACTCCTGCCATTCACAGCAACATGGGTGAGCCTGGAGGACATTATGTTAAGTGAAATAAGCCAGAAAAGATAAATACCACATGGTTTCACTTACATGTGGGAGCTAAAAGAAGTTGATCTCATGGTGACAAAGAGTAGAACAGTGGTCACCAAAGGTTGAGAAGGGTAGGGGGATGGAGAGGATGAAGAGAGGCTGGTTATTCACAGTACCCAAGACATTGAAGCAACTTAAATGGCCATGGACAGATAAATGGATAAAGAAAATGTGGTATATTCTTATTCTTTACTGGATTGATCCAGTAAAAGAAAAAAAATTCTAATATATGCTACAACATGGATGAACCTTGAAGACATTAGGCTAAATGAAGTAAGCTAGTCACAAAAGGACAAATATTACATGATTCCCTTGTATGAGGGAAGTCAAATTCATAGACACAGAAAGAAGGATGGTTGCCAATAGTTCTGAGGAGAGGGGAATGGGTAGTTAATTGTTTAATGAGTACAGGCTTCTAGTTTGATACAGATGGAAAAGTTCTGGGGATAGATGGTGGTGATGGATGCACAACTATGTGAGTGTACTTAATACCACAGAACTACATCCTTAAAATTGGTTAAAATGGCAAATTGTTATATTTTATACATACATATATATTGGTTATTTTTAAAAAACCTTCTATTTTAAACATAGCACTAGTTTTAAATTTTATAGGTCTAAATTTTTAAATGTTAATTTATTTTTGCTTGCAACTGCCAGAAAGAAAACTAAAACTGACTTAAAGGGTGGAAAAAAGGAATATAATGAAAATCCCAAAGCAATAGAGAATTTAAGCAGTGTTGGATATCTTGGGTGCTCCACAAATGTCATCAAAACTCAGTGTGCCTGTCCTGTTGAAAGAAAATTAAAAGTTTATTATTTAATAATTATTGTATGCCAGGGGTGGTGGCTGTCTGCAATCCCAATGCTTTGAGTAGCTGAGGCGGGAAGATTGCTTGAGGCCAAGAGTTCTAAACCAGCCTGGGCAATACTGCAAGACCCTATCTCTACAAAAATTTAAAAAATTAGCCAAGGGCAGAGGCGGTAGCTACATAGGAGGCTGAGATAGTAGTATCACTTGAACCCATTAGTTCAAGGTTACAGTGAACTACATGACCAGGCCACTGTACTTCAGCCTGGGCAACAGAGCAAGACCTTGGCTCTAAAAAATAAAAATTAAAAAGTAATAATTCTTGGGAATAATATGATATTTTTATAATGTAAATATCATCCTGAATTGTGTTTTCAAAGAAGTGAATATCTTATCATCTTGTTTTGTTAAATGAAAAAAAGAAGAGACAGAGTGAATATCCACTTACAGTAATACCTGAATAAATTAAGACAAGACATTCCCATGACACTATTTATGGTAAAATGGCAAGTACTGACCAAGAACTAAACCACAAGTCAAGAATTAAAGATCTAATCCTAAATTTTATAGGCCATGAAACCCTGGACAAGGAATTTCCTGGGCCTCAGTTTGCTCATTCATTAAGTTGGGATCTCCTTTCTGGATCAGTATGAATTTCAAATGAAATATTTGTAAAATCCCTTTTAAAAATGAATGTTTTACTTCAATGCAAGGTACTGTAATCAGAAATTTTATTAGATAACCAGAGGAAACAAAGGGATATATTGCCACAATGCTCATTTCTTTCCTACTTTACTTCACCAAGTCCCCTTTCCTTTACTGACTCCACTCCAAAAAGGTGAATATACAGCCTTGGTACATTTTGCTTGATATTAATCTATTACATTAGGATAACACAGACTTTGGTATCACTTATTTTAAAACAATAAGCTGAAATCTGAGGTTTTGGCATCTTAAATAAAAGACTATAATAACTTTTATTCTTGCTTATGGGATATTTTCTGCTAAAGATATAAAATGCTGGTGCTTGGAAGTTAATCGAATGTGTTTTTCCTATGTGACAGGTGCTCTTTCAGATACTTAAGCCCCACTATTGAGAGAAGTAGTATAAGATTTTAACATGTACTTTACATGCATCTTTTATTTTTTTATTTGCTATCTGTCAATGTATTATTTATATTTAGATATACATTTTAATATGCATTTAATAGGTATTTCTAAACTATAACAGAACTAGGCATTCCTCATAGGCATTCCTGAAACTCTTGCTTTCCTATAATGGTGGTATACTAAGTATTTTTTTCATTGTAGTAGCTGAAACTGCCTAAACCAATATCTATTTTTACCTTCTTCATAATTAACCAAACTCTAATTTTATTCAAGGCAGTAAGATGCCCAGATAAATAAATCTCCTTTTGTAGCTAAATATGTCCATGGGACATAGTTCATATGCAAGAGGTAGCCAATTAGATATATGTGCCAGTCTGTCAAGAATTTCTGGGAAAAGTTTTACTTTTTTGGGTAGTCAATACCTCTTCCTTCTTGCACTTCTATCTTTTTCCTACCTACAAACTAGATTCAATGCTTGAAGGTACAGCAATCTTATTAAGGCTCTACCAATAAAAATAAAAATAGTAGAGTAGAAAAAGAGAAGAAACTTAGTTTCTTAACGTCATTCTTGAGCAGATACAACACGGAAGGAAACCAAAATATGTCATCCCAAAATATGACTCTTTGACATAAATATCTTTTAGCTAACAATAATTAAGAAGCAGCAATTAAAGGAAGGACTCTTTCTATCCTCCCCTTTTTTCTGCCAAAAGACAGGCTATAAATTCTCCTTTACCAGAGACAACTCTTATCAGCTCAGAGACAGCACCAGAGGAATCTGCAAACAAATCTTACTCCATTAGTATACTCCCATAAATTTACCTTCCCACAGTTTCCCAGCCTCAGGGAGCCTAAAACTGCTTTCCTTTGTCTTGCCACTTCTCTAAAATTTATTATTCTTTGTTAAAGATGTTACATAAGCCAGAAGTTTTAAGCCCTTGCTTGATTTGAGTTACCTTTCATTGAAGTTTTCTACTATGAAAGGTGCACTGCAGACATTAACAAACTCAGTTGTTTTTCTTTTACCAATCTGTCTTTTGTTAAACTACAAACTTATAAGGATTGAGGAGAAATTATATTTCCTCCCCTATACCATCACTGGATTATTACATGAGAAAAACACACCTGTTACTTTTAAGCCACTGTATGGCAAAGTTTATGTCATTCACAGCCAAACAAACAGTACTTACGACTAAGTAATTATAAACCATGATTTAAGTGCTTGAAAAGAAAAGATCATAAGAAGGAAAATAATTTAAATCAGAAAGTCAGAAACAGGGTTTATGAGGGAAATAAATACCTTCTTGTTCTACCAGAAACCTGGCTCTCCTCCTGCAACCCCTCAGGTGATGAATGTTTTTTTTATTTAGCCCTTCTATCAAATGCCTGGAGGTTAGGTTGTTTTCCACTGTTCTTCTTACGATACTATCAGACCATTCTCCCACCATCCTCCCTAAGAACTCCAGCTTTGAATTTCGTGTCTTCGAATTATGCTATTCATTACTACTTCCTGACCTCCTTTCCTCTACTGATCTTATTATATTCAACCCAATTGCTGCTACCCAATCCTATGTGGTACCCATAGGCCAACCCATCCATTTCGTACACTGGGTTCTACCACCTCGCACCTCATCAAGGACATCTTCCAGGAATGCTCCTCTCTCGCTCCTACATCATCAATTTTTCTCTTCTCTACTGAATCATCCCATCAGCAACGCGATTTCTCAAGCTTAAAAAAAAAAAAAAACACCTTTGGAATCGACATCCAGTGACTACTAGTTTCTCTGACGCACTTTACAGCAAGCAAAATTCCTCAAATAAGTTGTTTATATTCTATCTAAAATTACTCTTCCCATTCTCTCTTGAACCCACTGCAAATAGGCTTTCACACCTACCACACCACCTAAACTGCTCTTTTCTAAATACATTTCTTTTTTGTTGTTATTCTAATGTGTCTTTTTATTTAAAAAATTATATTTCTAACTTTATATGTAGTGTTTAGAAAAACATAATTTTTATAAATTGATGTTTTTTCCAATTTGGTGAAATTATATTATAATAATTACCAGATTATAACCATTAAATATATTTAATTAACTATATAATTATTACATAGAAGAATTAATTATAATAATAGATTATAATCAAAAGATCCTTTTGAGTTTTCTAAGTAGACTATTATGTCATCTGCAAATAAAGACAATTTTGTTTCTTTCCTCCCAATTTTCTACTGTTTTCTTTCCTTGTCCTACTAATCTGGCTAAGATCTCTAGTATAACATTGCATAAAAGTAGCAATGGTGAATATGATGTTTGTTTTATAGATATTCACAGATTAAGGATGTCCCTTACTATTTCTTATTACTCTAAGTTTTTAATTTTAAAAAGATGTTGAATGTACTAAATACCTTTTCTCTATTGGAATGTTGTTTTTTAAAACTGTACATGTAATTGATTATTCTTCTTATGCTGAATTAAATTTGCATCCTCAAATAAAACTAACTTTCTTGTGATGTTGTATCTTCTTTAAACATTGCTAGATATCTTACTATTCCCCCTCACTCCAAAAGGCAGGGTTTGGAAGGTTTGGATTTACACCCCAAGGCTAGAGTTTTCTAGGTTCTCAAATTCAAGTATCCATATGCAGGTCATCCAACACAGGAGGAAAACTGTTTCTTCATTTATCCACAAGGTTTCCAGAAAGTGAAGTTTATAGTGGTAGGGCCAGGAAAAAAATTCTGAACTTTCACACATTCGTAAAAATCACCATAGTGGTAAACAGATTGAAACTTGTGAGGCATTCTCCCTCATAGTGAGAATGGGTTGTACTTTTCCAGGATCTGAAAGACTGGGCAAATTGCAGAAGTTCTGTGCCAAAATGATATTTCAAAAATGAGACAGATTGAAAAAAGGAGGTTGAGGAGAAAGAGGAGAGCAGGAGTCTAAGTCTGGTAAGGTGAACTGCAAAGGGCAGAGGCAGGCCTATACTTTTGCTGGGGAGGAGCTCAGCTTCCAGGACCATTGTCATCAACAGACACATGGGTGACCAAAACATATATCCTCAGCCTCAAAATGCCCCATGAATCTCCTGACTCATATATCATCATCTCTTGGGTAGCTAGAACGCATTTCAAATATAACGTCCAAAATAAAATTGTTTTTTTCCCCTGGAAAACTGCTCCTCACTCAGTATTCTCTGTATCAGTAAATGGTACCACATATGAATTTACTTGTCAGTCGCATAAAACATTTTTTTAATCTCCTTGAGAGCAGAAATTTGGCTGTTGTATCTCTAGTGCTTAGAGTAATATGAGGACACAGAAGAACTTCAGTATGTACTTGTTTGAATGAATTAATTACAAGAAGATTAATTCTTATAAGTCTTAATTCTGAACTCTTCAGCAGAAATCAGTAAAAGAATTAAAACTTTCAGCCGCTATAGGGTAGTCTAGTTTTAGTCCTTTTTCTTGGTAAAAGAAGCTAAGAAGGGTGTTGCAATATAATAAAAAATAAATATTTGGTCTTTGTGCTAAATTCCTGGCACAGCTCCTAAAACCTTTGGAATCTCTAGGGTGATTTTATATGCTAATAAAATGACTGTTAGCACCAGGATGGGGGCTGGTCACCAGACAGATGGATACATGATTACAAGATTAGAACTTTCCCTTCTCCCAACTTCTGGGGAGGGGAAAGTTGGTAGAGGGAGGCTGGAAATTGATTCAATCACCAATGCCAATAATCTAGTCAATTATGCATATGTAGGAGTCTCCATAAAAACTCAAAATTAATGGGGTTCAGAGAGCTCTGAGTTGAAGAATGCATCAAAGAGCTGAGAGGTTGACCCACCAGAGAGGGCATGGAAGCTTCATGTCCCTTTCCCCACACTTTGCCCTAAATATCTCTTCCATTTGGCTATTCTTGAGTTGTATTCTCTATAATTAACTAGTTATAAAAACTTAAGCACTTTCCTGAGTTTCGTGAATCAATCTACTGAATTATCAAACCTGAGGAGGGAGTTCTGGGAACCCCCTGAATCTACAGCCACTTGACCAGAAATACTAATGACAACCTGGAACTTGGTAAATATCAGCTGAACTGGGGATAGACTTGTGGGACTGACTGCTTAACCTGTGGAATCTGCTGCTAACTCCAGGTAGATAGAGTCAGAATTGAATTGAATGAAGGACATCCATCTGGTAGTGGAGAAGTGGTACTGGAAAAGATACCATACATTTGGTGTCAGAAATGTTGTGAGTAAAAACAGTTCAGATGTGTACATACATATGCTCACCATGGAGTGGAGAGGAAAAAGGGGTAGAAAAATAGAAAGAAGAGTCATTTCTCTTATTAATTAGCCTCCCCCCCATACACACAGACACACAGTAGGCAAAATATATATTTGGGACCATGATAGTTGAACCTAGAATTGCTTTAACAAGAATACAGTCTTACTGTACACAGTAAGCACACAGAGCGGAGATTCATCATGTAAATACTTCATTCAAAGCAGATTCTGATAAGCAGATGAAGAGAAAACTGAATGCTAAAACTGAGAGGGCTTTGCCATTAAGGACAAAGAATTTATCCACAGGGAATTGAGGACTGCCAAAATGCTATCTCATTTTCTATATCTTCCTTAGATTTAGAGCAACCATCTATTTCACAATTTTACCTAAGTGTGTTCTGTTAACCTTCAATTGACCACTGAATAGATCCTTAACTGTGTTTAGTTGCTAAGAAAGAGAATATTACCAGTTAATGCACCTATTTTCCAATACCAAACTGCTTTCCTCAAGGTTCTAAGTAATAGCAGCTTATAAGAAATTAAACATACCCCTCTTTTTAGTCTCATCCTTCAACCTATCTTCAAGAGTATACAATGTTTCTAATTTTGAGCCTTTCCAGAATTCCGCAGAGTGACATGCTTCCTGGCTTTCCCCTCTGAAGATATTTACATTTCCACCTTCTGCACTTTAATAAATCAATTAACCCTCATCTATCTGCTCTCCACATTCCAAAATTTTGTTAATTTCTCTCCTCTGCTGTATCTCTTCTTGGATTCTTTGTCCTTGTGGATTTACACCTTTTTAGCCCTTCAGTGTCATTTTAGTGAACTTAAAGGAAAAAGTAGAAATAAAGGTGTGCATTCAATTCGATATGTACAACCAGTAATCCAGAGTTTACATTTTAGCCAAACTAGAATATGAATTATTCTCTTCTAACTCCAAATGCTTATACCTTCCCAATTCCCCCAAACATCCCAATAAAATCTCATCTTTCCATACTCAGTTCCAGTGTGAACTCTACATAATATCTTTTCTAATCTTCCAATCTGTAAATAATTTATCTATCTTCTGAATTTTCACAGCATATTACTTGTATCTTTTCTGGCATTTACTTACACCATATGTGCTAAATTTTAATGACTAATGCTCAAAAATCTCCCCCACTCCCCAGAGTTATTCACTTCACTAAAACATTTTAAATTCCATCAATCTGGGAATGATTTAGTAACATAGGTTAACTTTTAAAATACAAATATTCCTCAAAATAATAAACCTATCAGTATGCATTAGTTTAATAAGACTCTTTTCCTTCTATCACAAACTGATTCATGAGCCAAGCAAATGTCACGTCTCATAGATAAGGAAAGAAAATCTTACATAATTTCAGGAACTAAGCATCTGGCCTTGACTAAAGAGAAAGCACAATATGGCTGTACATGCTATAAGTGCAGGTATTTAAAAAAAAACAAACTCTTCACATACTTATATACATGCACTCAAGGTAAGCATCAGGCCAACAGCATGTCAACTATTATCTCTCCCTACATTCATATATATGCCTCAGGCTACATGTTATCTTCTAGAAATACAGTCTCACCTAAGGTTTAAATGAATTTCACCTAAAAAAAATAAAGTGCATAGGAAAAGCGAAAGTTATATCATGCAATTTGTCACCAAGAGAGAGAGAATTTAGGGTTACAGACTATTTGAGTAGATGGCAGACCCAATAATATGCTATAACAGAGGTGCTTCAGAGAATACAAATGTGAGATTTTAAAAGCTCACCAGTAAAAGAGAACAGGATCTAAAAATACAGTTTGGAAAATATTGTAGTAAAACAGCTGACCTTGCATTATACCTCTCTAGTTCCTTAATTCATACTTTCTGAGCTTGAGAGGGGTCTATAATATCTTTAAAAGATGCAGTATCAAGAGTATTCCTTTCCTGCAGGTTCACAAAAAGAGAGTAAGTTATAGTTCTCAAATTGTATTACCTTTACATTAAAAAAAAAATATTTACTTCAGAAAAAACAACCCACCGAATAAGAGAAAATATTTGCAGAAATAACCCAAATGTCCATCAACTGATGAACAGATAAATAAAAGGTACATATCCATCCATGGAATATTATTTTTCAATAAAAAAAGAATGAAATACCGACACATGCTACAACATGGAAGAACCTTGAAAACATACATTAAATGAAAGAGCCAGTCACGAAAAATCACATATTATATTATTCCATTTATATGAAGTGTCCAGAATAGTCAAATCACTGAACACAGAAAACAGAATATTGCTTGTCTAGGGTTGCATGGTTTAGCAGGGGAAGGAGAGTGCTAATACATATGAAGTTTTTCAGGGAAATAATGAAAATGTATTAAAACTATAATAGACTGTGGCTATGACTGTACAATTCTCTGAATATACTAAAAACCACTGAATTATACACTTTAAATGGGTGAATTACATGGTATGTTAATTACACCTTAATAAAGCTATTTAAAAAATTACCTCTGGCCAAAATGATATCTCCAATGTAATGAAGTGTTATGATAGAGGAGAGACCTAAAATTATCCTGCTAATAAAAAAATGAAAAAATGTGAATAGCCTTGCTGATAGTACAAAAATATTTTTTTTTGTTAAAATACTTCTCTTATTTTGTGCTTAATTCAATCTCTTCCTCTTTCAGGGTAGTTTAGAATTTCCCCTCATGTTCATGTGCCATGAAGAACTTATGCCAACTGGCATAATTATGTCCCTACCCATCCCACTCACAGTCTCTGCTACAGCCAAACTGATATTATTTCATATTTTATCATCTTCTAGGTGAAATATAAATGAGATGTCTAGTAAGATGGGCAGAAAGCAAGGGAATCACTAGACTGATTTATTGGTAGGAGTCTACAGTTTCTGTACAAATTAAATATTTCAGATTCAGTTACTTTAGCAAAAATGAATTAGCGGTTTGCTTCAAACAATCCTAACAGACTGACTGTTACAAGACACAGATCTAAACAGGACCACCTCCATCACTGTAAATATGGGTAGAAAAATGGGCAACTCATTTATCCCTTTGGTTCTGGTTCTTAATCTTCAAAATGAGGATAATGAGTTAACTGGTCTCTATTGTTCCTTCTAGTTCGGTAAGTCCCTATACTCTGTACCATCCTCTAGTCTATCAAACGCTTCAACAATTCTCCTGCCCTCAGTAAACTGGTTGGTTGCAGGCTAGAGCAGCAAGTTAATCATAAAATTTATTTTTAAAATACAGTCTAAATTATTCAAGTTTATTTTTATAGAGTTTAAATTATTCAAGTCCATCTTATTATCACTCTTAGCAATAATTAATAGTAAAAAGTCAGCCATGTAAAGTAGTACAGGTCAAACAGTTCAGGATTTTAAAGCTACAAGCTCAAAGACTAAATCAGTGAGATCACTGCACATTCCTTACGTTGCTTTCTCCACTCGGTCCAACTCTATGTTTCAAAATTATACCTGTTCATTTCATCCCCCACTCATTTCATGAAACTTGCTCTGACTCTTCAAACCAGATGGTCTCTTCTGCACCTTCACAGCATGTTATTAATACCTCTTTTTGAATATCGACCATATTAAAGTTATTTTTATAATTCTCTTGGCTTCACTCACTCCAAATATTCAAATACTATACAATATAAACTCTAGAGAGCAAGGGCTATGCCTCCCTCGTAATATTGGAATAGCAATTTCCCCATAAGAAACACATCAAAATTGAATAGAACAAAACAACTGAAAATACAATTTTAAAAAGCACTAGTCACAAAGAGTATTTCTTTTTGGCTTGTGACACACATACCTTGAAAATTACTTACAACTCTGGCACTAATAAGTAGAAATAGAGCTAATAAATACTCATGGAGTAAAAAAAAAAAAAAGAACCACACTTCATAGGTCTTATTTGTTAAATTTCCAAAAGCTTGACTGAGAGACAATAGCATAATTACTCAAGATACAACTAAAGTAGCTCACATACTAGCCACAGAATACTTAAGATTGTTAAATTTTTCTATACTTATGGTGAGTTCACACAAACAGAAAGCAATTCTTCAGTATACAGCAACTGTTTGCATACGGGCCTACTGTTAATTCCATTTTGGACTTGGCTCTTAAAAGATGAACTGGAAAAGTGCCTAACAATCAGAAACTGGCTAGCAAGTACTTTCATTTATTCCACTATTCCACAAATTGTTCTAGTTCATTCTTTAGTGCAAATAGAACAGTCTTGGTACCACAATATAAGGTGTAAATCAACAATATTAATTATGATAACTAAAAAGAATGGTATATGTTAAAAAGTATTTAAATATTTGAATAGTGGTCATATCGCCACATCAATCATTCAACTAATGTTTATTGAGTAATAATATGCTAAGCACCATGCTAAAAGACACACCAATGAACAAAAGAGACACTTATACCTATGGGTACAAGTGCTAAAAACGTCAAAAGTACATAAACACAGGATCACTTTGTATAGCTACACAGACTACCTACTGCACAACTTTACAAGTGCCCTTCATATAGTCTACATTGAGAAGAGTGCCCCTTGCAGTAGCGGTACCACTCAGCAATCCTTCCAAGAACCCTTCTGCTATAATCTGTATAATTGCAGAGAGAGAAGCTATGTTCATATGACGTGACCAAACTTGACTGGTTCAAGAATAATCACCTAAGCTAAGACAAACCAGTGATAGTCTTCTATCTTCAATCATTGAAGAAATCCTTGAATTTCTCAAAAATACCACAGTATCCATAATCTTCAAATAGCACATTCAAAAATAGAAAGTGCTAGGACCTTTAAGAAATACCTTATTTGCTTGAACTAGCTTAAGTCAATTTCTAGTACAGACATATAAAACTAAGTTCAACTAATTTCAATTTTGAAGGAATAACCTCAATTTTAGAAAGGCTAAATAACTTGCTTAAAATTACACTGCAGACCTGGTTCTCTACATGGCTAATGAGGTAATATGGAACTGAGTTTGTCATCTTAGGCACACATGTACTTGTGGTAGCCAGCCTCCAACATGATCCTCCAAGGGTCCATGTGTCCTGGCAATCATTCTTCTGTGAAGTATAATTTATGATTACCTCAGGGTTGGTCAGTGTGAACAAGAGGTTATAGCAGACATGGTAGCATCTGAGATTTCACTATAAAAGGCATTATGACTTCTATAGTGTACCCATAGGATCTCACTGCCACTCTCTCTCCACTCACACTAGGCCAAATGACCTGCCATGCTGTGAGCAGCCTTATGGAGAGGCCTTCATAGTGAGGAACTGGGGCCTACCAACAACCATGTGAGTGAGCTTGAAGTTGCATCCTGCAGCACCAGTCAAGCCCTGACAGCTTCACAACCTCATGAAAGGCCCTGAGCCAGAACCACCCGGCTAAGGTGCTTCTGCATTAGTTGCTTGCATGAGTTGCATTAGATGCTTTGCATTAGTTAGCTATTGCTGCCATGACAAATTATAACAAAATTAGTGCCTCTAAATGATACAATTTATATCTCATAGTTCTATAGGTTAGAAGTCTAGTGGGCTCAACTGGCTTTCTCTGCTGTTTGTTACTAGTTGGAAATCAAAGTATTGGTTGCCTACATTTCTTACTGGAGGCTCTAGAGGAAGAATCTGCTTCTAGACTCATTCAGGTTTCTGACAGAATTCAGTTCCATGTTGTTGTAGGACTGACTTCCCTCTTTCCTAGCTGCCTGTTAGCCGGGGGATCTTCTCAGCTTCTGAGGGTACCCATATTCCTTGATTCATAGCCCCCTACTTCCATCTCACACTTAGAATCTGTCTGAACATCTTTCTGCCTCATCTCTCTGATGTCAGCTGGGAAAGGTTCTCTACTTTTAACAGCTCATGTGTTAGACTAAGCCCACCCAGACAATCCAAAATCATCTCCCCATCTCAAAATCCATAATCTTAATTTATATTTTCAAAGTCTTTTTTGCCAGGTTTTGGGAAATAGGACATGGGCATCATTAGGGAGCTATTATTCTGCCTGCCCTAGCCCCAGAAACAGTGTAATTTCATGATTGTCTATTGTTTTAAACATTTTTGTTACATGTCTATAGGTAAATAATACACATACCAAGAAGAAAAGTGCCCTGAAGTTATTAACCTATATATATATAAGGTGTTCAATATATCACTTATTTACATACATACACATACACCCCTGATAGGCATGATACTATAGACATTATAGCATTTTTCATACAATATCTCATTAAATTCTGTCAATAGCAATATATTATCTATTAGATGAAACTCTGAGTTATTGGTAGAGCTTAGATTAAATCCCAGTTACTTAGAATACAAGCTATATTATGACTCCTATATTTCTCTTTTTCTTTTATAATCTATAGGTTTAAGTTACAGTATTTCAAGAATCAGATTTTTATTCTAAAGTCTTCAAAAATGATTTTCAACACATTTATTTTCTTTTTAGTGATCCCCCTCAATAAAAACCATGGACTGCTTTATTGCTGAACCTGACAACTGAAACTGCTTTTTCACTAAAAGGGGCATATGGAAAATGTAATTACACTAATGTTCACCTTGATCTCAGTCCTTGTAATTGGTAATTGTACTAAACTGTCTTGCTGAGGTCACCAAATACTTTTTGTTGTTGTTGCGTTAAATCCTAAGGCCACTTTTTAATTATTATCTTATTTGAAGTCTTATCTTATTTGACTACTTCATTCTTAAAATACTATCTTTTCTTAGCTTCTATCATATAACACCATCCCACCTCTCTAGCTATTTCCTCTTAGTCACCTTTGTGGCCTTTTCTTCCTACACTCGTCTCTTATATATTAGAGTTGCTCAGGATCAGTCTTATTTCCACTCTCTTTTTAAAGGATTCAACTCCATATTTTTTAATATTCAATTACCATCTATATGTGGCAACTCTCAAATCTGTATCTTCTGCCCCTTTCTCTGGACTTCAAATCCACATATACAAGTTCCTATTAGATATCCATACTTGGATGTCCAATAAATAAGCACCTTAAATCAGTATGTCCCAGAATATAGCTGATCCTTGAACAACATGAGTTTGAACTCTACGGGTCCATTCATGCACCGGTTTTTCGAAAATCTTTTGGAGATTTGTGACAATTTGAAAACCCATGTAGTCAGACCACATAGCCTAGACATATGCAAAGAATTAAGAAAAAGGTATGTTACAATGCATAAAATATACGTAGATACTAGTCTATCATTTACTACCACAAAATACACACAACCATACACGGAAACATTTGTAGTCAAGAGAAATGTAAACAAACATAAAGATGCAGTATTAAATCATAACTGCATAAAATCAACTAGCACAAATTTTACTAGTGTAATAATTTCACAGCCACCTCCTGTTGCTATTGCAGTGAGTTGCAATGATCCCCTTAAAACACCACCCAACTAATCATCTCCATGTCAGCCCCTAGTCTTTCCAGTGAATTGTGTATCACAGTAAGTGTGATCTCTCATGGATCTCACATAATTTTCAACACATATTTTTCATTATGTTTAGTGCAATACCATAAATCTTGAATAACACCATGGGACCCATACAAAGTGCCATCTAATTATGTTGGAAGTGCTCCCATGAAGCAGAGAAAAATCATGACATTACAAGAAAAAGTTGAATTGCTTGATATATACCACAGACAGGTCTGCAGCTGCAGTTGCCCACCATGTCAAGATACATGAATCTAGCATAAAGATCATTATAAACAAAAGAAAAGAAAAATAGCGAAGCCATCACTGCAGCTATGCTACCAGGTACAAAAACCTTATACTTTTTAGGAAACATCTTTTTATCTTTTATTGAAAATGCAACTTTTGGCTGGTGCAGTGGCTCATGGCTATAACCCTAACACTTCGGGACGCTGAGGTGAGACGACTGCTTGAGACCAGAAGTTTGAGCCCAGGAGTTTGAGCAGTCTGAGCTACATAGTGAGACCCCATCTCTACAAAAAAAAATTTTTTTTAATTAGCCAGACATAGTGGCATGTGCCTGTAGTCCAAGATACTTGGAAGGCTGAGCCAGGAGCACTGCTTGAGTCCAAAAGTTTGAAACTGCAGCAAGCTATGATCACACTCCTGCACTCTAGCCCAGACAACAGAGCGAGACACAAGATGTAAGACCTTGTCAAAAAAATAAAGAAAATGAAAATGCAGCTTTTATGTGGGTGCAGGATTGCTATAAAAAAGGCACCCCAATAGACTCTACTATGATTCAAGAAAAGCAAAGTCATTCTATGACAACCAAAAGCAAAAAGAAAGTGAAAGATCTAAAGGTGGAGAATTAATGCCAGTAAAGGATGGTTTGATAATTTTAGAAAGAAGTTTGGCTTAAAAAATATAATGATAATAGGAGAAGCTGCTTCTGCCGACCAAGAGGAAGCAATGTGTTTCCAGACGCCATTAAGAAAATCATTGAGGAAAAAGGATATCTGCCTGAACTGGTTTCTAATGCAGACAAAAATGCCCTATTTTGGGGGTAAAAAATGCTACAAAGGACATTTAGTAAGAGAAGCAAGCACCAGGATTTAAGGCAGGAAGGGATAGGCTAACACTACTGCTTTGTGCAAATGCAGGCAGATTTATGATCAGGACTACCCTTATCTATAAAGCTGCCAGCTCCCAAACCTTGAAGAGAAAAGACAAACACCAGCTGCCAGTCTTTTGGTTGTATAATAAGAAGGCCTGGACAACAAGAACCTTTTTTATAGATTGGTTTTATTGATACTTTGTCCCAGAAGTCAGAAGTACCTTGCCAGTAAGGGAATGCCTTTTTAAGTTCTTCTAATATTGGACAATGCCCTAGCCACCCCAAACCCCAGGGCTCAATCCCAAAGGCATATACTTGCCCCTAAACACAGTATCTCCAATTTAGCCTCTAGATCAAGGGGTCCTAAGAACCTTTAAGGTTCATTACACATGGTATTTGATGGAAAGAATTGTCAATGCTATAGAAGAGAATCCCAACAGACAGAACATCATAAAAGTCTGCAAGGATTATACCACCGAAGATGCCATCATTATTATAGAAAAAGCCATGAAAGCCATTAAGCCTGAAACAATAAATTCTTGGAGAAAACCGACCAGATGTTGTGTGTGACTTCACAGTATTAATGACAGCCAATCAAGAAAAGCATGAAAGAAACATGGATATGGCACAAAAAAAAAAAAGAGTGGTGAATGGTTTTAAGATATGGATCTTGGAGAAATTCAAGAGCTAATAGACACCAGAGGAATTAATATAAGATGACTCGATGAAGATAAGTGCTTTCTGAACTAACGTAGACAATGAGGAAGAAGACATAGAAGAAGCAGTGCAAGAAAACAAATTGACATTAGACAATCTGGCAGAAGGGTTCGAATTATTCACATCTGCTTTTGACTTCTTTTACAACGTGGACTCTTCTATGATACAGTTACTGAAATTGAAGCAAATGGTGGAAGAATGATTGGTACCATATAGAAACATTTCTGGAGAAATGAAAAAGCAAAAAAAGTCAGAAATTACCATGTGTTTCTGTAAAGTTACACCAAGTGTGCCTGTCGTTCCTGTCTCCCCTTCCACCTCCTCCACCTCTTCTGCCTCTGTATCCCTGAGACAGTAAGACCAACCCCTCCTCTTTCTCTTCCTCAGCCTACTAGATATGAAGATGAGGAGGATGAAAATCTTTATTATGATCCATTTCCACTTGCTGAATACTAAATAAATTTTCTCTTCCGTGTGATTGTCTTAATTACATTTTCTTTTCTCCAGCTTGCTTTATTGTAATATATAATACATATAACACAAAAAAAGGTGTGTTAATCAACTATTTATGTTATCAGTAAGGCTTCTGGGCAATATTAGGCTATTAGTAGCTAAGTTTGGGGGAGTCAAAACTTATATGTGGGTTTCTGACTACACAGGGAGTTGGCACCCTTACCCCCACATTGTTTAGGGACCAAATGTATACTTACAATCATCCTTCACAAAACCATTTCTCCTAAGAACTGTAACTCAGAACAGCCCTGGTATCCATTTTATTTTGCCAAGTCAGCCCTACTTCTTTCACAGAAGCTCACTGCTTCTGTATCTCCTTAAAATGGATCCCACTACTTTGTTCCATCCTCAGTGCTACTCCTTTAATGCTTACAACCAATAACTCTTGCCTAGCTTACTGGGCTTTCCTATCTCTAATTATGCTCCCAGTATTTCAATCCACTTGACATTGCTGTCAGAGTGATCTTTCTAAAGTACAAGTCTGATTACATTACTCTGTTTAACTCAATCATCATTGCTCTCCTATAAAAGTTCAAATTCTCTAACATAGCTTGCATGGCAATTTACTGCCTGGCCCTATATCTCAACACTTCCCTGTCCTTCCTTTGTCTTCCCCATCTCTAATTTCTTCTAGGAAAGACTGCACCTTTTGTATATGGTATACTTTCACCAATCTGGAGCAGAACTCATCCCCTTGATCTAGCTAATACCTGAATATCATTCATATCTCTGATCATGTTCCTCTTATGTGATTTCACAGCACATTATATTTATCCCTTAGTACTGCAGTTACTTAATATCATTAAGGTATATTAATATTTGTCTTTCTTGCTAAACTACAAAGGCATTATTTGTCATTGTTTTCCTAGCATCTTATACCCTAGCTGACACACAGAAGGTAAAGCATAAACATTTGTAAAATGCTTAACCAAGTGATCACACTTTCCTATAGTGATTTTGCTATTATTTAAAATAACCTGAACAACAGTCATGACTCCACAAGATTAAAGTGAGCAAGAATTACAGCTGAAAGTACAAGACTCAACTCTTTCATGTTTATATGGTATTTTCAATAGATATAAATGACAGGAATTTCAAGAATTCCCCAGGTTTTAAATGCAACTCTTGAGAGGTGCTGCATATGGTATCAATAATGAGAATCTAAGGAATACAGAGAAATAACCAGGATGAAATTGGGAAAGCAGGCAGGGCTAGGCTCATACATTAGCTAAATGACTCCCTCCTTGACATCAGCAACACCAACATGTGTTTCATACCCTTGTTAGCAAATAAATTACTATAAATCAAGGATTTTCCAAGATGCAAGAAATAGTCAAAACTTCAAATGTTAAATTACCTAATGTTTTCACAGAGCAATTTCACCAGATTACATAAGTCAATGTGATAACACTTTTACTGGTCTCCTTTCTAAACCTAGTGAAACAGTTGTATTTTTAACTTATCTGAAATATCTTCATTACATCACATGCTCAAAAAGAGAGCACAATATGGCACAAATTTTGACCCTACTAGTATAAGAGTTCACCTGTGATTTAACAGATTCAAATACTTAATATAGCTATTATGATATCCATATATCCTCTTTATTCTAAGCTAAATACTCTGAAATCCAATGATAATGTCAAACATGCATTTAAAAGTATTAAATTACTATATTATTAATCCTTCCAGATCATTCATACCACCTTTCTTCTATTTCAAATAATTCTTAGTTATATGTATATACCTAAAACATCTAATTCAAAATAAATTTTAGAAATTTACTCAAATACATAAAAGACTCATTAATGAGGCTATTTTAAGTTCATCAAAAAAAGAGAGGGAAGGGAAAATTCAAGAGTAAAAGACCATTTCAAAACTATCACAATATGACAAAAAGCAGCAATTAAAATTTAGGACATAAGCAAATGCAAGGTTATTGTATATATAATTGAAAAAGAATAATTGTGCCTAACAAAATATCTAAACACAGAATATAAATAACTAGTATAATAAAATCACTTAAGAGAACAACCTAACATAAATACAATCCTTGAAAGCTTAAATGATTTCAAATTTGAATTTAACTCTGAAAAAATGGCATGGAATCTGAAAAGTAAAATCCACAGATGGAAGTCTAGTACTGTGTGTTTTACCTCTGGGAGTTGCAGGCTGCACCAGGATTCTATTCTTACATTACAAATCTGTTGTGTGGGGAGCGGGGGAGGATTAACTGTGTTACAGGGGAAAAAGAATAGAACAAATTGTTGTAAGAACATGTAGTTTTTAAATGTGTCGTTATTCTTTATAAGTAACCTTATTCTTTAAAGGTTTTTTAAAATATAAATGGACTCATCTATATTTAAAATACCTAATACCCTTCACGTTTCTTAGTGTAAGAATGATCCTGGAGAAGCCACTGTCACTTAACTCACATTATGGTATTTTTAAAAGTCATATTATCATAAGAAAAATGAGGAAGAGATTCTTTTGTATTTTTCCTTCCCTGACATAAACCAAAACACCAATGTGGACCACTATCGAGGAGAGAAGAGCAAGTAGTTAGGACAGCAGCTGTGTTGAAGCTCAGAAAGGACATGCGTTGGCAGATTTGTGAGGTGACGCCTGCAACACAATGTGCCTAGATCTAGTCTGATTCCTAAAATTAAAAAGAAAAAAAAAATCTGTACTTGATGTTTTGCCTTTTAGAGTTATTTCCCTCCCCACCACAAAACGTTTTTGCTTGAGATGTTCTAATATGTCTTAATATGTTGTCACTGGGGGGAAAAAGCTTTTAATTTATGAAATAAAGAAATCATGGACAAGACTCACTCATAAATGAGTATGTATCATTAAAACACCTTATAGCTATGTACTTTATTACAGTTTAAAGGCAATTTTTTCCATTTGCAATTTAAACTCAACTAAAAGTACTTAAGATAAACTGTTGTAGTGGATGGCATAAACGCAAATTTTAAAGCAGCAGGAGTAAAGTGAGAACATAGCAAATATGCACAGTTGGAAGAATCAGGGAAGATAATACATATAAGAACAAAATGGAACAAGGTCTGAATGAACTTAGAAGAGGAAGAAAGCAGGAACCCACAGAGTGGGTTTAGGCTTAAATAAAAAGATATGCATACATCTTCACTTCACATAAGAAAGATGGACAAATAATTGAAGATCTAGTTATGCTTTTAGATGAGATACATAGGAAGCAAGAAGTTGACAAAATTGAATCTTTTGTTTTTGCAATCAAGTAAAAGGTAAGGTCTTCTGGTAAAAATGAGAGGGAAGGAAGGGTCCTTGAACAAAGTGGTAGGGGTCTATATTAAGGCCACCAAACTAAAACCTGTGGGCCAAACTGAGCCCTCAAGCTAAGAATGTTTTTACATTTTTTTAAAGGGTTCAAAAACAAACAAACAAAAAAGCAGAATATGTGATACAGACTATATATGGACCCAAAAGCCTAAAATATCTACTATGAGGCCTTTCACAGGAAAAGTTTCCTGACCACAGGTCTATATAACAACTGTGTGAGAGAGAAAAATGACTAGAGATTAGAAGGCATAAATTTGCAAAGGCATCCAATTGTATAGCTATCTAATCTTTTCTTCAGCAGTGTGATCTTCTCCACCAACAGGAAAAAAAATAAAATAACAGAAGCACTTATGAGAGAAAACTATCCAGATTTCAAACACCAAGAATCTGAATTATAGAATATTACTAGCCTATTGGCTCTCACATAAGAAATAAAGCATAAAAAGTAAAACAATAATCAAAGATTTTAATAATTTTAAGACAGCAATAAACAAAATGCCACAAGGTAGTTCATAATTAATTGCTAAAAGAAGTACCATAATAATTTAGTTTTAAGAACAGATTTTAAACTTCTACTTCCAGCCTAAAAGAGTTGTTATAGGATTCATCCTAGTAACTAGGAAATTGAACAAAATTTATGAAACTACTGTTTTCAGATATTAGACAACAGGTAATGCACAACTGTAAGTGAGTGCTATGATTATTCTGGCTTTCTGCTAAATACACTTTCCCTTACAATGAAAAGGAAAAACCCAGCAAAACACAATGGGCTCAAGAATTGGAGGGACAGATTTAAGTTAAGGAAGGCTGAGAAAGCTGAAATTCCCAGGGCAGAACAGAAAAAAATAAGCTAAGCAGAGAAATGGTTCTAGAAAATTCTATATAGGACCTGTCACAGAAAAAGTTAAACAGAGAAACAGTTCCATAAATTTCTATATAGGACTTTGTAAGTCTTCAGAGGACTACTAAGTTATAAATGCCATGCGGTTAAGACTCAAAAAGGTCTGGCAAAGAACTACCACCAAAAAGTCTGCAAACTGATCAACACTCAAACTCACAGGTACTGCAAAATATTCTAACTCTTGGAAAGCCAACATGTGGAGATATTATTGAACAAAGGAACATTCAGTATGGCTCTTTGAAGAATTAGGCCTTAATAGTTGGACTAAACTAGCCTTGAGTAAAGGTTCTTCTAAGGCCACCCCAATAGAGCTTAAAAACAAGCACAAAAGGATCAAGTTGATTCACAAGTAACTTGGCTACCTGACACAACATAGTGCAACACTCAATAAAGGAAGACAACAAAATCCATTCACAGTAAATCACCATTAACCAGTATTCAACCAAAAATTATTACAAATACCAAGA
Organism: Microcebus murinus; assembly: GCF_040939455.1. Lineage (NCBI taxonomy): Eukaryota > Metazoa > Chordata > Mammalia > Primates > Cheirogaleidae > Microcebus > Microcebus murinus. The sequence continues at coordinate 63,425,538 of NC_134112.1, forward strand.
TGCAGAAAGATGACAGAATCAGGAAACAAAGATATTAAGATATCTATTACAACTATGTTTAAAGAAAAATATGAACACAAAACAGAAAAATGCTAACTATAAAAATGAGTAAAATAAAACTTGTAGAGCTGAAAAACAGTATTTGAATTGAAAAATTCTTTAGAAGGGCTTAACAGTAGACCACAAAGTACAAAAGAAAAATAAAAGATTGATGAACCTGGAACGAGAGCAAGCAAAACTACCCAAACTAACCAACAGCAACAACAAAAAAGAACAAAGTCTCAGTGACATGTGGCATAATACTGAGAGTCTAAAATACACGTTATTGGAGTTTAAGAAGGAGAATAAAGATATAAGAAAAAGTATTTGAGGAAATAAAATAATATTTTTCAAATTTGATTCAAAAAAACAAAAACAAATACCAACAGAAACAGCAACAAACACAACCACCACAGATTAAGGAATATCAGTGAACCAGAAGCAATGAAGGAGGTACACACAAAAATCACAAGGCACAGCATAATGAAACTATAAACACAATGAAATAAAATGGAACTCTTAAGAGGAGTCAGCAAAAAAGACACATAACTGAGGAACAAAGATAAGAATGATCACAGATAACTCATCAGAACCCATGCATGCCAGAAAATAACAAAATGTTTTTTAAATGATAGAAGAAAAAAGTGTCAATACAGAGGAATGTCAAAAATGAAAGTAATAAATGAAGACACAAGGAACACATTTTGACAAGAAAAGCAGAAAAAAATTGTTGCCAACAATCCTGCACTACAAAAAATGTCACAGTAAGTTCTTTAGGCTGACAAAAAATAATACCAGAAGGAATCTCTCATGTACAAAAAGAAATAAAGAGTGCCAGAAATCATAAATATATGGATAAATATGAATTTTTTAAAGGTTTGCTTGAAAAATAATTGGCTCTTTAAAACAAAAGTAGCAATGATATGTTAGTATGGCGAAATAAAAAAATAGCACAAAAGATGGAAGGGGCCAGCCAGGCACAGTGGCTCACACCTATAATCCCAGTACTCTGAGAGGCCGAGATGGGAGGATCACTTGAGCTCAGGAGTTGGAGACCAACCAGAGCAAGAACAAGACCTGTCTACTAAAAATAGAAAAATTAGTGGGGCTTCATGGTGTGTGCCTGTAGTCCCAATTATTCAGGAGGCTGAGGCAGGAGAATCACTTGAACACAGGAGTTTGAGGTTGCTGTGAGCTATGATGAGGCCACTGCATTCCACCTGGGACAACAGAGTGAGACTGATAGAAGGGGCAAATGGATATCATATTGTAGTAAGGTTCCAACATCACACATGTTCTGATAGATTATTTATAAGTAGACTGTGGTAAGTTAAATATGTATATCATAAAACCTAAAATAAGAAAACAAAAAATATACCAATGATAAAATGGAACAGTAAAATTAATCCAAAATAAGGTAGCAAAGAAAGAAAACAAAATGAACAAAAATTACATAGAACAAACAGAAGAAACAAAAGATAGCAAAGACTTAAACCTACCCATGTAAAAATTATATTAAATGCAAACTAATGTATAACTATACTCTCATTAAAAGGCAAAAATTAAACTGGATTTTAAAAAGCAAAACCAAATCATTATTATCTACAGAAAATACACCTTGAAAACAAAGGCACAGATACCTTAAAACTAATGGGTAAAAAATAATATCAGATACGGATTTTCATTAGGGATAAAGACATACATTTTATAACAACCAAAATGTACATGCACCCAGTAAAAATACATGAAGCAAAAAATGGAAAAAGTGAAAGGAAAAATTGACAAGCCTACAATTATAGTTGGATATTTCATAATTCTTGTTTCAGTAAAAAGTTCACTTCATTGAAAAAATTAATAGAACAGTAAACAGAAAATCAGTAAGAATAGAGAAGACTTTATAATACTATCATCAACTTAACCTATTTAATAGACTACTGCACCCAACAATGGGAGAAAACACATTACCTTCAACAATACACAAATTATTCATCAAGACAGACCATATTCTGAGCTACTAAACAAATTTAAAATTATACTAGCTATGTTCTCTGTCTACAATAGAATTAAATCAGAATTCAATAACAAAAAACTTTGGAAAAAAATCACCAAATATTTACAAATTGGAACACACACTTTTAAGTAACGCATGTATTAGCAAAGAAACCCTAGGGTAATTAGAAAACATACTCTACTAGGTAATATAAAAAACACCCAAATTTGTAGGATGTAGGTAAAGCAGTACTGAGCACATATTAAAAAAAACAGATTAAAATTAATGAAAGAAACTTTCAGCAAAGTAGAGAAGAAAATACCTAAGAGCAGAAATCAATAAAACAGAAAAACTACAAAAGAACATTTTCATTAAGAACAATGAAACCAAAACCTAATTATCAGTAAAGATCAATAAAATTGATAAGCCTCCAGAAAGACAATACAAATCTCCAAATATTAATAATGAATGATACCATATCAGTACAGATGCTACAGATATTAAAATATAATAAGGAAAGAAATATTAAAAACAAATTGATGCCAATAAATTTGACAACTTAAATATAAACGAATTATTTTAAAGATATTAATACCCACAAAACAGACACAGAAAAAACAAAATCTGAACCTATTACCAATTAAATAATTTGAATTTATAATTAAAAACTTTAAACAATATAAAACCTCCTGGCTCAAATGTCTTCTCTAGTGAATTCTATCAAATATTTAAGAAAAGATTAACACTGATCTTACACAAAGTTTTTCAAAATTAAAGGAATATTTTTTAACTCATTTTATGAGTCCAACACTGTCCTGATTCCCAAACCAGACAAAAACATTACAATAAAGGAAAATGACAGAGCAATATCACTTTTGAACACAAAGGCAAAAGATTTTATCAAAATAATTTCAAATAAAATCATGCAGTATCTTAAAGGGTAATCTATCATAACCAAGTAGAGTTTACTTCAGAAATGCAAGGTTGGCTTAATATTAAAAAAATCAATCTATGTAGTCCCAACTACTTGGGAAGCTGAGGCAGGAGGACTGCTTGAGCTCAGCACTTTGAGTTGACTGCACAACATACACAGTGAGACCTCATTTCTAAAAAATATATAAAAATAATAAATCTATGTAATTTACCATTTTAACAGATTAAATGAGAAAACCTGTACGAACTCTCAGTATATGCAAAAAATCATTTAAAATTTTTATATACATTCCTGATAAAAATTCTCAACAAACTAAGAAAATGAAACTTTATCAAACTAAAAAATGGAATCCATCAAAATTCTACATATAACATCAAATTAAATAGTGAAAGACTGAATGCAGCCAGGCACAGTGGCTCATGCCAGTACTAATCCCAATACGTTAGGAGGCCAAGGTGGAAGTTTGAGACCTGCCTGTATAATATAGCAAGACCATGTCTCTACAAAAAATAAAAAATTAGCCAGGCATGGTGGCACATGCCTATAGGCTCAGCTACTTGGGAGGCTGAGGCGGGGGTATCCCTTGAGCCCAGGAGTTCAAGGCTGCAGTGAGCTATGATTGGACCATGGCAGTACTCTAGCCTGGACAAAAGCATGAGACCCAATCTCTAAGAACAACAACAACAAAACAACAAAAATAAATAAACCGAAAACTAAAAACAAAGACTGAATGTTTTCCCCAAAGATATGGAAAAAAAGCAATTATATCTGCTCTCACCATTTCTACTCAACACAGTACTTGTGATCTTCACTATGGGAACAAGTCAAGACCAAAAAAGGTATTTAGATTAAAAAGGATGACATAAATCTCTATTCATTCAAATACAATTCTATAGGAAGATCATAAGGAATCAAGAAAAAGAGAATTAAATGAGCTTGACAAAACCATAAGGTTTAAGTTCAATATATAAAATTCAATCACATTTCTTTATATAAAATCAAAATTTTTAAATACTGTTTATTACAGTATCAAAAATGTTATACGTCCAGCATTGCCCAGCTTGACACAACATGTACAAAACCTCTACACTGAAAAATACAAAATATTACTGAGAAAAATTAAAGACAATATAAATAAATGGAGAGATATACAATGTTTAAAGACCAGAACATTCAATATACGAATGTTCTCCAACAGACCTATAGATTCAATGTGATGCCAATCAAAATGCCAGCAGGTATTTTTTGGCTTCCATATGAGATGTGGAAAACTAGGAAGAACATAGCTTACACTCAGACAACAAAAAAGAACAAGGGAAAAACAAACAAATAATCTGCAAATAGAAACTTTTCTTGAACTCATTAGAGCTGAGGTTACAAGACAACCAATCAACCCAATCTCTAATGAAAGACAGATGCCTTGAAGGACAATGCGACATGAGCACTTGAGGACCTAGGAAGACAATCCTGGACACCAGTAAAAATAATTCAGCTAAAATTGCTAATGAATTGCAAAAAGGCTGAATGTGTGCCAGCAAGAAAATATAGAATCCATAGAGTCCACAGACACAAAGGGAATTCATACCCATTCACAGGTTCTTTTCCACAGACCTCACCAGCTGTTCACACACACACACACACACACACACACACACACACACACACACACACACACAGAGTGCCCAGTGAAAGGCCTGAGGCAGCATCCTCATGATGCAGGCATGGGGGAGAAGAACAGCAGCCACTAAGAGAAATGTATGAAATCTAGCCTGGATTCTTTCTACCGTCTTTAATATCATGGAGTGGGATGGAGAGGCTTAAACCACTGAGGGAGGGGTAATGGACCCTGTCACTCTTTGGACATTGTTGAAAACCCTTTAGAACTAGAAGGAAACAGGGGGAAAATAAAAAAAAACAATCCTGAAGCCCTGTAGGAGGGAGAAGGAATTCACCCTACAAGTGGAAGTAGGTGAGGGAAACTGAGAAGTTCCATTCCCCAAACAGAAGACACTGTGGTTGCCCAGTCTATTATAGTGGCTGTGTTGCCACAGTGGATACAATACTGAATCTAGATAGAGATGGTGGTGATCTTGGTGGCACAGGCTTGAGTGAGCCAGACTGTCTGGCAGCTGCAATTTGTTTTCATAGTTTGCAGTACCAAAAAAGATGTTTTTAATCTGCCAATCTTCTAACAGGCAGACTTGAAGGTTAGGCCATTGGCGACAGGCCAGGAGTCAGTAAAAATAAAACAAGGTTAATCAAGGAAAGTATAGGTCAGAGCTATGAGGATGGAGAGATCCTCTGTATTCTGTAGCTGGCATTGACTCTGAACAGCTCCATCAGCTTTTAATTTGGCTGAACCATCAGTGAAACAGTCCCAGGTATTTACAAGAATTTCTATAAATTGAAGGCCCCAATGAACCAGTGACTTCAGGTAGCAAAGTGAGAGAGAAGTTTTTCCCCCAAAAGTGTACCTTTTACTTCTTCAGAAAAACAAAATGACAGTAAGGCCAAGCCAGCTGCATCTCTGAACACACTATTTTCATTTGATCAATGAGGTCTACTGGGCCCTTCCTCATTAACCATCAAGTACGACTTAACCTACCCCAAAATGGGGATACCAGGTCAGAGAGTCACAGACATCTATAGTCGAGGTTTTTTGTTTGTTTGTTTGTTTGTGTTTGTTTGTAAGAGACAGGGTCTCATTCTGTTACCCAGGCTGGAGTACAGTGGTATGATCATAGCTCACTGCAGCCTTGAACTCCTTGGCTCAAGCAATCCTCCACCTCAGCCTCCTGAGTAGCTGAGACTATAGGTTCACACCACCATGCTCAGCTAATTTATTTTTTGTAGAGACAGGGTCTCACTATGTTGCCCAGGCTGGTATTGAACTCCTAGGCTCAAGTGATCTTCCCACCTTGGCCTCTCAAAGTGCTGAGATTACAGGTATGAGCCACTGTGCCCAGCCAGGTATTTCATTTTAACAAGAGCTTAGCATTAGGCTAATAGTTATCCTCCTTTTCAAAAGAAGTGTACTTGGTAGCTGGGTCAGGCAGGTGGCACTACTGTACTGGGAAATGGCCTGAGTTCCCCAACAGCCACCAAGCCTTTAACCGAAGCTGTGATTTTCTTTCCTCCTGGGATGATACATTTTTTAATTCTTACTCTTTTGCTGGATCACCTAGGAAAGGAACAGGGGATCACCTATCTACATGCAGTAGCCCATGAATGGGAGAGTCTCCTCTGGATCTATAAGCATTCACAGTATAAGAACATAACAATTATCAATAGCAATTATACATTTAGCAAAGGAAGCCAAAATAACAATACACTGAATAGGCCCACAGGATCAACCTACATTTTAGCGTTTTTGAATCTGAGTGCTTTTCTCCCCTGCAAGAACACAGACCAAGGAATTTAACACATGCATAAAAGGGACTATAGTCATAGCTGCCAGGAGACTACATTATTTCCTTACCAGGAACATGGGGAGTACAGAGTAGTGGGGGAGGCAAGCCTGCAGAGACTAGGAAGACTTCTCTTTTCCTTTGGCTTCTCACTCCAGGGTGGTGTCACTTCCTCCCTTGCATACCCAAAGCTCCTGCAAGGGCCTGGGCCTCTGGTTCTCTAATTTGCCCCTGTGCATGCTGCTCTGGCTCCACCCTACAGCCCTCAGTAGCTTCAGCTTCCCTTGCCACCTACTGAGCTTTCTCCACATGACTATGTAGGAGGGTAACTTGGGCATCTCTAGTCAACAGAGTTAGAAACGTTTAAATTCCTCTCTCTCCTGAGGTTTCCTACCATACTTGGCATTTATCTTAAGCAGCTAAGGTTAGAGCAGAGAGAAAGAGCAGCTATGCACCAATAAGCAAGACTTTGCACTTACATTCAATTTCAAGTGGCTGCCCACTCAGACTTGACAAATGAACTTATAATATATTTAGTCTACCCAAAGCTCTACATCCTCACTGCTGGCACCTTTTATTTTAGCACTGGAAAGCCCTCGATTCAGGAGCTACAACCATACTGCCTTTTGCCTTAGGGCACTGAGGCCTCCATAATGGAATAAAGTTCTTTCTTCCTCCAGCCTAGAGAGTGAGCAAAAAACAAAGCACCATTTGAGCAGCTTCATTTAATTCTCTCTCTCTCACTGCTCAGCCTCAAAAAATTCATTACTCTCTACTATCCCACTACTTAAACAAGAGCATTTGCTACTGGTGTCACATCCCCTAAGCTGGTCCACAACAACCCTGTCCTTTCTCTTCCAGGAGGCCACATCCCTGTCAACATCACATCTCTGTCACCAAATGTGTAAAAAATTATTAAGGGTCTAGGATTTTAGTCTACTTATGAGCTATGAAGCTTGCCTGTTACTATTTCATGGATGGTGGCAGAACATAAAATATGACTGGGTCAGAGATAAAGGACTTTATTACCCATGATACAACAAGCAGTATAAGCATCACATCACTGGCAGTTTACCTCGCCCCACCAAGTGCCCCTGGCTGAGGGACCTGGGTGGATGCTCTGTATACTGTGGGTTTCCATCACAGATGAAGAACACTAAGCTTGGGAAATACGCCATTCTTATAACAAGCGAAAGCAAGTCTGCTTGTAAGTTCTTTGTCTGAAGTAATGACTTCATCCCTTGAGGTTACTAGTTAAAAATACAACCCTGATAAATGGACCAGGTAAAGAGCATTCAGGGCTTCGCATCCTTGGCAGATCCAGCAAGAATGTTCTGGAATGCTCAGGGCTTCTGGTGGATGGCTTCTCCTAGAACACTACTATGCAACCTAATACCAGAGGTCTTAGGCAATATAAGAAGGCAAGAAAATAAATAAGTCACACATGTTTCAGGAAGAACTCAATTATCTTTATTTGAAAACAACATTGTCTACATAGAAAATACCATGGAATTCACAAAACAGCTCCCAACACTAATAATGAGTTTAATAAATTTGGAGTATACAAGTTCAATATACAAAAACCAATCATATTTATATAAAGAATAAACTGGAATTTCTTTAAAAAATAAGGTGTTACTTCAATAGCACTAAAGAAATGAAATAATTAAATATAAATCTAACAAAATATGTGCAGGACACACAGGCTAAAAAATTAAAAGATACTGATAAATCAACGAAGCTCTAAATATAATAGAGATACGGTGTCTGTAAGTTAGAAGACTCGATATTGTTAAGATGTCAGTTCTCCCCAAATTGATGTAAAGATTGTCTGCAATATCAACCAAAATAACAGAACTTTTTATGTATTATAAACCTAAATGGAGACTAGAAGATAGCAATAACTGAAGATATATTGCTGAATCTATCTAGCAGAAAGTCACCAGTGATCAGAATCTCTAAGAATTATTAGTAAACTCTTAACATGTATTCATTTTCCCAAATGGATGAACCAAGTACCACAGTGGATGTTACCTAGCCTACAGTGGAACTACAGCCTACAGAACTCTACTATTCTCTGGCCCTACACATAAAGATTGGCAGCCTTCTTATAAAAGCATTATGTACCTAACTAGTATCAATAGTAGACCATTAAATCATAGACAGCCATTCAGCTATGTCTCCCACCAGAGCATAAGACTCATAATAGCACAAAAAAGGGGACTTGACATAGCTTTGTTAAATATATAATCTGGTTGATCAAATTGACTTGGCCTCAGGACACAAAATGAATTTGATTCTGCATAGTAACTTAGAGTGAGAGAATTATACAAAGAAAAGAAGCAACAGAAAAGAGAAACCAATGACAGGGGTGGAAGCACAAAAATGGCTATTTGTATAATTCTTTGATTAAAATGTAAGAAAAAAATCAATAAAATCCATAACATTTAAAAATGCAAAAAGAGATTAATAGTCAAAATAGTAAGCCAGAGGACTGGAGTGGAGATAATAATTTGGAAAAGGCTCCAAAGTAGACATGCCCACAGCAGAAGAGAGAGGTTAAGCTGTAGTAACAGTCACAGAGTCCAAAGTCTCGGTTTGGATGAGAAAATGTAAAAACAAATGCTATGTATATTATAATGTATGTGATGTTAGCAAATCACTTATAAATACGTAGTGATTTTTCACACTATGTATATATAAATTGGAAAATTTTAAATGCCCAACTTAGATGAGGTAGATAAGGATAGGGAAGAAAGGCTTGTGGATTTTTCTGTTAAGTTTATGCCATTCTGATGCATGTGCTTTATCCAATATAATCAGTTTTTAATTATTCTCTTATAGAAAATGAATCACCAATGTTGTTAACTCTCTACTACCTTGGCTACTCCGCACTTGATGGAGGTTTCAGCAGATGGTCCATTTCTGTTTTTCTAATAAAACATTTGTTGAAAGAAATTTAAAGTTGAGAAGCCAAATGAAATTTCTGAATTGGCTTTAAATCGAAATAATCCTTTCTTCCATGGTCTCCAGTATCAGAAAGAGTTCAGAGTTTACTATGTTAAGTATCCATTTGAAAAAGCACTCTTGAAGCAATATAGTTTAAAAAGTAATTATCAGCAGTTAGAAACTGCTTTTGCATATATACTTTGCAATTGTTTCAAAGCACTTTCAGTTATGGTTAATTCCAATCCAATATTATTTGACTTTTTTTACTTACAAACTCAAGAGAATCATCAAAAATAGAGCATCAGAAGTAGCCACAAGCAGGGTAAGAATGATTTGATGTGAATAGTGCAATGTAAATATAACAATAAGTTACTCTCTCACAGTTACAGTTGTCTAAACTTAAAGATGACAAACATATAAAAACTAAAAATCAAGGACTCCCCATATCAGGAATTTTAGGAACCAAAACAGATATGCAATCAAAATATTTATAACTGAAAAGAAAATCACAACTTTTGAAAAAGGGTTTTAATTGAGCTGTATTTTGGGATTAAATTTATAGCTATTGGTTAGTTGTCAGAAAAGCCAAACTGCTTTCCCAGATTATTAATTAAATAAAAATTTAACCTATAAGATTATTTTATAACATAAAATTTGGTTTTAAATCACCAATTGTAGCATTTTCCAAAATTAGTATCCTATATGAATACAAAATATATTAAATGCACAAGTGTGAAAAATCTGTGTTACTATGGAAACAAGAATCTTTGTAAATTCTGATATATGTAATTTGGCATGAATTTATTTCATGAAAATAATATAATATGATTCTAAATCCAGTGGTTTAGATATTTACATATTTGTTAAAAACAAAGGAACTTAGGACTACCCTTGTTAAGATTTCAGAGAACCTTATAATCACCAAACCAATCTGTGGTTTTTTAAAAAATAATAATATTGTAACTAAGAAGTGCATACAATATAAGAAATTGCTGTTTGTGATATTTTACATATCCTTAGCAAGTCACTTGTACAGAAAACAAAAAGCAATATCCTTACTTGAGCTTTTTTGCTACCATTACCACTTACAGTGATCCCAGATTTTGTTTTTGCAAAATAATCTGAATAGTACTTGGAAACCTTGTCTCACAAAGAGTTAAACAAAGCACAGAAATATACTTCAACAAAAAGAATCAAAACAATACTGTGACCTAAAGAAAGCTTCACTTGCCAAAAGTTATACACTAATAAGTTGCGACTAAATCCAGATCACCCAATTCTATGTCTCAAGTACCTTCATTTACAAAGAGAGAGGGCCAACTATAGTAGGGTGGGGTTTGCAGAATTCTAACACTGACTCTGCTGTTAACCTACTTAGACTTTTTGAAGTCACTAAATTTCTCTGTGCCTTGGTTTCCTCTACCATACGGGGCTATTCTGATGATAAACATAAGCAAATACTTGAATTTTTTGGCAGAAAAGCACTATATATATTTCCACTATGTTAATAATTTCCTCATCCCCACCTCAAGTTTCATTGATGCTAACTGATGCTAACATGTTTTTCTGGGTTTTTAGTTTTAAGCTTAAAATAACATTGTGAGAGAGAGTGTGTGTGTGTATCAGCCATCTCTTAACATGGCTATCATTCTAACAAGATTCTTTTTTCTGACTTTCAAAATGCATAAAAATAGCATAACATTTTCATTTTTAGTATTATCAAAGCCTTGCCACCCAAGGCTGTGCATAATATTTGAGAAATTCACAACAAAATTTTCCACCACATTGCTCTCAACTTCTATAGAAATGCAATTAAAAACTCATATACTAGTCAGCCATTGCCCTATAAAGCTTAAATAATACCAGTGGAAGATTATAAAAATGCATTTTGCTTTTCAAAATAAGAGAATAATTCCAATTATAAATAAAAAACCTAGCATACATTTTGAAAAATGAATACTAACAGTCCTAAAATAATGGAGATATATGATTTATATTCTAAATAATTCAACCATCTGCAATTGTCTTCCATTTTGTCAAGAGACAGAATCCGGCCACTTGATATACTTAAGTCCAAAAAAATTATCCTAACTATTAATAGAAACTTATTTATAGGTAACCAAAATTAATAGAAAATTTAATGTTAAAATATTTTAGATTCAATACTTAAACCATTATTTTTATTTTGAAAGTATATCTTAAAATAACTTTACAACTTACAGACATTACTTTTTCCTTTGACACATCTATTTACTAACAACATTAGCATGCAGCTACATATTTAATATAATATTTAAGAAGTAGCAATCCACTCAGAAATGTGCCCAGGTCAAAAACAGAACTAGCCAATTGAAGTAAAATATTATGGCACATGATCAGTATATACCTACCAAATGAAAGGATTACCAAAGGAGAAGACCAAATAGTCATCTCCAAAAGTAATGCAGATGATTAAAGTTTTACCCCTGAGACTATGCTATCAGCAATGACATTTTAAAATATATATATTTTAGGGTATAATCACCTTATAGCAATTTGATTAATATTTTGCATGAATGAATACCCAAATGAACGAGTACTTAAGTTATGGCAACGTTTAACACCTTGAGATGTTCACAACAATTTGGAATACACAGAGAAGATGACTCGAATACAAACAAACTAGTTGAAATTCAATGTGGCTCACAGTAAAGATGCAGTGGGTTTCTATTTGTAGAACAAAGAATCTCAACCAAAAACATATATAGATTAAAATGTTCTCAAGTGCAATTATCAAGGCTTTAAAAGGAATATGTACTTTTTACTATGTAAGTCTTTCTTGCTCCCCAACCTCCCTGAAATTTTTAATGTTTGGCATAAGTGACCAACAAACCAGAATAGAACATACATTTTTAAAATACTAATTTACACACATTCTATTTAAGAAAAACATACAACCACTTATATATTTAGTCTTTTTTTAAAAAGCATCCTTATATAAAACAGTGGGGGGGGAATCCCTGCTATACATATGAAGCACAGTTTAAGCCCAATACAACTGACCAATCAAAATTAGTGAATGCACTGCATCTCTCTGCAGTGGAGAGAAGCGACAAGGTAGGCTGTCATTCTGCAAAAGCTGCCCAGAACAGGCTTTCCTCTGAAAAGCAGTGCCGTTCCTTTTTGGAAAGACTGAATCTAAATGTTGTCTCTGGAGACAAGAAGCCTTCAGTATGTTAAATTACTTCATTATGTATTTTCAGATGCTTATTGATTCCACAGTAGGAAGAGTGAGAGACTGCAGCAGCCTCTAAGCAGCACTACATGTTCCATACATTAGCAGTACTGCTGAAACAATGGCACAGTACAGACACATATTTTCATTAAGGTCATTTTCGAAGAGATGTTTATGACCCTCTTCCCTCAGTCCTCTACTAACAAGTGAACAAAATGAATCAATCAAAACTGGAAATGCTTCAACTACATCAAGAATGTATCAAATCTTTAGCAGAGGTAAGACGTGTTCCTTATTATAGTATACGGCTGCTTTTGAACCGGCATAGTGGGGTAAAATTACTTTGAAAATTTTCAGCCTAAATTTTAAGAGTTTGTTTAATTCTACCTAATGCTAAACATGTATTTTTAGATCTATTTCTTTTAAGATATAATTTAAATGAAATTTTTTAGGATGCATTGTTAAATACAAAAAATAATCTTTGTTGATTCATTACGAAGACATCAGCTTTTAAGTCACTTCAGACATATTAAATATTCTTAATGTACTCAGTACAGTTTTCCTCAGATGTTCAAAAAATGCTTGTACCTCTTAAAAGAACAAGGTTTACTATTCAGCTGTTTCAGCTGTTATTATTTAGTTTTATGTTAATTATTGGACATGTTTATTGAAGATATTTAATTTGCAGTTACATTTTTGTATTACCTTTTACATTTCAACTACATAATTCATCAATGGAAATTTATAGTATCTTATCGTGGAATCTGTTTTAATGAGTTAAAATTCAAACCATGTGCTAATAATTAAGCAAACTACAATATTTTTACAGCATGAGATGTTCAATTTATTACAGAGGGAATGACAATATGTTTAGTGTATGCTAACTGTTCATAATCTCTGAAAATACAGGTTAGCTTCTAAAACGAGAGCAGAAATTAGTTTAAAAAATACAGCTTTTCACTCAGTTATATTTGAAATGTTAACTCAATTGTTAAATAATATATACAACCTTTACTAGGAAAAGCAATCTTTTATATAAAGAAATTCTTCATTTTATGTATATAGCTGTGGCTCTAGTAATACAGCTTATTTTCATAACAAATATTGTTTGGTTTTAAAATTAAAAAAAAACTAAGGTAACTTTTAATTAATTGGAAATTATTAAAAATCCTACTTCTTAACCATTTTTTTTTCTTTTCACAAGGGTCCACAGCAGCTAATTCAGTATTTACAACCGATTATATGAAGAATGCAATTGACTGAGCTTCTCCCTAGCTGTCTGAACCACGGACTGCAAGATATCCTGTAATGCATGATTTTAAGACATTAAGGAGTTAAAACCAGGGAAAAGGTCTACATTACTGTTGGAATATAACAAATGGACAGCATCCTAAGAAGCTACTACATAAAATAACCACAGAAAGAAAAATAATACAACCATAAAAGCCTGAAAACAAAATGGTGAGCTTTTTTAAAGAAGTTGTTCATACTTTAACATACCAGAATTGTGGAAGCTACTGATTCTTGAATAATGAAACATGAGTTTACAAAAGGAAAATGACATACTTTACCAGCAAGCAAAATGAAGCTTTAACAAGTGTTTTCTGCACTAGATATTCAGATAGTCATATCAATTGATGTGGACTAATGGATTTTTCCATCTGAGTTTTATGACCAATTATGTATCCTCTTCTAATGAAAACAAACCAAATTAAGTGGCAGATGGTTTTTATCAAAAAAACATGGACTGGATTTATAATATAAAGCAAGTTATGTGATCAAGAAATCATTTCAAAATAATAAGGACTGCTAAAGAAACAGATTTATAATTGTATCAAAAGGATGTCTAAATTTATTTTAGAAGTTAGAAACCTTATGTTTCCTTTTTTGTTTTCACATATTCTGGAAAATAAAGAGACTATCATATACTCCCTCAAAGGGAAACATAATTCCTATCATTTGAGGAAGTTTCTCTTGGTCGTGACTTTTTAAGGCAAAACAAACATAAATATGTACTGTTTTTAGAAATTTATCAGCCAACTAAATCTCATAATTCATGCAGTTGAAGTGTTGGAGAGAAAATGAGAGAATTCCTACAAGACATGAAATAAAACACAGCTACTTCATTGTTGTCAGGTAAAAAGTCATGTTAAAATTTGTGAATGACATCATGTATCAATTTGTGAAAAACTGCCATAGTGAGACAAAAGGCCAATAAGGCAACAGCAAACAGGTAGGTCAGAAGATGCATGCACCCACCACACTGTTTAACATTTACACAAGAATAGAATCATGCTCTAGAGGAGATGCATTTTTCTTAATGATCATCTAACTTGACATCTCTGGTTTATTTACTTATAAATCTAGGCCAATGTGACAAAGATCTGATGTTTAATCTGTCAGTTCAGAAAATTTGGCACACTCAAAATTTTCCATTTTTATAGGATTTCAATTTTAGCTAAGACCTTCATTTACTCAAATATTTCTCTAGTAATACTTTATATCAACTCAATAGAAATGTTATCATTTATGTTTCTGAAATACCCCCAAAATAATATGCATAAATAAAACTGTATACTAAAACTTGTCAAAGGTAACATCAAGTAAAGGTTAACATGAATTTTGAAGATTATTAATTTTTAATATGTATGTTTGAATATGGTTTTGCAGTTGAAATGCTGTACTTGAAATGTGAAATATAGTTGGTTGTATGATTTCATATTTTAAACTGAGTATATTATTACTGACGATTTAGCCCAGAACATCAGACATTTTTATAAATTACTCTAAACCCCTATAAATTAAAATATAGATTTGCATGAATTAGTGTTTTTTTAAGTTTTCTTCAAAATTATACAGTGCATGATGTAGACAAAAGGTTTTACAAGTAATGTGTAACTTTAAAAGCTTCCTCAAAAAAATGGGCTTCACATACTCCTCTTCCCTAAAATTTCATCTTTTAAAGGCTCAGTTTAAACAAATAAAATCAACTGATATAGTATTTTATACTACTTTAAAAACAGCTATTTCTTAATACAATATTTAATTTCAATTTTCTCCTTCCACAACATACAAGAGGGTGTGGTCACAAAATAAATCATTCACAGGAGTGATTAGTGCTCTTTTACCAAGCTTTGTGATTTTTTACTTTAGCACACAGTTCCTTTTCTTCTAATTTTTATAAGTTTGCCAATTGTAAAGTTCAGTGAGCATTTTAACTGTGATATACAAAATACTTATCAATCATTTACTATTTCTGTGGGAAATAACTCCAAAAATCCCCAAGCACATTGTAGACTTCTGAATATGAAATTCAATTTCAAACTAGTACTCTGTATCATTTATCATTTTCAATGAACACTTGTCCTGTTCATTTGAAATCTTATGGGAATAATTACTCCTATAATCATTGTGCTAGAGCACATTAAAATATCATTTATTTCTTACATAATCATATTTTTAATGAAATTTTAAAACACTGGGCTAAAATTAGTTTTGTATACTGGGTAGTTTTATTATACAAAACTATACTTTATATCAAGAAATGAGCTTAAAAACCCAAATGAGGAACACCCTTTAGCATATTAAATAATTTTACACTACAAGGGGAATTTTCCATACAGTTATTTCTTCAAAAGGAAACCACAGTTTTCATTTACATCAGAACAATGCAACCTGGATGTTTAAGTCTATATTTTCCATTAATAGTTTACAAACTAAAAATTAAATTCAGTATACAATAAAAAAGATGTTTAACAAGGACCTGTTTTATATGTCATTTAAATTGCCAAATATCAAATAGTTTATTCTATTTCACTTTCTAGGGGAAAAAACCAACTGCTCCAAAAGAATGTGTTTTTCTCCCATTCTGGAAATCAACATGCAGTCTGAATCTAACATTACAGTGCGAGATGACATTGATGACATCAACACCAATATGTACCAACCACTATCATATCCATTAAGCTTTCAAGTGTCTCTCACCGGATTTCTTATGTTAGAAATTGTGTTGGGACTTGGCAGCAACCTCACCGTATTGGTACTTTACTGCATGAAATCCAACTTAATCAACTCTGTCAGTAACATTATTACAATGAATCTTCATGTACTTGATGTAATAATTTGTGTGGGATGTATTCCTCTAACTATAGTTATCCTTCTGCTTTCACTGGAGAGTAACACTGCTCTCATCTGCTGTTTCCATGAGGCTTGTGTATCTTTTGCAAGTGTCTCAACAGCAATCAACGTTTTTGCTATCACTTTGGACAGATACGACATCTCTGTAAAACCTGCAAACCGAATTCTGACAATGGGCAGAGCTGTAATGTTAATGACATCCATTTGGATTTTTTCTTTTTTCTCTTTCCTGATTCCCTTTATTGAGGTAAATTTCTTCAGTCTTCAAAGTGGAAATACATGGGAAAACAGGACACTTTTATGTGTCAGTACAAATGAATACTACACTGAACTGGGAATGTATTATCACTTGCTAGTACAGATCCCAATATTCTTTTTCACTGTTATAGTAATGTTAATCACATATACCAAAATACTTCAGGCTCTCAATATTCGAATAGGCACAAGATTTTCAACAGGGCAGAAGAAGAAAACAAGAAAGAAAAAGACAATTTCTCTAACCACACAACATGAGACTACAGACATGTCACAAAGCAGTGGTGGGAGAAATGTAGTCTTTGGTGTAAGAACTTCAGTTTCTGTAATAATTGCCCTCCGGCGAGCTGTGAAACGACACCGTGAACGACGAGAAAGACAAAAAAGAGTCTTCAAAATGTCCTTATTGATTATTTCTACATTTCTTCTCTGCTGGACGCCAATTTCTGTTTTAAATACCACCATTTTATGTTTAGGCCCAAGTGACCTTTTAGTAAAATTAAGATTGTGTTTTCTAGTCATGGCTTATGGAACAACTATATTTCACCCACTCTTATATGCATTCACTAGACAAAAGTTTCAAAAGGTCTTGAAAAGTAAAATGAAAAAGCGAGTTGTTTCCATAGTGGAAGCTGATCCTATGCCTAATAATGCTGTAATACACAACTCTTGGATAGATCCTAAAAGAAACAAAAAAATTACCTTTGAAGATAGTGAAATAAGAGAGAAATGTTTGGTACCACAAGTTGTCACAGACTAGGGAAAAGTTTAAGTTTCACAAAATCCACAGTCAGACGAGTTTTAAATTTAACTTGTAAAAAAATGAAATTACTGCCAAATATAAGAAAAAAAATTTAAGTATTGGTTATGTTGTAAATTTTCAATGTGAATGTCAATTAGATTAGGTCATATATATTCAATTTCTTCATTATTTAATGTATTTGTTGCATGGCAGTTTGTTAAAGTAATATCATATGTATATTTTGTCAATATTATGTCCATCAGAAGATATTCATGTAAGTCATATTTTCTAAAGAATAAATACATAGCCTTAAAACAGTGTATAACTTTAAAATGTAACTGACATAGGTATCTTTGCTTTCTTTTTTTTTTCTTTTTTTTTTTTTATAAAGTATATTGTTTCTAAGCCACAAATTACAGATATATTTGTATGGTGATAACTGGAATAGCATTTTAACATAAAAGCCAAAATTATGGACTCAAAACAATCAAAACAATCCAGGATTTTCTGTACCACTATGTTTCCTGATATAGTATATACTTAATGTTAATATTTGACATATCAAAAATAAGGGACTATATATAAAACTATTTTTTCTTTTGAATGTAGAAAATCATAGTGTTTAACAGGATTTTAAAATCCACGAACCAAAAAACAATCTTGTATATGTACACCAAGATAGGGAAACTTTAAAATTCAAGTTTACTATGAAAAAAATATTGATTTTTCTAAGATCAAATAATATACAAATGAACCTACAATAAAGGGAAGGAATAATACTAAAGTACCAGCCTATTTCTTCCTTCCTCATTTTGCTTGAGTCTAAGACAAATGCTCTAGATTAATATACTGGTAAAAAAACAGTACATTAAAATAAACCAATTTCTGAACTTTATTCAATTCAGCCTTTTGTATAACAGAAGTTAACTATCCAAATCTGAATACCAGGAGGGGGAAAAGAAAAAAGAGACTTTATATCATTGTAGAAAAGCCTAACAAAGCCAACTGTTTATAATTTTAGATACATAGCATTTTAGAGTAATAAAATTTACACAATGTTCCTATGTAATCATAGCTCCCAAGTATTTCAAAATATAGTTCTATTTCCACTCTGAAATCATTAAAGCAATAAATCTTGTCATTTTTTCTAACTCTACCACCACTTAATTTAAGCACCTTTGTTTCCAATCCTGAATTCATCTTGAAAAACTATGAAATTATCAACCCTAACTATAGATTATAAGGATTGAGATCTCATATCAAATATTTTCCAATTATTATAATGTTATAATCTATCAATGAGTACTAATATCATTGTGTCAGAAAATTAGCAATAAGTTACTTAAAACGGGCAAATACTACATTATAACTGGTTAGCTGGACAACTTTTATTCTATTTTTTAACACTGTATTCACTAACCAAGTGGCAACTCATTTTTAAATAAAAAAAAATTATGTTCAACAATTCAATGATATATCATTTTCATATAAATAAAAGAGATTCATTCATCTAGTTTACTAAATAATTCATGGAGAAATGAACACCATGCAAAAGCTTGAACAAACTGAGGTTACATGGCAAATTAAATAGTGATTTACTGTTGATAAGGATGTTAACTTATTGTCAAATCTTGGTAAAGACCCAGTTTACTTCTGCCTTATTTTCTACTGTTTTATGGAAATAAAAAAATATTTCAATTTGATAAAATGTAGCATAAGACATATTTTTTGAAACCCTGAAGAGAAATTAACACTTCATGTATAAAATATCAAGAAAATTTTCATTTGATAAATACATTTGCCACAGAAATATATCATTTAAACATATATTCATTAAAAAACTTCAAAATGAATTTTGTACTTGGACTCCCAAGCATATATTAAAATTTTAAAATCTAGTTTTATAATATTAATTAAAATTAGAATATTTTTAGAGCTTTCATATTTAAAAAAAAACTTTATGTTTTAAATATTTTTACTCTTTAGGCTTATAAGCATGCCAAAGAACTCACTCAGTATAAAAACAGAGATTTCTAATATATTTGCCTAAACTGCTTTTATGCTTTCTTGTCCTCTGTAATAAGAAATTAAACAAAATAAGAAATAAATGGCAATATTATAACATAACCCTTTAAACTGCTATTATTTCTATATTTGACATTGGAGCAGACATTTAACAAGCATTTTTGCTCATCTGTAATAATCTTTCGGGTATACACAGGGCACCAATTGATTTACAACGAAGAAAATTCACACCTACTATTAGCTTCTATTAGCTCCTTATTAGCTTCTATTGGCTTTTTAATGTGCTAAATGGCATGTAATATGTAAACTACGATAATATTTGTGTGTTAAAAATTCAGCTTTCAAAAAGTCACAAATATACTTGTAACCACTGACCTCAGCTTAAAAACAAGAAGCTTAAACAATTTTTTAATTAAATATTTGTTCTGTGAAAAGATGAAATATTTTTATTTTCTTAATGATGGGCTTCACTCCAATGTGCAAATTTTCACTTTATTTCAAGTAATTTTACTTTTAAAAACTATTAATGCTAATTATTCTTATTAGAATGAAAATCAAAAAATGCAAAAGCAAAAGAGACAACAGTAAACTCAGTATGGGATCTTTCTTAAAACTATATTTTTCTATCCATATGCTATAAATCACAGACATACATATCAATTTGTATATAGTTAATTGTGTCAAGTCTTCAAAGCAATAGAAATAAGAACTATTTTAAAAACCAACCAAAGATGATCTCAAAAAGATATGAAAATTTTATTTGTTTTTTTAGATATGTGTTGTTGTTAATTTAAGGAGGTTATTGTTCTACTAACTACTACCCAATAGATATTCAAACCTATTATGGAGACTGAATTATTTATAATTATGCTCTTTAAAAAACGCCATTCATAATAAATCTATATTTTTCACCCCTGCTTAGTCAATTTTTAGGTATGTGGTCTATTTTTTCATCCCCTAAATAAAATTACAGTAGTCTTCCCTTATCCGTGGTTTTGCTTTCTGTGGTTTCAGTTACCCACAGTCAACCGCAGTCCAAAAATATTAAATGGAAAATTCCAGAAATAAACAATTCATGAGTTTTAAATGGTTCTATTTAAATTTGTTGATAATTGTTCTATTTTGTTATTGTTGTTAATTTCCTACTGTACCTAATTTTAATTTAAACTTTATCATAGTTTATATGTATAAGAAAAAACATTCTATATGACATATTATCCATGGTTAATCCACTGGGGGTCTTAGAATGTTCTCTCTCTTACACCTAAGGGGGTAATACTATACAGCAAAATCTCAGTTCTCTAGAAATCAAAAATCAGACTCCTTAATTAACTGAGATTAGACTTAAACATTAAAAAAAAATTTTAAATTATAAAAGAAAACAGGCCCTTAGTAGAGCTTTATTCCACACAGTATTTCAAGGCTACTTTCCGAAGTCAATAAAACTTTTAGTTTCATTGCATTTTATGATTATATAATTAAGCAAGCTTTATACTTCAATTAGCAATTGAAATCATACAGTATAGAGGCACTATGGTAGATACTTTGAATTATATAAAATAGAATGATTACACTCAAGAGCTTAAAATCTAGAATCCAGGTACTAAAAAAATACAGCAATACCTAAAAACAGAGGCAGATGTGGTAAATGTTATAAATGAAGAGTAAAGTTCCTAATAGACATGCTATAAAAGAAGAGTAAAGTTCTTAATAGACATGCTATAAAAGAAGAGTAAAGTTCTTAATAGACACAGAAGGAAGGGATTATGTTGAATTTAGGAACAGTACAAATGAAAGCACTGTTGAGGAAAGCTACGGCAGTATATTCTAAAAGAGCAAATTGTACCTTGGAAGGAAAGTAATACAGTAGTGAGGAGTTATCTAGAAAGTTAAATTAGGGCTATAAGATAGAAGGCTTTAAATGCTAGCACAGATATATGGAATGGGGGAATACAAGATGAGAAATGAGCATAAAAAATTAATAA
Source organism: Microcebus murinus (assembly GCF_040939455.1). NCBI lineage: Eukaryota > Metazoa > Chordata > Mammalia > Primates > Cheirogaleidae > Microcebus > Microcebus murinus. The sequence goes on from NC_134112.1 coordinate 63,447,215, forward strand.
CAGGAATATGTAGACAGAATTGATTGGGTATGATCCAGAAGATAGGAAGCTTTTGCCATCACCTTGATACGTACTGAAAAGCCTGGCAAAAAATGATGGCAGTAGCTCTGCAAAGGAGCGTATAGATGTGACAAGCAATGTGAAGGCAGAATCAATAGGGTTTGAAAACTGACTAGTAAGACAACTGGTACAGAGATAGAAGAATTAAATATGATGAACACAAGGAAGACCATAAGAAACTAGATTATCCTTAATGATCAAAGAACTATTTAATATTTAATTATAGTTTGCATAAAATTCATGGATAACAAGGGCAAAAAATTTTGGGCAAAGCAATAAATTTAATAAAGTAAAATAAATATCATTCAAGAATGTTCTGGTTGTTTGAAGGTATTCAAAATGAAAATTTTAAATTGATGTTTGAAATAATCTTTATATATTTTGAAATTGGTTTATTCCATTTTACCATTAAACACATTTTTATAATTCTAAAAAATTATAAGCACATAATGAAAAATAACGTATATGAAGTGAAAAATACAAATATCATCCTTTACCTTTTTCCCCTATTAATTTATTATGAACATCTATCCAACTCATTATATACATGTTTCCCGCATTCTTTGTTAATAGCTACATAAAATAATTTTAAGTTAAAAATTTTAAAACACAGCAATATTTCTAAAAGATAATATTAATAAAAGAGCAAATAATTAAACCTTTTTCTATTGTAACTAAGTAGCTTCAAACTATATTCAAAATCACCTTGGAAAATGTAAGAAAAGTAACACAGCAACTGAAGGAGGTTATTTTTCTGAATAGAGGCAAGAAATAAGGGGAAAACCATAAAATAATGTATTTCTTTTCTTCTCTTCCACTAAATAAGATGAGAAATAAGAAACCTAAGGGAAACTTTTAGAGATTATTTTTTTTTACATCTCAGAGATGAGTGGTAGTATGTACAACTAAATATAAGCTCCCTCAAGGACTGCAGTGAACTCCAAGAAAGGAGTTGACCCATGATAAATGTGAGGGATAAAATCAGCTCAGGTAGTAGCATAAAAAAGAAATTAGATAATAGAACCCAGATAAGACTGGAAAAAGACCTAAAATATTTAGAAATGCTCACCTCCTAGAAAAATACAAATAGAACACAATATGTGGGTCAAAGTTCACAGAAGAAAACTAATTTGAAGACTTTTTCTAAAAAGCATTCCAAACAACAAAAAGACATCCCAGTTGACAGACTGGACATATTCGAAATATAACAACATATACATACATACATCAAAAGAAATAGAATAAATATTAGAATATTACAGCAATTCATAGATGTTTAAAACAAAGTGGTATTAAAATGTAGAAACAAATGGAAAATTGGGTGCATCACTAATACAAAGAGCCATTACCTTTTAAGGAATATTCATTATTTCAGGAGAAAAAGAGCTGAGCAAAGTTAATCACAATAATATTTCTCCCTTTGCTCATGATAAAATAACATGTGAAAATAATCCTAACTATCTCTACCATTCTATTCACACATTTTTTTACAGGCTTCCATAAGCTGTATCCCTGGCTTTCAAGCATGACAGCTTTGTACTTCCACCAGCAAGTGGTAAAAAGTGCTGTCATTCCTGTCACTGCCACCAATATCAACTCCCTGCTACTATCAAACTCTGAAGCATCAAGTAAGATAAAGGAAGAGGGCTGAGTCTGTCTGGGAGTGAGGTCATTTTCCTCACCCTGCTTCTATGAAAGTGATATGTCATATTTTTCTGAGAGGTATTAGGCAAGGCAGACTACCAAAGCACATACACCAATTTTTCAGGATGAAAAAAAAAGTGGCAAGCAAGGATGATAAGGTTATGGGGAAACTGCTTTCCTCTCTGACAGCTGTAGATATATAATACTCACAATAGATGTGAAATTTTTAATTTTTAAGTTTTAAAATGTTAATGCTAACAAATGAGAGCTCTGACCATATAAAATGTAGACTGTAAGAGTGAGAAATGTATATGCAACCGCAGTGACACTTGAGATATATATATATTCAGTCAGCCTGTATTACACACAATCCCCTATGTCATATACTATATACTGGGTGTACTAATTGAGTATATTATATATTGATACATACTGGGTGTACTGATTGAGTATATTATATATTGATTGGGTAGAGAAGAATCAAAGATACATATTTTACTCTAAATATTGCTAATGCCTTAAGACAAGTTGACATGTAAAAAATCAAATTTACATACTCTACATTTTAACAATTTTCCTCTCAATTCTTAAAAATTTCTCCTTTCTCTTCTCTTTTGCTATTGAATTTTTTCCAACTATTACTTCTCACAAGCAACAAAATGCTAGCAAACTGTAGCTACCTAACTTAATGAAAACTATCTTAAATTCACAAAATAACAGTAATAGTAATGTAACCTTTTATAATGCTTCCCAAAAAGCATTATACATATTAATTGTATACATACTAAAATATTAGAATTGAAAGTGAACAATTTTTAACCTTCTGATCCCACTGTTGTATTTTGCTCAGAAGAGTGTTTCTCAAACCGTAATCCACCTATTTGAGAATACTTTGCGGTACTTGTTTAAAATGCCAATTCCTGGCCCCATCTCTGACTTACTGAATCAGAATCTCAGGGGGTGCAGCCCCAAAATGTTTGTTTTAATAAGCATTTTCAGATGATTTGTGTGCTAAAGTTTAAGAACTACTACTTTAGACATCAAAAGATAGACTATATATCTAAAGTTTAAGAACTACTACTTTAGACATCAAAAGATAGACTATATATCAAGGTGACAGGCAAAAAATGAAAAGGCAGAGGAGTTCTTAATTCAAACCATACTGCCTTCTTAAAAAATTTAACTTACTTCATTTTGACTAATTAAATTTTAGTTGGATTATACATACTATAATCTAGCAAAACATTAGCTTGCTAAGGACTAAAATTTTGTTTCTTTAAAAGAAGTTATCTAGACAAAAAGATTCCCTTAAAAATCACACACAATCAGAAGATAAAATGGTACCAAACATGAAATATTCACCATAAACCATTCCATACTCTTACTTCACTCAACCAGAATACTTACTTATAAAATTGCATGGCTACTGTTTGTCATAAAATTATCTAACTATAATCAGAAGTACCATTCTTCCACATTTTTGCTCATTTCAACACAAAACTTCTATTAAAACATAATACTGGTGGCCAGGCATGGTGGCCCACTCCTATAATCCTAGCACTCTGGGAGGATGAGGCAGGAGGATCGCTCAAGGTCAGGAGTTCGAAACCAGCCTGAGCAAGAGCGAGACCCCGTCTCTACTAAATATAGAAAGAAATTAATTGGCCAACTAAAAATATATAGAAAAAATTAGCCGGACATGGTGGCACATGCCTGTAGTGCCAGCTACTCGGGAGGCTGAGGCAGAAGGATCGCTTGAGCCCAGGAGTTTGAGGTTGCTGTGAGCTAGGCGGACACCACAGCACTCTAGCCGGGACAACAGAGTGAGACTCTGTCTCAAAAAAAATAAAATAAAAATAAAAACATATTACTGGTGATAGAGGATGCAATTACTTCTAAAATAAATTTGCAGTGAAAATACTTAAAAACTGTATTTTTGTATATGTTTTGAACAGATGTCACTCAAGTTACATAGAGGTGTGAATCAAACATTTTTCCTTCATTATTGCTATTTCCTTTGTGCCATTAACACAATTTAGGAAATATTCAGGTATTTTCTGATAATTTTATGACATCCTTTAATTTAAATTCCTATTCTTCTGTCATATAATAGTTTAAGTAACACTAATATTTATATACCACAAATGGCATTACAGAAACACTACTCTTGGAACATTTATTAACTTTTTCACTAAGAATTTCTTCCAGCAACATTGACATTACCTTCTATTATAACTATTTAGCTTTTTAGCATTTTCATTGGTTAAAACATAGAACCACGTGACTGCACTGAGCTATTATGCCACCACTGCACTCCAGCCTAGGTGACAGAAAAAAGACTCTAATAAACAAACAAGCAGAAAGGGAACAAACCTGTAACAGCTTAGCGTTATTGAAAATGAGATGCTAGCAAAGACAGCTTAACAAAATAAAGACATAGTTCAAGTGACTGGCTATAGCCACCTTATGAAGAAACATTTGCCAAATAATATATTCCAGACAAGCAATGACTTTAGTATAGGGTTTCCTGGAGTCTCATAATTTCTCTAAAAATCAGATGCAAAATATCATAGGTGTGTATTCCATCCAAACACGTCCTCCCCTGCACTTCCCCAAACCACAGCAACAGGAAAAGCAGTTTGAGCTCCCGCTGACCAGGAGCCAGGGCCCCTCCCCCACCCATTACAACCATGAGAGTAGTTAGAGCCAGAAAGTTTGGGAGCGGCCATTTCTCTCCAATGGCCCACACTCCACTCTCAGGTCTCCACAGAAAGGGGACCCTCACCTCTTCACTTAAGGCCTTGTGGTGGAAAAGGGGAACTCCCTCCTTCCTTGTGTTTTGCAGAGTCGCACACTGGCAGCTCAGATAATCAAGCCAGTTCGGTGTCCCCCAAACACGTGAGGGTTGCAGGGGGACACAGGGAAGAAGTCTGTTAGCTGAACTTGCGTGGCAAGGAAGCCCTTGTGGACATATCAAACAGGAGAGTGTGGTGGGGTGCTGAGGAACAGGGGTACCGGTGCGTGCCAATCCTCACGCCCTCCCACTGGAGAATGGCCATATTGGATAATTCTGTGGCATTTGGAAATAGCCAAGCCTCTAGTTCCATTGCAACCAAATGCCTCACACTCAGGCGCACCAGCTGACAAGGTGTTGTGGCCTCTCCCCCCACGCATTACAATAGGGAGAACAATTTGAGCCCACAAGTTCTCGAGTGGCTGCTTCTCGCTGGCAGCTCCGTGCTGCTGGCTAAGGTCCCCACATATAGAGGGCCCACACTTCTTCCTTTGAGGACCTGTAGTTGAACAGGGGAGAACAATCAGGAAATTCCACGCCCAGGGCGTGGAGTCGCATGCTAGTGGGTCAGACACACAGACTGGGGGAGGTTTGAGAGCTGGACTTGGCTGGTGAGGGAGCACTGTGGACCGAACTGATGGGAGTGTGCTGTGAGGGTCCAAGGAAAAACAATTTAGAAGAGCACCCACCTCCACTCACAAAAACTGTGCTACTGGATAAGGGTGAAAAGATCCCAGCCCAGGGCCTTAGAATTCAAGAGTTTAGGACCCTCCCCCATGAACAACCTTCTGGCTTTGGAGAGCTTGTCCTGATCCTCCTACCAGCAGCTCCCCCTAATGGCCAGAAAAGCAAATCCTGAGCCCTGCAGTGGCTTTGCAAAGCTTTTCCGGCTCCCTCAACCTAGCCAGAACTGCCTTTCTCCTCCCCCCACCTCAGTGGTGGCAGAGATCAAGGAACCCACTGGTAGCTACAGGGTCCTTCCTAAAGCTTGAGGAACTCAAGTACCCCACCTTGAGGGACCAGAGCCTACCAAAGGCATAAAAGAACATCTCCGCAGCTGGCTCTTTCACATAAACATCAACCAATGAGGGGGAGAACAACTCTATAACTATCTATATCTATCATAGTGTCTTCCAACTCAAGGAAATAAGATGTGGATGATTTGTATTCACAAGCACCACCTGCAATCTCGGAGATTAAGTGGGGTTACCCAACACAATTCACACTGCTGAGAAGAGATGAAGACAGCAGGACAGAGGCAACCGGAGAGGATCATCAAACCTCCCTGAACACCCCATAGGAAAATCAGGATTAACACTCTTCTCCCTAGCACAGTCTGGGATTGATCTTTGGAGATCTGGGGACAGTCCTGCAAGCCAGGCCTATTATCCCCAGGACTAGAGTGAGAGGCCAGATGAGAAGGAATCAGCAAAAGAACTTCAGAAGCATGAAAACTCAGTGCGAAAGGACAACCCCAAAAGGAAACAACTCTTTACCAATGGACACCAACCAAAACAAAAACATTGAAATGACATATAAAGAATTTCAAATATGGATTATAGGGAAGATCAAGGAAATACAAGGGAAAATGGAAAACCAACACAAAGAAACCACAAAAAATACAGGATATGAATGAAAAATTCACTAAAAAATTCAAATGATTAAGAAAAAAATCAAATAGAACTTCTGGAAATGAAAATTTCTTTCAAGGAAATACAAAACACAGTGGAAAGTTTTAAGAAAAGACTAGACCAGGCAGAAGAATCTCAGACCTTGAAGACAACACCTTCAAATAAAACGAGTCCATCAAAGAAAGAACAGAAAGAGAACTGAACAAAGCCTATGAGAATTATGGGATTATGTAAAGAGGCCTAACATAAAATCATATGCATCCCTGAGGTTGAAGAAGAAAACATACAGTGTTGGAAAACCTATTTCAGAGAATAATTGAGAAAAATTCCCCTGGTCTTGCTAAAAATTTAGATATCCTGGTACAAGAAGCTCAATGAACACCTGGGAGATTGATCGCAAAGAGGCAATCACCACAACATACACACACCAGACTGGCCAAAGTTAACAAGAAGGAGGATCTCATGTGAGCCATAAGGTGAAAATATCAGGTAACTTACATAGGAAAACCCATCAGGCTAACTGCAGACTTTTCAATTGAGACCTTATAAGACAGAAGGGATCAGGGATCCATACTCAGTTTTCTTAACCAGAACACTGACCAGCTTAGAATTTTGTATCCTGCAAAACTAAGCTGCTTACATGAGGGAGAAATAAATACTTTTTCAGACAAATACTGAAGAAATGTGTCAAGACCAGATCTGCCCTGCAGGAGTACTCAGATCGCATCATACATCGATTAGCATAACAGTCACCCACCAGTGTAAAATCAACCTAAAGCTAAAGCTCAGAGCCCCTATAAAACAATGGCTCAAGAGGTAAAACAAAGCAATAAGGTTCTACCCAACAGGATGAGCAGAAAGGCATCCCACTTATCAATTCTTTCAATAAATGAGAACAGTTTGAATTCCCCACTCAAGAAACACAGGCTGACAAAACTGACAGACCTCTCACTAGATTAACCAGAAATAGAAAAGACCCAAATAAGCTAAATCAGAAATGAAAAAGAAAATATTACAACTGATTCCACAGACATAAAAAATGTCATATGTGTCTACTATAAAAACATTTATGCACATAAACTTGAAAACATTAAAGAAATGGACAAATTCCTGGATATACACAACCTCCCAAGGCTCAATCTAGAAGAAATCGAACTGAACACACCAATAACCAACAAAATTGAAGCAGAAATAAAAAGTCTTCTAATAAAAAAACTCCCAGACGAGATGGTTTCACAGCTGAATTTTATCAGACCTACAAAGAAGAATTGGTACCTATAGTGCAGAAATTATTTCATAACACCAAGAGGGAAGGAATCCTCCCCAACTCATTATATGAGTTTCATCTCATATATGAGTATCATTTGAACTCATTATATGAGTATCATCCTGATACCAAAGCCAGGAAAGGACATAACAACAACAAAAAAAGAAAACTATAGATGAATATCCCTTATGAATACAGATGCAAAAATTCCCAATAAAATTCTAGCAAACCAAATTCAGCAGCACATAAAAAACAAACAAACAAAAAAAACCACAATAATCTACCACAACGAAGTGAACTTCATCCCAGGGATACAAGGAAAGATCAACATACATAAATCCATAAATGTGATTCACCACATAAACAGAAGCAAAAACAAAGATCATCTGATCATCTCAATAAATGCTGAAAAAGCATTCAACAAAATGCAGCATCCTTTTATGATAAAAATCCTTAACAAAATAGGCATAGATGGAACACATCTCAAAATTATAAAAGCCATATATGACAAACCCACAACCAACATCACACTGAACAGGGAAACATTGAAAGCATTCCCATTTAGAAATGGAACAAGACAAGGATGCCCACTGTTACCACTTCTATTCAACATAGTGCTGGGTAGAAGTCCCATCCAGAGCAATCAGGCAAGAGAAGGAAATTAAGGGTATCCAAATGGGGAAAGAAGATGTCAAACTATAGCTCTTTGCTGATGATGTGATCTTTATCTTATATCTATAAAACCCCAAAGATTCCACCAAGAGACTCCTGGAATTGATAAATAAATTCAGCAAAGTCTCAAGTTAGAAAATCTATGTACACAAATCAGCAGCATTCCTATACACTAGGTATCCTCAAACTACGGCCTGCGGGCCACATGCAGGTGTTTTTGCCCATTTGGTTTTTTTACTTCAAAATAAGATATGTGCAGTGTGCATAGGAATTTGTTCATAGTTTTTTTTAAACTATAGTCTGGCCCTCCAACAGTCTAAGGGACAGTGAACTGGCCCCCTGTTTAAAAAGTTTGAGGACCCCTGCTATACACCATCAATAGTCAAGCTGAGAATCAAATAAAAGACTCAACACCTTTCAAAATAGCTACTGAGAAAATAAAATACCTAAGAATATATTTAACCAAGGAGGTGAACAACCCCTACAAAGGGAACTACAAATCCTTGAGGAAGGAAATTACAGATTATGTCAACAAATGGAAAAACATATGCTCATAGATCAGCAGAATCAACATTGTTAAAATGTCCATACTACCTTAAGTGATATACAGATTCAATGCAGTCCCCGTTAAAGTACCAATGTTATTTTTCGTAGATCTAGAAAAAATAATTCTATGCTTCCTTTGGAACCAGAAAAGAGCCCCAACAGCCAAAGCAACATTGAGCAAAAGGAACAAATCTGGAGGCATCACTTTGCCAGATTTTAAGCTATATGACATGGCTGTAACCAAAACAGCACGGTACTGATACAAGAATACAGACATAGACAAATGGAACAGAACAGAGAAACAGATATAAAAACATCCACATATAGCCATCTGATTTTTGACAAAGCAGACAACATCATATACTGGGGAAAAGAATCCCCGTCAATAAATGGTGCTGGGAAAATTGGATAGCCACATGTAGAAGATTGAAACGGGATCCAAATCTCTCACTACTCACAAAAACTAATTCAGGATAGGTAACAGACTTAAACCTAAGACATGAAACCATAAGAATTCTAGAAGAAAATGTTGGAAAACCTCTTCTAGAGGTTAGGCAAAGAATTTCTGAAGAAGACCCCAAGGGCAATCACAACAACAACAAAAATTAATAAATGGGATTTGAGTAAATTAAAAAACTTCTGTACAGCCATGAAGACAATCAACAGAGTTAATAGACAGCCTACAGAATGGGAGAGAATATCTCATGCTATATATCTGATAAAGGGCTAATAACCAGAATCTACAAAGAACCGAGGCAAATCAGCAAGGAAAAAAATCAAACAATCCCATTTAAAAGTGGGTAAAAGACAAGAACAGAGCTTTTAAAAGAAGCTAGACTAATAGCCAAAAAATATATGAGAAAATATTCAATATCACTAATCACCAAGGAAATGCAAATCAAAACAACAATGAGATACCTCCTAACCACAGTGAGAATGGCCTTTATCAAAAAGTCCCAAAACAACAGATCCTGGTGTAGACGTGGAGAGAAAGAAACACTTACATATTCTTGAGAGACTGCAAACTAGTACAATTTCTATGGAAAACAGTATGGAGATTCTTCAAAGAACTAAAAGTATACTGACCATTTGATCCAGCAATCCCACTACCAGTTATATAGCCAAAGGAAAAAAAGTTATTTCATCAAAAAGTCACTTGCACTCAAATGTTTATTGCAGCACAATTCACAATTGTAAAGATATGGAATCAACCCAAGTGCCCATCAATTCACAAGTGGATAAATAAAATAGGGCATATGTATACCATGGAGTACTACTCAGCCATGGGGGAAAAAATGATGAATTAATACTTTTTGTAATGATCTGGATGAAACTAGAGACCATTCTCCTAAATGAAGTATCGCAAGAATGGAAAAACAAATACCACATATACTATTAAATTGGAACTAACCAATCAGCACTCATATGCACAGATAGAAGTAAAACTCAATGGAATTAGAGTAGGAGAGGGGGGAGGAGGGGATGGGTGTAGTCATACGTAACAGGTACAATGTACACTATCTGGGTGATGAGCACACTTATAACTTTGACTCAAGCAGTACAAAAGCAATCCATGTATCCAAAACATATATACCCCTATAATACTCTGAAATAAAAATAAAAAATAGAAAAAAGAAAATCTACATTGTCTGAAATTTCTGATTCTCATTAATATATCTTCCTATTGATGATTCAAATATATAATCAGAACAGATACAATAAGAGCTCAAAGAGCTGTTTTCTGAACTACATGATAAAATACATCATACAAATCTTTTATCACTTGCTAAATATAGGAAATAAGATATGAGAAGTTGTTTTTTAACATATGCTGCTTTATTATTATATAAAGGTTGTAAGTCAGGAACAGCCAAATGGAAGATGTGTATAAGGCAAGGTAAGGAGGAGGTGCCTGGAGCTTCCACATCCTCTCCAGAGCCACATTCTCTCCAGAGCTGCACCCTCCCAGCACAAAAGTTGCTACTTTTAAATACAAAATTCTTCTACCAGTACCATTCATAAACAAATATGCTTACTGGTTTTACAACATAGCTAACTTCTCAAATTGCATAAATGTTTCTAAAAACTTAATGAACAACATATGTCACAGGATCTAGTAGGTGGATTCACAAAACACCCAGACTAAATTGTCCAACAACAGTAATCATAAATCCCAGTTACTATAGTATACAAGTCTGTTATCTGGTAAGCACTTAAAAAAATTATAAAAGCACTTTTAAATGTCCATTATGACAGCACTTGCCCTCACTTATGCCAAATTTGAACATTTCATAAAATGTTTGGATTGTATTTGCTTACAAAAGCAGTAAAGATAAATATGCCAACATCAATAATATCACAAGGCAAAATATAATAAGAGTATAAATAAAGAGCAATGGGGCTCAAAAGAAAAGGAGCACATACCTGGAAAAGCTGTGGACGGAAATGACATTAGAAATGAACTTTGAACGAGGGATGAGACTGGCAGACAGCATTAGGGCAAGAATAGCATATTAGGCAGAGACACAAGTTTGGTCAATGACACAGAAGCAAGACAACAAAGTCTCCAGAGCAGGGAACAATTCAGTTTGGCTGGTAAACACTCTATGAATGTGACAGATAAAGCTGGAAAGTAAGTTATAATCTTGTTTGTCAGGGAAAAAAAATTATAATTTAATCCCATAGTCCACTGAAAGTCTTTCTAGATTTAACAGTAGGTAAGGGTATCTAAAAAACATATTTTCACTTTCTATCATCATAATTTAGGCCCTCAATACCTAGACCACTGTGAGGTCAAAAAACCAAATCAGAGGATAGCAATCTTTCACAACTTCCATTTTCTTCTTCCTAAAGTCCAATTCAGCTCATTTTAATCCCCTGATCATAGATCTTCAATCAGATACTTTTCACTGAGACTTAAAATACAACATTTAATAGAAAATAATTCAAAGACAAATATTGCAGTAATATCTTCATATTTTTCAAATGCAGAATTAGATAAACCCTACAAGTGACCCAAAGACACAGTCTTGAAAAAAATCCCAATGGAAAATGCACATGTCCAATTCTATTTTCTTATTGAAAAATATAAAAAAGAAAACACTGGAAAAATCTAGCTATAAGTAGTAAGTAAAAATTAACTAAAATGCAACAGCAAAAATTTTAATCCCAAGATTTAGAAAAGTAATTAGTAGACAAACTGAAATACAATAGAAAGTTCATAAAAGACTCAAGCAAATCTAAGAATGTATTATGAAATAATGGGATATTTCAAATCTGTGGTGAAGTGATGGATTATTTATTAAATAGTGTTGGGAAAATACTAAATAATGGAAAAGCAGAGTTAAATGCTTACCTTTTCCCAGGGTCAGTGAGTTGCACAACTCCAGGAAGCACAATTCACATTATAGCCTATATAACAATTAATGGTACTGCCTATAGTTGTGAGATGTGGTTGCTATGTGCATAAGTTATGTCAAAATAAATTACAGATGGACAAAACCATAAAATTATTTGAAGAATACTTCTGTAACATTGTGGTGAAGAACCAAACTAATCCATTATTAAGTAAAAGATTAACATGAATGACTATAACTTAGAACTATAAAAATTAGATATTAAAAAAATCAAAGAATAAGCTGGGAAACATATTTACAGTCCACTAAAGTAAATCAAATGCACCTCCACTATGTAAACAATAGTTACAAACCATGATGGCAAAAGGAAAATAGGCAAAGAACACAAACAAAACAGCTCACTTAGCAATGAAAACCAAATGATAAACAAAACTGTTCAACCACAGACAGCAAAAACAAACAGGAATTAATTAATTTTTTTGAGACAGGGTCTCACTCTGTCTCCTGGCTAGAGTACAGTGGCATCATCATTGCTCACTGCAACCTCAAACTCCTGGGCTCAAGTGATCCCTCCTGCCTTCCCTTCCTGAGTAGCTGATACTATAGGCACACACAACCACACCCATCCAATTTTTCTATTTTTTTGTAGAGACAGGGTCTCACTCTTGCTCAGGCTGGTCTCAAACCCCTGACTGCAAGTGATCGTCCTACCTCAGCCTCCCAGAGTGGTAGGATTACAGGTGTGAACCACGGCCTGGCTCAGATTAGAATAAATTTAAAAACAAATACACTAATTTTCACATGTGATTTGCAAATAATTTTTAAATGTTAATGACTACTAATTTTGACAAAGCTATGGGTATGCTCTTTCATATTACTACAGAAAATATATTTCATTCTGAAATATTAATAAGCAAAACCTTAAGCATGATCTTTGACCAAGATTCAATCTATAAAATTTATTGTAAGGAAACAATTGCGCAATGATGCATGTTCATCAAAACACTTCTTATACCAGTGGGAATATATACATATAACCAAAATAGTTAACAATAATAGAATATTTACACAAAGTATTGGATACTTTTCAATTAAATATTATCCAACCACTAAAATGATGACATGAATTTATTTTTTAACATAGAAGTATATTCATGCTGTAATGTTAGGTATGAAACAATATGAATAAGTAAAGTATAGACAAATAGGAGGAGGTTAGTTTCCCAAAATGCTGATAATGAATCTCTAGGTGATACCTATATTTTCTAGTATTCAGAAATGAACATATACCTCAATTTTCTAGTTTTCACAATGAACATACTAATAAAAGCCTTTTTAACTTGTAAAATTATAAGGAATATTAAACCATTGAAAGTGGCAGTAGTATTTAATTTTAAAACTAACACAAAATTGAGCTACTTGTTCTGAACCTATTTATTAAAAAAAATTAAAAGATATAGCATATGACAGGCCTTATAAAAACTCCTTCTCACTTGCATTTAGGACCATACTAATAGTCACTAAACAGAAGTGTAAAGTTATATCATTAAATGAAAAATATACAAGGAAAATTGAGCCTGGTCAAATTAATTGGTCACCTGGATACAATATTTAGAAAAGACATTTAGAAAAGACAAAGGTACTGTCCAGATTGAGAATAATTTGTTAATATCCAAGTCTTCTTTCTCTTCTCTTTAGTTTAATGTTATCTTTTATTTAAGAGTATACTTTTGAAAATACTCCTTCCTCTACCATTTTTGGAAGAAATTAAAAAAGATGAAAACAGATGTTTATTTTAATCCAAAAGAATAATAGACAGCATTTTTCTAATTTCTTCTCTCTGGCATACAAAACAATGTATTTCCCCAAAGTTAAAATGTCAAATATATGAAATATGCTGTTTTCCATTTCAAAAAACCTGGGCAACTACATAAACATAGTACATTAATTGTGACTTTTTCCAGCCTTTGGCATGTTCAAGTTTTCCTCTCTTTTCTTGTATTTGTAATTAGGCCAAGCTATCAAAACTATAGGGGTAAAAATTCATTAAGCTATACATTTACAGTGTGTGGTTTTTTTTAATACTTCAATAAAATGTTAAAGCCATAGAGACTACTTAAATGATGCCTGTTTAATGTCCTTAAATGTTCTCTAAACTAAATTTAAATAACCAGAAGCAAAATACAAACTCTTGACTTAGACATATTCTTATTTTCTGGGAGTACTCAAAATGAACACATTTAAATCCCAAATCAACCTCTTATCTCCACTGAGATAAATGATGGTTCAAAAGAAAAATGCAAGCATCATCATGGAGGCTGCACCATACACTGAATAAAAAAAAAAGTTGTACAGATCATTCAGCTTCAATTGACAAACAGTATTGTTATAGCCCTACCCAAAATTATGAGGGTCCTAAATTCACATATACTTTTGTCTCATAGAACTTTGGTCCTCATTACCATCTCCACCGAAGTACAAGTTGAGGCAATAAAAGTGAAAGTCCAAGAAAACAAATTACTTATTATTAAAAGCAAAAAAAAAAAAAATCTATGTTTAGTGAGAAAGAAAGCTGACATTATAACCTCAAATACTTGAGAATAACATTTCAAGTATCTAACGTAAGAATTCCTTATAAATGAATAACCCCCAAAGAAAAGAACCTCCTAGTCAGATCAAAAACATTAAGTGCTTATAAATTCAACAACTAATTTGCAACATAGCAAATAAGTGACCAAGAGATTTCTTTAAAAAGAAAAAAAGACAGGCCGAGGTGGGAGGCTCCCTGGAGGCCAGGAGTTCAAGAACAACCTAGTCAGGGCAACAAAGCAAGACCCAGTCTCAACAACAGCAGCAGCAGCAGCAACAGCAAAAAAAGAAAGAAGTCCAAGTCCAAGTCCTCTTTTTACTACCTGTGTAAATCCTGGGAATGCTACTTAATCTCATCTAGATTCTGTTTGCCCAACTGTAAAATAACATCTACCTCTCAGGTTGTTGTGAAGCTTCAGTGAGATAAAATACAAAACAATGTTTTGCAAAGTACTCACCACATAGTGATCAATGGAAACTTTTATGATTATTATTCTGCAATTTTATTTAAAAACAATTAACAAATGCATTTTCAATTTGATTATATAAGGTAACTATTTTAAAAAGAAATGAATTATAAAAGAAGGAAATGTTGATTTCTTCACTCAGTAAGAATTTCAAAGACTTGATTTTCTTTCACTTTTCTTACTCTTCCACTTTTAACTTGAAAATATTTACAGTAATACTTAAATATTTTACTCCCAGAAAAACAAATGCATGAGAAGTATGTGCACAAAAATACCACCTATTTTTTTCAAGAAAAGCATTACATGATGTAATTTTGCAGGAAAAAAATAGCATTTTTGAGCACACAGAGGTAGAACACACAACCACAGATTATGATGTATGCCCAATGTGACCATTAAAATATCACATAAATTTATTCTTTAGTTCTAATTCTAAAAAAAGAAAGATAGAAGGAAAGCAATATTTTGGGGACCTACCATATGCTGGGCAAGGTCAAAGCCAATTTATAAACTCTGCCTCATTAAATCTACCCAACAGTCCTCTGAAACCTGAGAAGTTAACTTGTCGAAATTCACAGAGGAATGTAAATGGAATTTAAGCCAAGGTCTAGATGGCTTCAAAACCTATGCTTTCCTATCTCTTAATAACAAATTACATAGCGAAATGATGATAATAGTTTATGGTATAATTTTATGATGTGTTAAAGTCTCTAACGTGTTAGTAAAGTGAATATTACTTTAATGAAAAAATAGTTTATGAATACAATGTTGTTCTGGTTGTTATGTTAAAATATCTAGCCTCTAGATACCCACTCAAGAAGATTTATTCAAAGTCATTCACCTTCAGTGGAAATCTTCATAACCACTCCTGTCTAGTTTTTATTTTCATTGCTACCATTTAACTCACTTTAAAATATCAATTTCATACTTAATTTCAGGTAGATAAACTCTATGTCGATAAATTAGTTGACTATTCCTAAGTATCCCTAAATCTTATCAAAAAACAACATCATACAAACAAAATACCTTCTCCCTATTCTCTAACCTCGTCTTCACAATTACCACAGCTTGGTATTTATGGAAAAGACCAAGCAAAGGTTACTTCCCTTCATATTGTCCACTTTTTCCCCATATGCAATTCTTCCTCAAGTCTCTTCCCAAGTGAAGGCTTAGATCCTGCACCTGCTCAATGTTCTACTACATCTTCCAAGAAACAATACGACTTCCATTTTCAAACTTCTTAGCAATAGAACTTTTTGTTTTTAAAAAAAAAAAAATAATTTACCAACCCCAAATTATAAACAAGATAAAAACAAACTATTCTTCAATAGAGCAAAATTAGCATTAAACGGCTCACCATTTCCTTCATCTAAATCACAAGGATTCCTCAGAACACAGTGTGGAAATAAACATGATTTTGAACTACAAGCCTTAATAGAAAACTTCATGGAAAATTTACTGCTCACTATACTAAAATCTTGACTAAATATATACTTCTGTTAGAAATTAAGTAAATATGGCTCATAACTAGACCTACCCTATACCTATAACCAGATCTGGGATAATATCCTTTGTGTCCCAAAGACTAAGAATGAACTTTATTAGTCTGCATAATTCTAAACCAAACAGTCACATAAATAGATAGGCACATAAAGAAGATGGGTTTTAAAACATTGATAAGCACAGAATTGAATATGTAAAAGTCTCCCCAATCACAAAGCCCATAACCTTAAATCACTGCAAAATCCCTTTTGCAATGTAAGGTAACATATTCACAGGTTCCAAGGATTAGAAAGTGACCATCTTTAGGGGGCCCTTATTCAGCCTATCATACCATACTTGTTGAACTGCACAGCTTTGAAGTCAGGAAAAATGCCATAGTGCATGTCACTATCTGCTATGATCTAAATGTATCCCCCAAAATTCATATGGTGAAAACTTAATCCCCAATGCAACAATGTTGAGAGGTAGGAACTTTTGGGAGTTGTTTAGGTCATGAGGACTCTGCTTTTCTGCCATGTAAGGACACAGAGTTTGTCTCTTTTGCCCTTTTGCCTTCTGTCATGTGAAGACAGCATGAAGGCACTCATCAGATGCCAGCACCTTAATCTAGGTCTAGGACTTCCCAGCCTCCAGAACTATGACAGAATAATTTTCTGTTCATGATACATTACTCAGTTTTGGTATTCTGTTATAGCAGCACAAAACAGAGGAAGACTCTATCCTTTAGCCTTAAAAATTTTTAGGATCAAAAGCACTCTAAGTTCAAAATGATGAGCAATTATATCATTAAATACTAACACTATAATTGAATCTATCAATTTGAATAGCTATTATCACTAGATGCTTAATTCTCTTTAAATCAAAGAATATCTAAATATCTGAACATAACTTACTCAAGGCTGAATAAATTAAATTTCTCACTATAAAATAGCACTTATTTCCACCTTGGACTCCTCTCTCCTTGCTTCACTGCCTCTCTGTCCTACAAATCTTTACCTTTAAATAATATTCCCACAAGGCTAAAGTCATATTGGAAGACACATAGGCCTATATGACATCTTCTGGAAAGTACACCACCATTTCACATCACAGAAACAAGAACAAATGTGTTAAAATGGTAACAAGACCCATGAGTACAAGACACACAACATCCAAAATCTCTTTAGAAGCCGCATATTAAATATACTGAAAGACTATGAAAAAGGTGGCACTGCTTCAAATTAGTTTTGACAAAGAGAAAAGATAACTTCTATGGGCATAGTTTTTCTGCTGCTCTTCTAAGTAAGGAAAAGATTTGCCTTAGAAAATAGATTGCTAAATGGCTAGAAAAGTGACCACATGAAACTAATTTCAGCCTTTAACTAAAGATTTCTATAAAACATTTCATTTTTTCAAAATATAGTAATTTTTAATAGCAGTAGACCCCAAAATCAAAATAAAGGTGAAATTACTTGGCAATATTCTTATATCCACACTCATTCTTTGGGAATACAAAGATTTTCTATACATAAAATTTTAATCTACATTTAACATTACCACTAATTTTAAAACTAAAAATAATGCTACACAGATAGTTATCAAGGGGATTCAAATTTACAATGCTTATTCAATTTCACAATCTTTGTGTATGTATGAAAAATAGGAAAATACAAATGAATCTAGTCTAGCTTCCAGACAAAAATCAGTTTAGTCCAGGCGCGCTGGCTCACGTCTATAATCCTAACACTCTAGGAGGCCGAGGCGGGAGAATTCTCAAGGTCAGGAGTTCGAAACCAGCCTGAGCAAGAGCAAGACTCCATCTCTACTAAAAATAGAAAGAAATTAATTGGACAACTAAAAATATATAGAAAAAAATTAGCTGGGCATGGTGGCACATGCTTGTAGTCCCAGTTACTTGGAAGGCTGAAGCAAAAGGATCACTTGAGCCCAGGAGTTTGAGGTTGCTGTGAGCTAGGCTGACACCACAGCACTCTAGCCCAGGCAACAGAGTGAGTCTCAAAAAAAAAAAAAAAGCCAAAAAAAAAAATCAGTTTAATTTCTATACACCAATAACAAGCTATATCAAAATGATACTAGGAAAACAATCCCATTTGTAATAGCATCAAAAGAACACTACAAAAGAACTTAACTAAGAAGTTGAAAGACCTACACATTGAAAACTACAAAACATTGATGAAAGAAATGAAAGATGACACAAACAAATGGAAACACATCTCATGTTCATGAACTGGAAGACGTACATTGTTAAAATTTCCCTATTATTCAAGGCAAACTACAGATTCAATGCAATCCCTATCAAATTTCCAATGGCATTTTTTACAGAAATAGAAAAAAATTCTAAAATTCATACGAAATCACAAAAGACCTTAAATAGCCAAAACAATCCTGAGAAAGAACATAGTTGGAGTCATCATACTTCCTGATTTCAATATATATTACAAATCTATAGTAATTAAACAGTATTGTATGGGCAAAAAGACAGACGTATAAACCTATGGAACAGAATAGAGAGCCCAGAAATAAATCCATGCCTATGCGATCAACTGATCTTTGACAAAGGTGCCAAGAATACACAATGAGGAAAGGATGATCTCTTCAACAGATGTAGGGAAAACTGGATACACAAATGCCAAAGAATGATGTTGGACCCTAATCTTACACAGTACATAAAATTCAACTGAAAATGGATTAAAGACTTAAACATAAGACCAGAAACTATAAAACTCCTAGAAGAACACAAAGGGGAAAAGCTCCTTGACACTGGTCGTGGCAATGATTTCATGGATGTGACCAAAAGCATAGGCAACAAACGCAAAAATAGACGAGTGGGACTACATGAAACTAAAAACGCTCTGCACTGCAAAGGAAATAACACAGTGAAAAGGCAACCTATGAGATGGAAGAAAGTACTTATAAGCCATATATCTGATGAGGGGTTAATTTCCAAAATATATGAGGGACTCCTACAACTCAATAGCAAAAAGAAAAAATAAAAATCCAATTAAAAATGGGCTAATACGCGAATAGACATTTCTCCAAAGAAGATACACAAATAGCTAATAGGTATATGAAAAGATGCTCAATGTCACCAATCATCAAAGTATTACAAATCAAAACCTCACACATTGTTATGATGGCGAAAAGAAAAGAAAAGAGAAGAGAAGAGAAGAGAAGAGAAGAGAAGAGAAGAGAAGAGAAGAGAAGAGAAGAGAAGAGAAGAGAAGAGAAGAGAAGAGAAGAGAAAAGAAAAGAAAAGAAAAGAAAAGAAAAGAAAAGAAAAGAAAAGAAAAGAAAAGAAAAGAAAAAAGAAAAAAGTGTTGGCAAGGTTGTGGAGAAATTAGAATCTTTGAATAATGTTGGTGGAAATGCAAAGCAGTACAAACCCTGTGGAAAACAGTATGATGAGCCCTAAAAAAATTGAAAATAGAACTACTATGTGATTTAGCAATCCCATTTCTGGGTATTTATCCAGAAGAACTGAAATAAGGATCTTGAAGAGATATCTGCACTCTCATGTTCACAGCAGTACTATTTACAAGAGCCAAAATACAGAAACAAAATCTAAATGTCCATCAATGGAAGAATAGATTTTTAAAATGTGGCATATACATACAATGGAATATTATTCAGTGTTAAAAAGGAAATCCTGCAATATGCAACAACATGGATGAATCTGGAGAATATTATGCTAAGTAAAATAGGCCAAACACAGAAGGACAAACATTGCTGTTCAAAATTGTGCCTATAGATAACATTTCTGTATTGTATATATTGTATATTTAAAAATCTGTTAAGAGGGTAGATCTGATGTTAAGTGTTCTTATCATTATAAAATTTAAAAAAGAAAAAGACCATACCAATATAAGGTATTCCTATTAACATCCAGAAAAGTGAAAAAACAGTGAGTGAAATTTTTAATATGAGAGGAGTGAATGGAATGTTAAAGAGCGATCTGGAGTCTGTTCATTTGGTGCAAATAGGCAAACAGTGTGTCTCAACTTGAAAGTTTAGATGTAGGAATAGTATCTAAACTCTACCTCTAGCTCCTCCTTTGCATCTACATTTTTTGCAAAGAAAACCTATCTAAAATGTCCCCTAGCTTAGTTCTCCCTCAAGTCTCCTTAGTCCAGATGATATCACATGTCCATATCTAAACCCTTGCATAAAGGAATAAAACTATCATGACTAATCATGATTTAAGCTCTGGAGCAAGGGAGTAGCTCCTTCCCTGAATCCAAAGATATTAGGAAGATGAACATTCAACCAAACTGAGACACTGGCAGAAAGAAAGAATGAGAAGAAAGGAATGGGGAAGTCAATCAGTAATGTATGCTACACTGAGTGTGGATCCAAATGCCTTTGAAATCAATTTAAGATGTAAGAGTTGGCATCCTGTTTTGATAAATAAAGACCCTAAGCAATTGTTCTTTCATGGAACACATAAAGGAGGTCTTCAGGAATTGCTGCTGACAAGTTCAGTATTTTACTCAAGAAGGAACTCTGAATAAACCTGAGAAGTAAACAACTGGATATCCAGAAACTAAAACCATAGAATTTAGACATGCTTATTTTTCAAAGCAGATGTTACCAATCCCTGTAACTGCTATAAAAACCTTCATAAATCTCTATATACCATCTCATTCTGAGCATGCTTTCTTGATGTACTCATTAGAATTACCCATAAGATATATCCCTAGATAACTACTAATAATTTGGGCACTTTGAGTTATATAAATTGAATGCTTTGTCAGATATAATGATTTTAGGAATTGTTTCCAAAGTGAAATTAATTTTAATATAATTAATATGAAAACTATAGACCACCACCACTGAATATCAAATATATTCCTAGTTGAGATAATAAAACTATGTCATCACCATTATCTTCCTTTTGGATATGGTAGAAGGACACACTTCCGATTCACTGTAAGAGATTTCAAGTCCCTAACACTGAAATTAAAACAAATGAATAAAACCACATGCTATTTTACTGAATGTCTCTCAGAAGATCACCCTCCACCCTGTTTTCATAGTATTAAAGTGTAGAACTCTGTAAGTATACCCATAATCATGAATTTACATTAAACTCTTTTAACTTAGCCTTTAGCCAATTTTAATTTATCAAAACAAAGACTAATAAAAACTGCTTCATATTGGCTTTTCTATACTTAAAGTAATGAAGTATAATGGTGATGAACTACCACCTAATCTTCCTATATTAGATTTAGAGACCCAAAGCCATAATTCATTAAGAAAGCTGACATCATTTTAAAGGAACTTTCAACAAAATAATAAGACTGTAGTTCTGAGGCAGTGTTTGTATATATTTAAGACATTTTTAAAAATTAACATTGTTAGTGATATATGCTAGAATGGAAAAGAGGTTGAGAACTATTGGCATAAGTCCAAATAAAAAAGAAAACCCCTCAAAACCCAGAAAATGAGAGCTTTGATATATTACTAGTTTCAAAAATCTTAGAACCTTACACTAAATAAATTGTTCTCAAAAAGTGATAAATGTTCCAGCAAGGGATGACAGTAAGAGAAAATATAGAGCTTCCATAAGCATTATTAACCAACCAAACGAAATTGAACATCTACCTAGAAATGCTACTTCAACTTTGAAAAGTAAGCAAAACAATGTACAAACTAACTAACATTTATAGTAAATGAACTGCTTGTTTTTGTATGGATGTTATCCTGAGGGGTTTTTGTTGTTTTTTTCAGGAAAAAAATTTTTTTTTAATTTTCCATCTCCACTGCTCTTCAATCCATCCTGATGTTCCAAGTTTCTCCCAGTATCATTCCCTTAAGCCTGAAAAGCTTCTATTAGCATTTCTTACAGCGTATTTCTGCTGTCCATATTCTCTTAGTTTTCTTTTTTGGGGGAAGAAGAGTTAATTTTAAATTTTCTTTTTTTATTTTAGCATATTATGGGGGTACAAGTGTTAAGATTACATATATTGTCCATGCCTCCACTCTCCCCTCGAGTAAGAGCTTCAAGCATGTCCATCCCCCAAGCGCTGCACATCTTACCCGTTGTGCTTGTATATACCCACCCACACCACCCCCATCCCACCTGCCCGACACCAATGAATGTTATTCCTATAAGTCCACTTAGGTATCCTGAGTTTTTGACACTGCGTAATACAAGACAGAACAAAATGGAATCATAAATATTATATGGGTATCACCTGATAAGTATACATTTTAGTAACATTAACTTTAATTAGTTAAAAAGAGGGTTTTGTATATGCAATTTTAACGTGCTTATCTCTACCACATACAAACCCATATCTAAGCATAAGCCATTCTGATCATTTGGATTTGAGCACAGCATAACTCCCACCTGGTGGTAGCTAAACCCAGCCACACATGTAAGTAATTTAGAGAGCATCTAAATCAAACATACTTACTGAAAATGTTTATTATATGTTATTACACTGTAGATTTTAAAATCTACATTGAATTCTCCATGTCAAAGTTTTCACAAAAAAAACCTATGTATGTACTCATTGCATTTAAGAAAAAGTCATCTCAGACTTAAAATAAACCCAATTTAATACTGGAAACAGTTTCATGGTTTATTTACAAGCTTTTCTATCAATAAACAATTTTTATAGGCTTGAAATAAAACTTGCTAAAATTTTCACCAACTATAACATTTATAGACATCTCAAAAAATACTCATTAGATTAGTAATTAATGGGTACCTCTTATGTGGCAAGATTATATAAATCATACTTTCATCTATGCATAGATCAGACATGTTTGCCTATAAGTATTGTTTTATCAGATTAAAAAAATATCACAGCTACAATAAGAACAAGCTTATACTATCTCTTCCTTCCACAATAAATACATGATACTTCTATGATAAACCTGGTTTTAAGTATATTCTTTCATGACACATGGTGCTACTATATTGTAGCTTAGCAACGAAAATGCAAAAATCAGAAAATAGAGCATATGTAATAAAAGGGAGGAAATACTTTCCATCATATCCAAATACTTGATTATAATTTACTGCTTGATTATACTTTTAAAAAATGATCTTCAAATAACTCAATAAAGCTCCAATATAGAATGTGAACTCATTAACAACTGTCAACCCATAATCACAATATAAAATATATTCACTATATAAACATGGCTTATCTCATATATATTAATATATTTTGGTCTTTAATATGAGATTACTATAAGTTTACTTATAGGTTACTATAAATGACTTTTGACTTCAGTCATTTTCACTGAATTGCAATACACATTCACCTAGACTTATTTTTATCTTTAAGGTATTCTTATAAAGTGGAATAAAAATGTGATTTTTTAAAAAAATAAAATGACACTGTAAGATCTACCAACGGCAGTAATCCCTTTTGTGAAGCAATTAAATGCTACCATAGAGTTAAGGAGTACAGCATTGGTAGTTTAAGAGCTCAGGCTCTAGAATCAGATTTTTACAGATATACCAGATGCATGACCTTAGGACCCACTAGAATATAGACTCTATGAAGGGTAAGGGACTTTCTGTTTCCGTCAATATCTTGTATCTTCAATAAATACTGGGTGAATAAGTGAATGAAAGATTTATCTAAGTCTTATGATAAGAGAGTCACTGAAGGTTTTTCATTATTACTTCATGGAAAGTGCAGATGAGCCAAAATGGGAAAGCTGGGAGAAAAGGAGACTGGTTCTCCCATGGATATCATCATCATCATCATCACAGTTGTTGTCGATTTTATGCTCAGTTTATAGATAAGGATGGAACTTAAACTTCTCAAACACAAAAACTGCATCTTGTTCATTCATTTTAGACTAAGTTCCTAACAAGCTACAGGTCTTATGTATGTTGAAACCTAATTGTTTGATAAATTATATGAATTATAAATCATGATTTTCATAAACAGACTAGAGTATCCATAAAAGTATGGCCTGGTTACTACTTAATGGAAAATTTTTCCTCCTTCAATCCATTTGTAGGATAATTCAAAAATAGATTAGATAATAAAACAACAAAAAGCTAACTAGAAACAAAGCTATCTTGAAATAGTAATACAATATGCAGGATACAGATATATTATTTTTAAAAACCAAAAATCTTTGAAGATATAAAAATAGACTAACAAATGAAAAGATGTTTCAGTTGAAAAACCCTCAATATTATAAAAAGATACAAAGTTTATATTAATCTATAAATTTGAAGAATTAAAATACTAACAAGTTTGTTTTGTAAGTGGGATTAGTAGAGAATCATTCTAACATTCAAGAGACTTAAAAGTAGGAAATACTCAAACTTCCACTTTATATCTGGAATATAACTGTACTTGGCATTGAAATATCATCTCTAATCAATTTTACTGTGTCCTGCTTGAAGGAAACTGTAAACCAAATGGGGACAGACAACAACATGAAGCATAAGAAATAAAAACTTAACAGTTAGCAGTGAACAAATAGAGAGTTTCCCATAACCCAAGACTTTTATTCAGTACTCCAGGTAATAATTCATATTATGAATATGAAGATGTAAGCATCAGGCTAATCACAAGTCTGTGCCAAACATCAACCTAACTCATATTTTCTTGCTCTAACTCATATTTTACCAAACAAGTTTCTAATTATAAATTTGTATTTCCATTTGGATAGTGTATCTTATTGCCAATTAATGAACTAGTACACTGGATTATAAACCAGTCTCTTGTGAACATGGTTAATATGAAGAAAATGATAAAGCAATATGGATTTACAGAAATAGGAGAATTTCAGAAGGATGAGTTGACATTTGGTCTGCTGTTACAGAGACTCCCCCCATAAAACATCCCTCTTTTTACTTTTATTGCTAGTCTCCTTTTCATCCTCTTTTTGATTTATTGTTAGTTCTCGTTATGTACTGTAAGTCAAATTAATGCCTTCTTTAGAATAAGTCAGGCAATAAAATATCCATAAACAATTACTAAATCAATTCTCACTGTCAGCAAAATAAAGTATCTGAGCCAGAAAAAGAAACTGACCCTGGATTATGATATATTTACCACAGTAAATAATGTTTCTTGGCAGCCATGAATCTCAAAAACGTCTGATAAATCTTAAAATAATTAAGATTAATTTTTTAAAAATCCTTTCAAGAATCATTCTAATATAAATTATATAAAAATATAATTACATATTATATAATATATAATTATAATATATAATTATATATTATAATAAAATATATATAAAAATCATTTCTAACATAAATCATTTCTAATATAAATAAGGAGAAGTAAAATGAAAGTAATTGAAAGGAAATCATAGGTAAAACTGGGTTCAAAATGAATTTCTCAACAAATCTACGGAAACTAGTATCCAAGAAAAGAACCAACTAGCTAAAATTCTACATAATACAAATTTACATCTTCCATGCTCTCTCTACACTCTAATATGCAAACACAAGAGTATCTAGCAGAATTTTATCATTTGATAACACTGAAGCAAAGAGCTCACCAATACAGACATTCTTCACCAAAGTCTATATTATGGGTGGGTTGAGGTGTCTAACCTACAAGTGGAATATCTAATGAAATTCCTAAGGAAAAATTAGAAAGTGCTGATGTTGACTATAGAAACTTAGCACATTCTGGTTTCCCGCAGCAGCTTCAAGTCAATGTGAATAAAACAGGAATGCATACTATGGAATAAGCAAACCTAGTACTTAACCTGATCTAGACATATTTGTAGTAGGAGAATCTTTTCAATATTTCTAATCATGTTAACTGTTTTCAGACTATTTTATTATTTTATTATTATTTTATTTTATTATTTTATTTTATTTTATTTTATTTTGAGACAGAGTCTCACTGTGTTGCCCAGGCTAGAGTACCGTGTCGTCAGCCTGGCTCACAGCAACCTCAAATTTCTGGGCTTAAGCAATCCTTCTGCCTCAGCCTTTTGAGTAGCTAGGACTACAAGCATGCGTCACAATGCCCAGCTAATTTTTTCTATATATTTTTAGTTGTCCATTAATTTCTTTCTATTTTTTAGTAGAGACGGGGTCTTGCTCTTGTTCAGGTTGGTTCAAACTCCTGACCCTGAGTGATCCACCTGCCTCGGCCTCCCAGAGTGCTAGGATTACAGGCGTGAGCCACCACACCTGGCCTGGACACTAATTTTAAAAGAGCTGCCCTCCACTGGTTCACAATGACACTTTACCCAGCTGTTCAAAAAAATCTGAAAAACATTAAACTATAAATTAAGTAGAGATCTTCCTTAGATGGTTAACAACAAATGAAAAAAGTAGTTGGTCAAATTTTTTAAAAATTAAGTACATTATTTTACTAATGCTCAAGTAATGTTATCACTTTGTAGTACAGCCCTTCTGAATTTTCAGCTAGTTCCAAGATTGATCCTGAGGAGAGGTCATAAGTCAATGTGATAGTTTAATCCTGGAATCCATACTATATAGTTTTATTTTTTTAATCAGTACATAATACCTGCATGAAAAAGTACAACAAATAAGTCCGCACTAAAATAATTCTGCTTATTCTCTGTAAGATACTAGTACAATTTTGTCATTTCCCTAACATCTAATGATGTTGAGCATCTTTTCATATGCATATTTGTCATCCATGTATCTTCTTTGAAGCGTCTGTTCAAAGCTTTTGCCTATTTTTTAAGTGAGTTGTTGGTATTCTCACTGAGTTTTGAGAGGTTTTTTTATATATCTGGATACAAGTCTTCTATCAAATATATACTTTGCAAGTATTTTCTTCCTGTCTATGGTTTGTCTTCATTCTCCTCTGCAACTCTCACTCAAAAAACAGAAGTCTTAAATTTTGATAAAGTCTAATTTATCAATTTTCTTCTTTGGGGAATTGTGATTTGGGTAATGTTTAAGAAATCACTGTCAAACTCAAAGTCACAAAAATGTTCTCCTGTGTCTCCCTCTATAAGTTCAATGGTTTTACATTTTACATTTAGGACTAGAATCCATATTGATTTAATATTTTTTATATTAAGTGAGGTATGGATACAAGTTCACTGTTTTGCATATTGATATTCAATAGATTCTATATCATCTGTTGAAAGAATATTTTTTCTCTATTAAATGTGGCAAAAGTCAGTTGTTTGTATAT
The DNA here is from genome assembly GCF_040939455.1 of Microcebus murinus. Taxonomy (NCBI): domain Eukaryota; kingdom Metazoa; phylum Chordata; class Mammalia; order Primates; family Cheirogaleidae; genus Microcebus; species Microcebus murinus. The sequence continues at coordinate 63,474,861 of NC_134112.1, forward strand.
GTGTGGGTCTTTCTGGGCTCACTAATCTCTTCCACTGATCTGTCTATTTTTATGTCTTGATTACTATAACAAGTCTTCAAACCAGGTAGAGTTATTCCTCCCACTTTGTTTTCTTCTAAAAGTTTTTCTAGCTATTCTAGAACCTATGCATTTCCAAATGAATTTTAAAATCAACTTGTCAGACCAGGCACAGTGGCTCATGCCTATAATCTCAGGACTTTGGGAGGCCAAGGTAGGAGGATCGCTTAAGGCTAGGAGGTTTGAGACCAGTCTGAGCAACACAGTAAGACCTCATTTCTACAAAAAAACCAAAAAATCAGCTTGTTAATTTCTAAAAGCCTGCTGGAATTTAGATTGCAATTGTGTTGAATCTATAGATTGACTTGGAGAGAATGGACAGCTTAACCAAGATATATTATTTATTTGGGTATTCTTTAATTGTTTTCAACATTTTGTAGTTTTTGGTATAAAAGTTTTGCATATCCTTTGTCAGACTTATCCCTAAGTCTTTCATATTTTTTATGCTGTTATAAGTAGTATTTTTGAATTTCAATTTCTAATTGCTAGAATATATAGAAATATAATTTTTTGTGTATTAATCTAGTATCCTAGAACTTTACTAAACTTCTTTATTATTAAATAGTTCAAGCGGCTTTTTTTATAAACTCAAAATGAGATACCATTACATACCTATTAGTATGACTGAAATTAAGAAGACTATAACAAGTCTTGGCAAAGATGTAAGGGGAAGTAGAATTTTCAAACACTCCTGGTAGGACAATTTCTTAAAACTTAATATACACCTACTATATAATCCAGACACTCTAATCCTGGATCTTTACCCAACACAAATGAAAGGATATGTTTATACAACAACTTGTAAATGAATGTCCACATCAGCTTGATTTGTAATATCCAAAAAGTTGGAACAACCCAAATGTGTATCAGGAGGTGAACGAGGCTAGGCACGGTAGCTCATGCCTGCAATCCTAGCAATCTGGGAGGCTGAGGTGGGAGGATCACTTGAGGCCAGGAGTTCAAGACCAGCCTGAGCCAGAGCAAGACCCAACCCATCCCTACTAAAAATAGAAAAATTAGCCAGGCATGGTGACACATGCCTATAGTCCCAGCTATTCAGGAGGTTGAAGCAGGAGAATCACCTGACCTCAGGAGTTTAAAGTTGCAGTGAGCACAATGATACCATTGCACTCTAGCCCAGGCAACAGAACAAGATTCTATCTCCAAAAAAACAGAAAGAAAAGAGGTGAATGAATGAACCAACTGTGATATATCAATTCTACACTAGTCAGAAATAAAAAGGAATAAGCTATTGATAAACACAACACTGATGAATTTCAAAATAATTAAGGTAGCTAAAAGAGACAGAACAAAAACATACATAAAGTGTATAATCCCATTTATATAAAAATCTTTAAAGTGGAAACTAATCTATAGTGACAGAAAACAAATGAGTAAATACCTAAGAAAGGATTAACAATGGGCATGAGGAAACTTTTGGGGGTGATAATTATGTTGACTATCTTGATGGTGGTGATTTTCATGTTAAAATTTACTACATAATACTTTTTTTATATTTGTTACTTACATCTCAATTTAAAATAAAAGACACCAGTATAATTGTCACCGGGTATCTGGAACATACCTTTTTTTTTTTTTTTAGGAGACAGAAGACAGAATCTTGCTATGTTGCCCAGCCTGGTCTTAAACCCCTGGCCTCAAGGAATCCTCCCACTCTGGCCTCCCAAAGTGCTAAGATTACAAGCATGAGCCACCATGCCAGGAATACATTTTAAATCGATATATAATTTACATAAGATAAAATTCTCTCTTTCAAAGTGCACAACTCAGTGGTTTGTAGTATACTGACAAAGTTGTTCAACAATCACCACTATATAATTCCAGAACATTGTCAACAACCCCCCAAAAATCTGTATCCATTATGGTCACCCCACTCTCCCCATAGTCCCTCAGAATATACTTAATTTCCAGATGATGATGTATTTCATCTAGTCATTCCAATTCAAGTCTCAAAACCTTTTAAGAGATTGCTTTTAAGTTAATTTCAAGGGCCTATGGTATAAACAGTGAAACTCTTCATCATTTTATCCTTTTTAATGAGAACCAAACCATATTGGTAAAGACATTGATAATTTTAGAGATGTTCCAATCACAGAAATGTCATTTATTGTACATGTATCATTGGTAACTAGCAAGGCTTTTCCTTTTTAGTCAGTCTCATCAGTTATCAAAGCCAGGACTGGCCAAGACTAAACCACAGTGAATGATAAAGAGATGATGCCGATGCCTTTGCAAATATTAAATCACACATAAGTTGAAAAGCTTTCCATTTTAATTATTAATAATTTATTAAATTAATAAACTCCTTCTCAAAAAAATTTAAATTAATACAATCCACTTTGAGCTAATTCCATCAGGAAATATACTTTCTCAACAACTTTTTAACATTTAATATTTATAAAAGCTTTGGATAAAGCCAACACCACACTGGAAGGATAATGGGTTTACACTCTGCACTGCTCAAAATCAGAACATTATGATTGATATTTGTGCCTGTTTTTAAAAAAAGACTTCACCATTTGTATTATGTTAATAATAGCATCTGTTGATTCTAGATGAGATAATCACAATCAAAATTTAGCTATTTTTTAATATGAAAGAGTGTTAGTGATGACATACATAATAAATCTTGGAATAATTCATATCTGTGTTAATTCTATTATCCTAGAGACTATTTTTGATGCATAGAAATTAAATGTGATAGAGCAAAATATAACAGCTGATACTAGGATTTTTACACTCCTATATTTAGACCATACTGTGAAAACAACACTCAAGTATTACTCACTGCCTTAAAACTTTTTTTTTTTTTTGAGACAGTGTCTTGCTCTTTCATCCAAGCTAGAGTGCAGTGGTGTCATCATAGCTCACTGTAACTTCAAACTCCTGAGCACAAGCAATCCTTCTGCCTCAGCCTCCCAAGTATGTGGGACTATAGGCATGAGCCACCAGATCCAGCCAATTTTTTCTTTTCTTTTCTTTTTTTTGGGTACAGACAGGGGTCCCACAATGTTGCTCAGGCTTGTCTCAACTGGCGTTAAGCAATCTTCCCACCTCAGCCTCCTGAAGTGCTGGAATTACAGGCATGTGCCACTGTGCCCAGCCAATAATTAACCTTTTATATATATATTCCAAGTACATTAAATTCACAAATTAGATATATTCCCATCACACACCTAAGCAAAACCTATATTTGAGCATTATACAATCAAAATGTTGTTGAAGGATGGTTTGTGAAGGATATTGCATTCCAAAATATGGATAAGCATTACAATATACCATGACTATGTAATTGAAAAATGAAAGGTAGGAAAATTTAGAAAGAACACACATTTATCTATACTATTTCAGCAAAACTACTTTCAATGCATATCGCCAAGAGTAATCAGACTCTTGATATTTGAGATGGATATAACCAAAGACTTCTGAACCTACAAAAGTACAATTACAACTAAAATATAGCCACTTCAAAAAAATTACTGTATACCCAATGAAAAGAAGCAAATGACAAAGCCTCATTAAGCCAACACAGGTATTGAGCAGTTCTACACACATTCATTAGCTATTCAAAATTTTGCCTGAAAACTTATGTACTACTACATCACGGACCTTGCAGTTTGTCAACAGTCAAAATTATAAACATTACAGTGTTGAATGTCAAGGGCCTATTCTAAATGCCTGAGAAAAGAATGAACAAATTAAAGAAATAAAATAAATCTTCTAACCACAATATCAACATGGGATTTGTCACCTAAAAAATAGCATTTCTCCAGGATATTTCCCATAGAGAAATGAAAAATATACACAAACTTTTATGGTAGCTCTATTCATAATCACCAAAAACTAAAAACAACTTAAATGTCCTTCAAGCAGTGAATCAATAAACAAATTGCAGTACATCCACACAATGGTATTCCATCAAACACAAAGTAACAAATAAATTATTGGCACACCCCAAAACTTAGATAAATCTCAAAATATTATGTTGAGTATAAGAAGTCAGCCTTAAAAGGTTATCTACTTTATAATTTCATTCGTGTGACATTCTCAAAAAGTCAAAAATACAATAATGGAGAAAAGATCAGCGGTTGCCAGATTAGGGGCAGGGGTGGGTGTGATCATAAACAGATAATAAAGGAATTTGGGGAGCTGATGAAACTGCTCTATATCATGACTGTAGTGGTGATTACACGACTACATGGTGATTACATGGGTTAAAATTTACAGACCTGTATATGAAAAAAGGCCTATTTTACTATATGATAATTTTTCAAATAAACCATATTTGCAGAAAATTGACTCATTTTATTTACTTATTTAGAAAAGTGTGACGATATTATATACAACCAGTTATTTTTAAAATGTGCGTAATAGTACTTATTAATGGTGATGACAAAAGGCAACAAATCAAGTAACTTAAAATCATTAAATCTCTACTAACTTTTTAACCAAAAAAGGACTTACCAAGTTCATTGAGACTCTGAGCAGCTTTTGTTATCTCTCTACTTCCTCCTTGCAGTTGTCCTTGGAGTCTCTTACAGAGATATAAAATGCGAATAATTCTCCGAAGCAAATCACAGGCAACCTGTAAAAATATCACAATATCAAATAAGTATAGCCAATGCATGAAATTGTTTTTTATTTCTTTCTCATTTTTTTTATAGACGAGGTCTCACTCTGTTGTCCAGGATATAATGCAGTGATGCAATCATGGCTCACTGCAGTCTCAAACTCCTGGAGTTGATCCTTCCACCTTGGACTCCCAAAGTGCTAGTATTAAAGCCTTGAGCCACTATGCCCAACCCCATGAGGTTTTATTTCTGTTACTGTTAATATGTGAATCTGTCCATTCTTTCCAAAAGGTAAAGATTAACTCATGGTGTTTTGTTTCCAACCATTCAGAAACCTAAATAATCACAAGTCTTAAAAAGCATCAAATCTCCTAGGAAACACACAGAAGTACCAGATTTACCCTTTACAATAAACTCCAATTTATCCCAAATGGAGAGAACTTGGAATTGAGGCACTGTGAAAGCCAAGGATTTTTCTCACTCCACAACCAGTTTTCTTCTCTAGGCTAGTGGTTCTCTGACTTGACTACATATTAAATTCAAGTGGGTAGATTCAAAATGTTAAAATGCCCAGGCCATAGCCCTGACCAATTAAATCAGAATCTCTAAGGGGTGGGAACCAAGCATCAACATGTTGTTTTTTTTTAATATTCCCAGGTGGTGGCAATGTGCAGCCAAGATTGACAACCACAATGCTAGGCTGCTTAGCTTCCTACCACTGCCTCCTGTCACCTCCAATCCTGGTTTCCTTTTTCTAGGTTAGTGTGGGAATAATCTTAAAACTTTTCCCAATTTCATTAGTTCTTAAAGAATAAGCATATCTGACTTGATTTTGCTAATGGTTTTTATCACTAATAAATTATAAAAGAGACAGTTACAAAAACAAAAATCGAAAAAAAAAAACATTTCACATATTTTCATGTTACACACAGCATAATCAATTTTCTTTCGCAGATCTAATACTGGGTTTTAACCTACACAAAGGCTGAGAAAATAAAAATTCATGTATTTCAGGACACTTTGTCACAGAAGCTGGATTCACGGCAGTTGCCTGAGGAGAATGAGGTGGAAGGAGACAGATGGAATAACCAATGTGTAGTGGACAGTCAGCCTCAGCAGTGATAACAAAGGAAAGAGAGACGGTGTATGCTCTTGCCTCACCACCATTTTTTAATGGTTCTGAGGCTAGGTGACAAGCAAGGATATCTCCCTTACAGAGAAAATTCCTAAATGATGGCAATAAGAATTAAAAATTCCGGAAGACAAGATCCCTAAGTCTCCAGCTATAAACATTCTGTTATGGGTAAAACATATATGCACACATACACACAAGACACACCCAGCCACACCCATGCACTCACAAACACATACACACAAACCTAAACTATCAAACATGCAATGTTTACACACATAGATAAGTCAAAGACAAGTATTAGATATGTTTACCTGGCTGCTTTTTGGAGATATTATAGTCTGCAATACTTAAAATAACAAAAGAATGCCAAATAAGAATTCCCCCCTGGCAATTGAAGACTTGGACATCTTTATCTTTTAAGTAAATGTTATTTGTTTTCTGAATAGATAATGCAAGCACATGATTCAAAATTCAAAAGACATAAAGAAATAACATTGAAAAGTCACCCTTTTATCTCTACATCCCAACTATGCACTTAAAAAAAAACAACACTGTTATCACCTTCTCGCTGGTCAGACTGGCATTTTTAAATGAACAATTTGGAATGTAGAATCCCTACCAACCACTCCTCTGAGAGTCTAAACACATCATAAGGAGAAATATCAGATCTTACTCTAGTATGATCACCTGAAACTATCCTTCCAGAATCCCCAATCCTACCTAACAAATAGTATGTCCTCAAAACATGAAATCTTTGAGTTTATTTCTAATGTTTTTATTTTTAACAACCACACTTAATCTGTCACCAAGTATTACTGTCATACTGTATAACACAATAGCTTCTATTTTATCTCTACTCCTGCAAGCATCACCCTAATCCAAATCTTTGACCTTCACCTTAACACAGTGATGATCTGGCTAGCTTTCCAGTCTATCAATGAAATCCACCCTGCCAGATTTATCTTCTTAGAAACGCAGTTTTCAGCACTCCAGCCCTATTTTTAATAAACCTTACTGGCTCTCTACTTAGAGACTATGTTGATTCCTCTGAGAATAGCATTTAATAAAATTCTCAGTCAACAAGTCTTAGCTAATCTACAAGGCATCAACTCTCAACATTTTGAATATATTTGTCTACCCTCCAATCAATTTCCTTTCATTTTTGTTTTAGACTTTTATTATTAAATATAATACAAAATAGAAAACCACATTCATAACAACTAACATTGTACTGAATAGGGAAAAGCTAAAAGCTTTTCCTCTAAGATCTGGAATAAGACAAGGATGACCATTCTCACTATTCTTATTCCACATAGCTTTGGAAGTCCTAGCCAGAGCAATTAGGCAAGAGAAAGAAACAAAGGGCATCCAAATTGGAAAGGAAGAAATCAAATTATCCCTATTTGCAGATGACATGATCTTACATATAGAAAATCTAAAGACTCTTCCAAAAAACTATTAGAACAGATGAGTTCAACAAAGTTACAAGATACAAAATTAATATAGAAAATTGAAAAGCATTTCTAAACACAAACAAGGAACTAGGGATCAAGATGGCGGACGAGAAACACCGCCAGGCAGAGTGTCTCTGCAGAAAAGACAGATTCTAGCAGAAATTAGAAAAAAGAAGCAAGAAGACGAGCATACAGTGGACGAGGGTCAGAAGGAGGGGTACCTGAGACCACGGGAGACTCCACGGGAGGAGGCTGTGGAGGAGAACTGGAAGCTGAGACCGCCGGAGCAGCCCAGAGACGGTAGGTGGATCAGTCACCTTCACCTCCCCTGCATGTGGGACTGATGGTGGACTCCCCCGAGGGTGGAGAGACCTGCGGACACCAGCCCAGCGTCAGCCGCCCTCGGCAATGGGTAAAAGCCTGTAGTGGATGCAGCACCAGGCTACCAACTCCCGCAGGGCACCTCCATGTGCACGGACCCGAGTCGCACGGTGGGTGCCATATTGCCTCCTTCTCCCCTCTGTCGACCCTACCCACGGCTCCCCAAAGAGACAATATAGCCACCAGCCAGAGGCACCTCCAGGGAACAGGATCTTCCCTTTTGGGATCCTACAGCTAACTAAGGGGAACTCAGACTGTGAGCTCCCTACCCGCCACCCCTCCCAGGTGCTGCTGGCACAGTGATCCCAGGAGAACGGTGCAGACCCTGAGGCTGAGAGACATAGACCCAGCTTGGGCTCCCTGTGGGCGAATTGGGACCAGAACTCCTCTCCCTGGTGGGGATATAGTTTGAACTCTGAGGTCAGACCTGCAGACCAGATCCCGTGCACTGAGGTCTCACATTGCCAAGGGCACAGAAGGGATATACCTGAACAGCCTACTGAGGTGTGTGTGCCTTCAGGGGCAGATCAGCCTCCTAGAGGGCAACCCTTCTCCGAAAAGGAGGCCAGTACACCCAGCCCACGTGGCGTTCCTGTGCAGGGAACCTCCCCGCTGGCATCACTATACGGGGAGGCATAATAGAGTGTGGTCTGGCATGCTGGCAAATGCCCAGGAGTAGCTGCGGAGTTGGGGAGGGTGGAAAGAAGTAAGGCTCGCTCCAGACTGCGGGTCTCAGACAGCCCCACCCCCACACGCAGACTCTCTGACTGAGCCAGGCCATTCCAGGCCCTCCCTGACAGCTTTTCCTGGAAGCAGAGAACAAAACTTTGACCCCTGCTGATGGCATTGGTGGTGCCAGAGGGCAGGCTTACCCAACCCAGCTCCGCCCAGACTCTCCCCTAGACCAGTGCTCACTGAGGTGGAGAAAAGGACACACCTGGAAGTCCCAAGGCCCCACAGACCACCTGAGGCACTAGAGTGACTCTCTACAGGAACAAGAGCAGATAACAGGACACAAAAACCACAGCGTAGACTGTTCCTCCAAGCAAGCGCCATCTATTGACAGGGAGGACATCCTGCACATTCTTTTCACGACACCTACTGACTCATTATACAGGGAGTGGTTGAATCTCACCCACAGACACCATCTAAGGGCTCAGAAACTAACCAAGGCGTGTGAATACCCAAACAAAAACCTAAAGAAAAGAAACAATAACTGATTGACATGGGAAGAAAACAGCGAAGGAACTCAGGAAATATGAAGAACCAAATGGAAAACACACCCCCAAAGAGGAGCACCAGCCCCCTAGAAACAGACACCCAACACAATCAGGCAACCAAAATGACAGAAGAGGAATTTCGTATGTGGATCATAAGAACACTCACCGACCTGCAACAACAACTCAATAACCAACACAAAAAAACCACAAAAAGCCTCCAGGACCTAGAACAAAAGTTCACTAAAGAAACAGACACAATGAAGAAAAGTTTAACCGAACTTCTGGAAATGAAGAATCAATTCAGGGAACTACAAAATACAGTGGAAAGTCTAAAGAACAGGGTAGATCAAACAGAAGAAAGAATCTCAGAGATTAAAGATAACACCCTCTTTGGGAGGCCGAGGCGGGCGGATTGCTCAAGGTCAGGAGTTCAAAACCAGCCCGAGCAAGAGTGAGACCCCGTCTCTACTATAAATAGAAAGAAATTAATTGGCCAACTGATATATATATAAAAAATTAGCCGGGCATGGTGACGCATGCCTGTAGTCCCAGCTACTCGGGAGGCTGAAGCAGAAGGATCACTCAAGCCCAGGAGTTTGAGGTTGCTGTGAGCTTGGCTGACGCCACGGCACTCACTCTAGCCTGGACAACAAAGTGAGACTCTGTCGCAAAAAAAAAAAAAAAAAAAAAAAAAAAAAAGATAACACCCTCCAACTAAATAAAACTGTCACAGAGATAGAGCAGACAAACAAGAAAAAAGAGCAATGCCTACAAGAGATGTGGGATTATATGAAGAAACCTAATGTGAGGGTCATAGGCTTACCAGAAGGGGAAGAAGACAACACTCAAGGGTTGGACAAGCTATTTGAACATATAATAGAGGAAAATTTCCCAGGCCTTGCTCAAAATCTCAATATACAAGTTCAAGAAGCTCAGAGGACCCCGGGAGATTCAATGCAAACAGGAAAACGTCACGACATGCAGTCATCAGACTGACCAAAATATTAACTAAAGAAGCCCTTGTAAGAGCTGTAAGACAAAAGAAGCAAGTAACATACAAGGGAAAGTCAATTCAATTAACACCAGACTTCTCTACTGAGACATTACAAGGAAAGACTGGGCCCCCATGCTCACTCTTCTGAAACAAAACAATGTCCAGCCTAGAATCTTATTCCCTGCAAAACTAAGATTCGTATATGAAGGAGAAATAAAGACATTCTCGGACAAGCAAAGGCTCAGAGAATTCACCAAGACAAGACCAGCCCTACAAGTAGTATTTAAAACAGCGTTACGCACGGAACATCATAATAATAACCCACCAATATAAAAACAACCAAAACCCAAATATATTACAGGCCAGATATTACAATGGCTCAAGACAGAAATCATAGCAACAACATCCAACCCAACAGAATGAACAGTAATCTACCTTACCTATCAGTTCTCTCAATAAATGTGAATGGCTTAAACTCTCCACTCAAGAGACATAGGCTGGCTGAACGGATAAGAAAATACAGGCCAAGTATATGCTGTCTTCAGGAAACACATCTAACCTGCAAGGATGCATATAGACTAAAAATAAAAGGGTGGAGATCAATATTCCAAGCAAATAGAAGCCAAAAGAAGGCTGGTGTGGCAGTTCTAATTTCAGACGATTTAGTTTTTAAACCAAAAAAAGTAGTGAAAGACAAAGAGGGTCATTATATAATGGTGAAGGGCACAGTCCAACAAGAAAACAATTTTAAATATATATGCACCCAACTTAGGTGCACCCAGATTCATAAAGCAAACCTTACTGGAGCTAAGCAAATGAATTAATAGCAACTCCATAATCGCCGGAGATTTCAACACCCCACTGACAGCATGAGACAGATCCTCCAAACAGAAAATTAATAAAGAAATAATGGACTTAAACAAAACTCTAGAACAATTGGGTCTGACTGACATTTACAGTATATTCTACCCAAAATCCACTGAATATACGTTCTTCTCATCAGCTCACGGGACATTCTCTAAGATTGACCATATCCTAGGACACAAAGAAAATCTCAAGAAATTTAAAAAAATAGAAATCATACCATGTACCTTCTCAGATCACAGTGGAATAAAACTAGAAATCAACCCTAACAGAAACTCACATCTCTACACAAAAACGTGGAAATTAAACAACCTCCTACTAAATGATTACTTCATAAATGAAGAAATCAAGATGGAAATAAAAAAATTCTATGAAGAAAACGACAATTGAGAGACTTTATCAACTCCTCTGGGACACAGCTAAAGCAGTTCTGAGAGGAAAGTTTATCTCCATAAATGCCTATAACCAAAAGACAAAAAGATCACAAATAGACAATCTAATGAAACAACTCAAAGAGCTGAAAAAAGAAGAACAGACCGACCCCAAACCCAGCAGAAGAAGTGAAATCAACAAGATCAAATCAGAACTAAACGAAATTGAAAACAGGAAAGCTATTCAGGAGATTAATAAAACAAAAATTTGGTTCTTTGAAAAAATAAACAAAATTGACACGCCATTGGCTAGGCTAACGAAAAGCAGAAAAGAGAAATCTCTAATAAGCTCCATCAGGAATAAAAGAGGAGATATCACAACTGATCCCAAAGAGATATAAGATACAATTTATGAATACTACAAAAATCTTTATGCACACAAACTGGAAAATGTGGGGTAAATGGACAAATTTCTAGAAACACACAGCCTCCCTAGGCTCAACCAGGAAGAAATAGATTCCCTGAACAGACCAATCTCAACAGCTGAAATAGAAACAGCAATTAAAAATCTCCCTAAAAAGAAAAGTCCCGGTCCAGATGGCTTCACACCTGAATTTTACCATACTTACAAAGAAGAACTAGTACCTATCTTGCAGAAACTATTCCACAACATCGAGAAGAACGGAAACCTCCCCGACACCTTTTATGAAGCGAATATAACTCTGATACCAAAACCAGGAAAGGATGCAACAAAAAAAGAAAACTACAGACCAATATCCCTAATGAATATAGATGCAAAAATTTTCAACAAAATCTTAGCTAACCGAATCCAGACACTTATCAAAAAAATAATCCACCACGACCAAGTGGGCTTCATCCCAGGGATGCAGGGATGGTTCAACATACGTAAATCTATAAATGCAATTCACCACATAAACAGAAACAAAAACAAAGACCACATGATTCTTTCAATAGATGCAGAAAAAGCTTTTGACAAACTTCAACATCCTTTCATGATACGAACACTTAAGAAAATAGGCATAGAAGGGACATACCTAAAAATGATACAAGCCATATATGACAGACCCATAGCCAACATCATACTGAATGGGGAAAAATTGAAATCATTCCCATTTAGAACTGGAACCAGACAAGGCTGCCCACTATCTCCACTTCTGTTCAACATAGTGCTGGAAGTCTTGGCTACAGCAATCAGACAGGAAAATGGAATCAAAGGTATCCAAATAGGGGCAGAAGAGATCAAACTTTCACTGTTTGCTGATGATATGATATTGTATCTAGAAAGCCCCAAAGATTCAACCAAGAAACTCCTGGAACTGATCAATGAATTTAGTAAAGTCTCAGGATACAAAATCAATACACAGAAATCAGAGGCATTCATATACGCCAACAACAATCTAATTGAGAACCAAATCAAAGACTCAATTCCCTTCACAATAGCAACAAAGAAATTAAAGTACCTAGGAATATACTTAACCAAGGACGTAAAAGACCTCTACAGGGAAAACTATGAAACACTGAGGAAGGAAATAGCAGAGGATGTAAACAGATGGAAATCCATACCATGCTCGTGGATCGGCAGACTCAATATCATCAAGATGTCTATACTACCCAAACTGATCTACAGATTCAATGCAATACCTATTAAAATCCCATCAGCATTCTTCACAGATATAGAAAAAATAATTTTACACTTCGTATGGAACCAAAGAAGACCCCGAATATCAAGAGCAATTCTAGGCAACAAAAACAAAATGGGAGGCATTAATATGCCAGATATCAAACTATACTACAAAGCTGTAGTAATTAAATCAATATGGTATTGGCACAAAAATAGGAATATTGACCAGTGGAACAGATGTGAGAATCCTGATATAAAACCATCCTCATATAGCCATCTCATCTTTGACAAAGCAGACAAAAACATACGCTTGGGAAAAGAATCCCTTTTCAATAAATGGTGCTGGGAAAACTGGATAGCCACCTGTAAAGGCTAAAACAGGACCCACACCTTTCACCTCTCACAAAAACCAACTCACGCTGGATAATAGACTTAAACCTAAGGTATGAAACTATTAGAACTCTAGAGGAAAAAGTTGGAAACACTCTCCTAGACATCGGCCTGGGCAGAGAGTTTATGAAGAAGTCCCCAAAGGCAATCACAGCAGCAACAAAAATAAATAAATGGGACATGATCAAACTACAAAGCTTCTGCACAGCCAAAGAAATAGTCATGAAAGTAAACAGACAACCTACAGAATGGGAGAAAATTTTTGCATCCTATGCATCTGATAAGGGACTGATAACTAGAATATACTTAGATCTCACGAAAATCAGGAAGAAAAAATCAAATAACCCCATTAAAAAGTGGGCAAAGGACTTGAACAGAAACTTTTCTAAAGAAGACAGAAGAATGGACAACAAACATGAAAAAATGCTCAACATCTCTAATCATCAGGGAAATGCAAATCAAAACCACATTGAGATATCACTTAACCCCAGTGAGAATGGCCTTTATCAAAAAATCTCCAAACAATAAATGCTGGGGTGGTTGCGGAGAGAGAGGAACACTCCTACACTGCTGGTGGGACTGCAAACTAGTTCAACCTCTGTGGAAAGCAATATTGAGATATCTTAAAGCGATACAAGTGATTCTACCATTTGATCCAGCAATCCCATTGCTGGGCATCTATCCAAATTATCCAATGACACTCTACAAAAAAGACACCTGCACTCGAATGTTTATAGCAGCACAATTCATAATTGCAAGGCTGTGGAAACAGCCCAAGTGCCCATTAATCCAAGAATGGATTAATAAAATGTGGTATATGTATACCATGGAGTACTACTCAGCTCTAAGAAACAACGGTGATATAGCACATCTTATATTTTCCTGGTTAGAGCTGGAACCCATACTACTAAGTGAAGTATCCCAAGAATGGAAAAACAAGCACCACATATACTCACCAGCAAACTGGTATTAACTGAGCAGCACCTAAGTGGACACATAGGTACTGCAGTAATAGGGTATTGGGCACGTGGGAGGGGGTTAGGGGGTGGGTATATACATACATAATGAGTGAGATGTGCACCATCTGGGGGATGGTCATGCTGGAGACTCAGACTTGTGGGGGGAGGGGGCAATGGGCATTTTTTGAAACCTTAAAATCTGTACCCCCATAATATGCCAAAATAAAAAAAAATAAAAAACAAGGAACTAGGTGAAAAAGAAATGAAGGAGGCAATCTCGTTTACAATAGCTACTCCAAAAATAAAATATCTAGGAATAAAACTAAAATACCTAGGAATTAAAGATAAAATACCTAGGAATAAATTTAACCAATTAGTTGAAAGACCTCTCCAAGGGAAACTACAAAACAGAAAGAAATTGAAGAGAAACTGAAGAGAACAGAAACAAAAGAAAAGACATCCCATGCTCAAGGATTGGAAGAATACTGTTATTAATAAAATGACTGTACTACCCACAGCAACCTACAGATTCAATGCAATCCCTGTCGAATGCCAATGATATTCCTCACAGAAATAGAAAAAAAATCCTAAAATTTCTATGGAACTACTAAAGACCCCAAATAGCCAATGAAATTCTGACCAAAAAGAACAAAGCTAAAGGTATCATGCTACTAGACCCTCAAAATATACTACAAAGCTGTAGTAACCAAAACAGCATGGTACTGGCATAAAAACAAATACACACACCAAACAGAACAGAGAACCAAGAAATCTATAGCCAACTGATTATTAACAAAAGCACAAAGGATAGTCTCTTCAATAAATAGTGCTGGGAAAACTGGATATCCCTATGCAAAAGAATTAAACTAGACCTCCAGCTATCACCCTATTAAAAAAATCAAATGGATCAAAGACATAAATGTAAGACTGGAAAATAGAAAACCATTAGAAGAAAAGATAGGGGAAATGCTTTAGGACATTGGTCTAGGAAAAGATTTTATGAATAGGACCTCAAAAGAACAGGCAACCAAACCAAAAATAAACAACTGGGATTATATCAAACTAAAAAGCTTCTGCACAGCAAAGGAAACAATCAACAGAATAAAAAGACAACCTACAGAATGGGAGAAAATATCTGCAAACTATTCATCTGACAGGGGATTAATATCCAGAATATAAATCAAAACATCCAAAAAACAAGCCCAAACATCTAAAAAAAAAAAATCAATTCAAAAATGAGCAAGTGATCTCAAGAGACACTTCTCAAAAGAAAACAAAAAATGGCAAACAAATACAGTAAATAATGCTTAACATCACTAATCCTCAGGGAAATGCAAATCAAAACTACAATAAAGGATTATCTCACCCTAGTTAGTATGGTTACTATCAAAAAGAAAAAAATAACAAACACTAGCAAGAATGTACAGAAAAGGGAACCATATACTGTTGGTGAAATACAAACTAGGACAGCTGCTATGGAGAGCTGTACAGAGGTCCTTCAAAAAAACTACAAACAGAACTACCACACGAACCAGCAATCCCACTACTAGGTATTTATCCAAAGGAAAGGAAATTAGTATATCAAAGAGATATCTATAACCCCAGGTTTATTGCAGCACTAGTCACAATAGCCAAGAATCAACTTAAATGTCCAAACAACAAATGAATCAACTGTGGCATATATACACTGTGGAATATTATTCAATCATAAAAATGAAATTCTGTCACTTATGGCAACATGGATGGAACTGGAGGACATTGTTAAGTGAAATAAGCCAGGAACAGAAAGAGAAATGCTGCATATTCTCACTCATATGTGGAGGCTAAAAAAAAACTGATATCACAGAAGCAAAAAGTAGAACAGAGAATACTCAAAGCTGGAAAGGGTAGGTGGAAGAGGAGGATAAGAAGAGTTTAAAGGATACAAAACTACAGCTAAATAAGAGAAATAAATTCTAGTGTTATATAGCACTGTAGGATGACTACAGTTAACAATAATATATTATGTAATGTTAAATGTCTAGGAGGAAGATACTGAATGTTTCTAATACAAAGAAATGATATATGCTTGCGATGATGGCTATGCTAATTACCCTGATCTGATCATTATACATTTTATGTATCAGAATATCACTATGTAACCCGCTAAAACAAAACAAAATTAAAAAAAAAAAACAGCATTTGGTCATAGATCTATGACTTGGCTAATAAGATGGCTTATATTTAAAAGTATTATTGAGCAGAACAGAAAATGGCCAACTGCAGACATGGCTTGTCAGATTGTCCTGGTGGGAAGGTAGGATATTGGATTCAGAAGGAGAAAGAAGAGTCACAGCTCAGGTGGGAATCACAAACAGAGGTGAGAGAGATGGCTGGGAACCAGATGGAGAAAAACTGTAAAGCTGAGAAAAAGGGTAGAGGGGAGAAGATACCAGCGAGGATTAAAGCCAGAGAGGTTTGGAGGGCAGTGAAAGGGTAAGGGAGCATTTCCTTCTCCATTATATGTGTGTTTGGTGAACAGCGGGATACTAAGTTTCTTGAAGACTCTTCCACCCTCTAAGAGCCAAGGTGGGGCAGCAAGTAAGGAATAATGGGGTGAACTAGTGAGCCCCAGGAGTCTGGGCAGTCCATGAGGGGCTCTACACACAGGACAGGACAGAGTACTGGCTTTCCTCGATTTGAACACTTTGTCCCCTGCACCTCCCCTAACTACTGCAACCAAGACTAGGAGCCACAGCCCACTCCCCAATTCATTACAACTCAAGTTGTAGTCTGAGCTGAGAAATTTACTAATGGCAGTTACTCTTGGGCAGGTGAGCACCACAGACTAGGGTCTCCACAGAGAGTGGGGTCCATATTTGAGGACTTGTGGTAAAAAAAAAGGAGGGGGGGCACAATTTGGGAACTCCCTGGCTTCTGGAATTTTGCAGGGTTGCATGCCGGAGACTCAGATAAGCAAGGAGATACCGGTGCCCACCCCCACCCCAACAAGAAAGGAGTGTAAGGGGACATAGGGGAAAAGTCTGGGAGCTGGACTTGGTTGACAAGAAAACCCATGTGGACATATCTGACGGGGGAGTGTAGTGGGGTGCTGAAGAACAAGGATTTTGGAGCATGCCTATCCTCCCTGCTGGAAAACCACCATATTGCATAAGTCTGTGGCATTCAGAGAGGAATAGCCTAACACGGACACACTGACTGACCCAGTGCTGCAGACCCACCCCACCCCCACTCATTACAACCAAGATAGCAGTTTGCACCAAGAAGTTTGTAAGCAGTCGCCTCTCTCCAGTGGGTGCATGCTCTAGGCTAAGATCCCCGCTGATGGAGAGGCCCACACATCTTCCTTTGAAAATATGTAGTGGAACAGGAGTACACGATCTGGGAACTCCTTGCCCGCCGGAGTTTTGCAGACATACACTAGTGGGTCAGACACACAGATGGGGGTGGGGAGGTATGAGAGCTAGACTCAGATGATTAGGAAGCACACGTGGACTAAACTGAAGGGAGTGTGCTGTGGGGGTCCAAGGAGCCGCGATTTAGGAGAACACCCACACCTCCCCACAGAAAAACTGTGCTACTGGATAAGGGCAAAAAGATCCCAGTCCAGGGCCTTGGCACCCAAGCGTTTAGGACCCTCCAGAGTGAACAGCCTTCCTAGTTTGGAAAGCTTGTCCTGACCTTCCTACCAGCGGCTCCCCCTAGTGGCCGGAAAGGCAACTTCTGAGCCCCGCTGTTTTGCAAAGCCTTTCAGGCTCCCACAACCTAGCCACCAATTGCTTTGCTCCTCCTCCCACTTCAGTGGTAGTAGAAATCAAGCAACCACCTGAGAACTACAGGGTCCCCTCCTAAAGCTTGGGGCACTCAAGTATTCCACCTGGGGGACCAGAGACTACCAGGAGCAGAAAGAACATCTTGACAGCTGGCTCTTTCACACAAACATCAACCAATGACAGGAAGAACAACTCAATAGCTTATCATAGCATCTTCCAACTCAAAGAAACAGGGTGTGGATGATGTGTACTCACAAGTACCATGTGCCATCTTAGAGATTAAGCTGGGAGACCTAATACAATTCACACTGCTGTGAAGAGGTGAAGACAGAAGACAGAGGCAGCCAGAGAGGATAACCAATCCTGCTTGAAAACACCATAGGAAACTTGGGACCACCAATCTTCTTCCTGGCAAGGTCAGAAATTAACTTTCAGGGACCCAGGGACAGGCCTGCAAGCAAGGTCTAATATTCCCAGGACTTGATCAAAAAGCCAGATAAGAAGGAATCAGCAAAAGAACTTCAGAAGTATGAAAAATCAGCGCGAAAGGAAATGCACAAAAGGAAACAAGAACTCTTTACCAATGGATACCAACCAAAATGAAAGCACTAAAATGACAGATAAAGAATTCCAAATATGGAGTAAAAGGAAACTCAAGGAAATACAAGAGGAAAATGGAAAAACAACACAAAGAAAAGACAAAAACAATACAGGAAATGAATGGAAAAAGTCACTAAAGAACTAGATTTATTAATCAAAATCAAATAGAACTTCTGGAAATGAAAAATTCATTCAAGGAAACACAAAACATAGTGGAAAGATTGATAGACTAGACCAGCAGAAGAAAGAAAATAAGAGCTTGAAGACAACACCCTCATATAAAATAAGTCCATCAAAGATAAAGAACAAAGAAATAAAAAAATGAACAAAGCCCTCAAGAATTATGGGATTATGTGAAGAGGCCTAACATAAGAATTATAAGCATCACTGGGGGTAAAGAAGAAAACACACAAGGGTTGGAAAACCTATGTATAAGGGAATAACTGAGGAAAACTTCCCTGGTCTGACTAGTAATTTAGATATCCTGGTACGAGAGAGGAGCTCAATGAACATCTTGGAGATTCATCACAAAGAGAGAATTACCATGACACACAGTCATCAGACTGCCAAAAGTCAACATGAAAGAAGAACTCCTGGCAAGCCATAAGCCAAAAACATTAGGTAACTTACAAAGGAAAACCCATCAGGCTAACTGCAGACTTCTCAAATGAGACTTTACAACACAGAAGGGACTGGGGCCCCGTCCTCAGTCTTCTAAGACAGAATAACGGCCAACGTAGAATTTTGTATCATGCAAAAACTAAGTTTCTTATATGAGGGAGAAATAAAGCCTTTTCCAGACAAGCGAACACTGAAGAAAGTTGTCAAGACCAGACCTGTCCTGCAGGAAGTACTCAGATCTGCATTATACATACATCATCAACACAATAGCCACCCACCAGTGTAAAATCAACCAAAAGCCAAAGCTCATAGCCCATATAAAATAATGGCTCAAGAGATAATACAAAGCAATAAGGTTCAACCCAACAAGAGGAACAGAAATGCAACCCACTTATCAATTCTTTCAGTAAATGTAAACAGCTTGAACTCTCCACTGAAAAGAAATATCCACTGAACTATCCACTGAATGGATAAATAAATACAAGCCAAGTATCTACTACCCCTAGAAAATACATCTAACACAGAAGGACTCATTCAGACTCAAGGTGAAGGAATAGAAAAAAATATTCCATTTAAATGGAAATCAAAAGAAAGCTGGTGTAGCACAACATTCTCTCAGCTAACATAGACTTCAAATCAATAATAGTGAAGAAAGAAAAAGATGGTCATTATGTAAAGGGAGCAATTCTACAAGAAGACAAAACAATCCTCAATAGTTATGCACGTAACACAGGTGTACCCAGATTCATAAAGCAAACTATACTAGATCTAAACAAAGTGATAAACAGCAGCCTTGTAATAGTCAGGGACTTCAACATCCCACTGATACAACTGGATAGATTTTCCAAGCAGAAAACAAATAAAGAAACACTGGACATAAATGGCATTCTACAGCAAATCCTACCAGATATTTACAGAACATTCTCCCAAAAAACCTACTGACTATACATTCTTATAAGCACATGGAACAGTCTCTAAGCTTGATCACATTTTAGGCCACAGAACATGTCTCTACAAATTCAAAAAAATGCAAATTGTAACATGTATCTTCTCAGACCACAGTGGAATAAAATTAGAAATCAACTCTAATAGAAACACTCAATTCTACACAAATTAATGGAAATTAAACAACCTAATGCTGAATGATTATTGAGTCAAAGGGGAAATCAAGATGACAATCAAAAGATTCCTCGGACTAAATGACAAAAGGGACACAAGTTATCAAAATCTATGGTATTCAGCAAAAGCAATCCTGAGAGCAAAATTCATAGCCTTAAATGCCTACACCAAAAAGGCAGAAGATCACAAATCAACAATCAAACGAATCATCTCAAGGAACTATAAAAAGAAGAGTAAATCAAAATCAAACCCAGCAAAAGAAAAGATAACTAAGGTCACAGAACTAAATGAAATTAAAAAAAAAAAAATACAGGTGAATGAAACAAAAAGTTGGCTCTTTGAAAACAATAAACAAAATGGATAAACCTATGCTAGATTAACCAAAAATAGAAAAGGACCCAAATAAGCTCAATCACAAATGAAAACGGAGATATTACAATTGACACCACAGAAAAGCAAAATATCATTTCTGTTAATATAAAAATCTCTACTCACATAAAGTCAAAAACGTTGAGAAAATGGATACATTTCTGGCAACCCACAACCTCCAAGGCTAATTCTGGAAGAAATAGAATTTCTGAACACACCAATAACGAGCAACAAAAATCAAGCAGCAATAAAAAATTTTCCAACAACAAAAAAAGTCCCAGGCCAGATGGTTTCATAGCTTAATTTTATCAGACCTACAAAGAAGAATTGGTACCCATACTGCAGAAATTATTTCACTTATCCAATATCGCTTATGAATACAGATGCAAAAATTCTAAATAAAATTCTAGCAAACCAAATTCGGTAGCACATCAAAAAAATAATCTACCACAACCAAGTAGACTCCATCCCAGGGATACAAGGAAAAATCAACATACATAAATCCATAAATGTGATTTACCACATAAACAGAAGCAAAAATAAAGACCATCTGATCATCTCCACAGAGGCCGAAAAAGCATTCGACAAAATTCAGCACCTTTTTGTGATGCTTAACAAAATAGGCATAGATGGAACATATCTCAAAATTATAAATGCCGTATAAGAAACACACAGCCAACATCACAATGAATAGGGAAAAGTTGAAAGCATTCCCACTTAGAAATGGAACAGAACAAGGATGCCCACTGTCACTACTTCTATTCAACATAGTGCTGGATGAAGTCCTAGCCAGAGCAATCAGGCAAGAGAAGGAAATTAAGGGTATCCAAATGGGGAAAAGAGGTCAAACTACTGCTAGTTGCTGATATGATCCTCTATCTAGAAACTCCCAAATATTCTACCAAGAAACTCCTGGAATTGATAAATTCAGCAAAGTCTCAGGTTACAAAATCAATGAATGCATATCAGTAGCATTCCTATACACCAGCAAAAGTCAAGCTGAGAATCAAATCAAAGACTCAACACCTTTCACAACAGCTACAAAGAAAATAAAATACCTAGCAATGTATTTAGGCAAGAAGGTGACAGATCTCTACAAAAAGAACTATAAATCACTGAGGAAGGAAATTGCAGATGATGTCAACAAATGGAAAAACATATCATGTTCATGGATTGGCACAATCAGCATTGTTAAAATGCCCATAATACCTAAAGTGATTTACAGATTCAATGCTATATCTATCAAATTACCAACGTCATTTTTTGCAGATCTAAAAAAAATAATTCTATGCTTCGTTTGAAAGCAGAAAAGAGCCCAAATAGCCAAAGCAACCTTAAGCAAAATAACAAATCTGGAGGTATCACTTTATCAGACTTTAATCAATACTACAATGCTATAGTAACAAAAATAACAAGAAATTGGCACAAAAATAGACACAGACCAACGGAACAGAAGACTCAGATATAAAACGATCCACATATTGCCATCTGATCTTTGACAAAACAGACATTATACACTGGGGAATAGAATCCCTA
The DNA here is from genome assembly GCF_040939455.1 of Microcebus murinus. Classification (NCBI taxonomy): domain Eukaryota; kingdom Metazoa; phylum Chordata; class Mammalia; order Primates; family Cheirogaleidae; genus Microcebus; species Microcebus murinus. The sequence goes on from NC_134112.1 coordinate 63,496,959, forward strand.
TTCAAGAAATAGTGCTGAAAAATTAGATAGCCACATGTAGAAGATTGAAACAGGATCCAAATCTCTCAGCACTCACAAAAATTAATTAAAATGGATAACAGATTTAAACCTAAGATGTGAAATCATAAGAATTCTAGAAGAGGCAGCTGGAAAAACTCTTATAGATATCAGCCTAGCCAAAGAATTTCTGAAGAAGACCCCATGGGCAAACACAGCAACAAAATAAATGAGACTAGATTAAATTAAAAGGCCTCTGCACAGCCATGGAAACAATCAACAGAGTGAACAGACAACCTACAGAATGGAAGAAAATATTTGCATGTTATACATCTGATAAAGGGCTAATAACCAGAATCTACAAAGAACTTAAGCAAATCAGCAAGGAAAAAAAAATCAAACAGGCCCATTTAAAAGTGGGTAAAAGACATGAACAGAAGCTTTTCAAAAGGAGACAGACTAATGGTCAATAAACAACAAAAAATTGCTCAACATCACTAATCATCAGGGAAATGCAAATCAAAACCACAATGAGATAAGACAATAGCTTTTATCAAAAGTCCCAAAACAATAGATACTGGCATGGATGCAGAGAGAAAGGAACATTTATACACTATTGGTGGGACTGCAAACTAGTACAACCTCCACAGAAATTAGTATGGAGATTCCTCAAAGAACTATAATAGACCTACAATTTGATCCAGCAATCCCAGTACCAGGTATTTACTCAAAGGAAAAAAAAAAAGTCATTTTATCAAAGACACTTAAACTCGACTGTTTATTACAGCACAATTCACAATCATAAAGATGTGTAAAAACTCAAGTTCCCATCAATTTACAAGTAGATAAATAAAATGCCGTGTATTTATACCATGGAGTACTACTCGGCCATAAAAAATGAATACCTTTTGCAATAATCTGGATGGAACTAGAGATCATTTTCCTAAGTGAAATGTTACAAGCATGGAAAAAGAAATACCACATGTACTCACTATTGAATTGGCACTAACTGATAAGCACTCATGTGCACAGATAAAAGTAAAACACAGCAGAAATCAAGCAGGGCGGAGGGGGATGGAGGAGGTGGATGAAATCATACCTTACAGGTACAATGTACACTATCTGGGTGATAGACACACTTATAAGTTTAACTCAAACAGTACAAAAGCAATCCAAGTTATCAAAACATTTGTGCCCCCGTAATATTCTGAAATTTTTTTTAAAAGTATTATTTTTGAGGGGAAAAAAATACATTCAGAAATATACAGCAAAACAAACTGCGACCACCACACGGCCACGGCAGAAGCCCTCCACGGGGTCCCTCACAGTCACATCACCCTCCATCCCTTTCCACTTATCCATCCCAACCAAGAGAAACCACTATTCTGACTTTTCTGGTACTCACTCCCTTACTTTTATTTATGGTTTTATTACTGAAATATATATACCTAAGTGCCATAGTTCCATTTTGCCTGTTTTTAATCTATACGTTCCCTCACCATCTTTTTAATTGCGATTTGTTGAATATATTTGATGATACGTCCTATAATTTCCCTCAGACTGGGTTTTATTGACTCTATGCCCACAATATAATTAAACAAGTTCCTCTATCTTCTATATTTCCTGTAAGTTAGTAGTTGGATATGGACAGTTTCTTCAGGTTCAGGTTTAATATTTTTAGCAAGATTAATCATTAGGTGGTGGTATATTTATAACACACATATATGATTTTCTTTTTGTGTTGTTAGGAGCCACTGATACTCGAAGTCAAAATCTATTAAAATATAAGTGATTATAAAATGGTGATACTCCCATTCTATCATCTCATATTTATTTGCTAAACACATAAAATTTCACTATAACAAGAAACTTTACCTCATCTACTATTAGTTTACCCAGGGGCACTGTTCATACAAGAAAGCAAAAATAAATATTAACTACTTCATCTTTCCCTTGGTTTATCAGGTTTTAAAATGAAGTAATGGTATCCTAGTATCTGCCAATGATGAACAATGAGGGAGGTGCTATCACAGATTATGAACTCACAGATTTAAACATGTGAGGGATGGCAATGCATTGTAGTTCTTATCCTTATTGATGTTTAAATCATCCCATTTTGGCCATGGGAGCCTCTTGGTGTGATAAACTGTACCACTTTGCCTGAGACTGAAAAGTTTCCCAGGATTTGGGACTTTTAAGGCTAACACTGAGATAATTGACGTATCTAACCTAGAGCCTCTTTAAGTCAGTTCCCTGAGTTCCTTTCGTCATGAACGTAGTTGATAGCTTCCTTGGAATCTGAAATAAAAATGTTCCATGATCATTTTATAATCTCATGCCACAGGCCTGGAATCAAAGATTTCTCAAAAAAGCCTTAGTTTCTTTTAGTAGAAAACAGCATTTCAAGATCACATTCTGGGAACTAGTTTTGCTCATTTCTGGGACTTTTCTGCAGACATAGCTAGGAAATGTCAGAATTAAAATATCACATAAATATTCATTTGATTTATTCCACAATACACATAAAACATTTTCAGATTAACATTATACATATACATATGTACAAAAATACATGTACACATATAAGGTATATACTATTTTAAAATAAAATTAAAATATCTCTTAGTTCATACTGATACTTCCAATTAAAAACCAGAAGCACAGGGTGTTTATTTAACCTTCTATCTTATGTCTGTATATAATTTCTTTCACAGAGACTCCTGGCTCTCAAAGACATAGGAGATAACAATTTTAGGATCATGTACAATTATTCACTTGCTTTGCTGCACTAGACACAGAAAATAATATCTGATTAATAAACCACTATGATAAAAAATATGATTGCAGAAAATAGCTTAAATTTTTGCATATACCCTCCCCACATTTTTTTACAGCTGAATTCTATTTCTTTGCCAAAACATACAGTTATTACATAATATACTCATCTTTATAACACTCATTTAATCCTAGTTTTAGTGCTCAGTCTTGACATCGATGTTTCTCTAGTCATTTTGGTTGTCTGAGGTACACTGCCTATTAGATTCCTAAGGAAAAGTTCATGGGAAAAATATTCCCTACATTTTTGTTATGTTAATAGCAGTCTCTACACTTAAAATTCAGTTTGGCTGGTATATCAATTATCTATTGAAACCAACTCACAACTTAGCAACTGAAAATGATTTATTTTACACACTTGGGTCAGGAATTTTAGGTAGGGCTCAACTGCCCAATGTGATGTCACCTGGGATTACCCACTGCTGCATTCAATTACCTAGGCTGGTCTGGATGGTACTAGAAGGCTTCACTCTCATGTATGGTGCCTCAGTGCTTCCCTATCTGTCAGCTCTATGTGACTAACTTGGGCTTCCTCATAGCATGGCGGCTAGACACTGGTTTTCCCAGAGTAATGCTATGCCCATTAAAGGTCAGCACAGAATCATTTCCAACAGCATGAGTTTTCGGCTATGCTATCCTAGTTGCTCTACATGTTTTTATAATATTTGAGGAGATTGACATTTTATGCTGCTATTGCCATCTTTCTTTTTTATTCCTTCCTAATAAATTCACTTGTTCAGTGGAAACTTATAAATCCAGTTTGGATTCCATATAAAAATGTGAATAAAATTATCTGACGTATCAACTGAAAACACAAAAAGGACCCTACAAAACTGTATGATGAAACACATATACATATACATATTTTAAAAAGAGAGGTTTCTGCATGATTGCTTTCTGCTTCATTCTAAATACAGATAGTCCCAGGTTACATATGAGACACCTTCCTGAGAATGTCTTTAGGTGGGATTTATATGTAACTTGGATCCCTGATTACATATATGATAATAATAACAATACTATAATGGCTCATATGTGGTAATAATACAATGTAATACTGTAATAATAATATCCCCATACTGTAATAAGTTACAGAAACTATTGTGCTCTTTTAATTCAAACAAACAGAACATAAACTCATAGAAAAAATTGACATAGGAGAAATTTCAAAAAGGAATATTGAAATTTAACACTCACCTAATGTTGCACCACACTAGGCTAATAGGAATGTTACGCTAACTTTGATCTTCTACCCTAATCAATAAAAACCTACCTTTTCAATAGTTAATCCACTATACTGCTTAGTAATAACTGATGCTTTCATTGAAGCACTGTCTTTTACATGTCCATTATTCTCACTTAATCTTTTTTAATTGTTCTGACAGTGGAGTGACTGAAGCCTAATGCTTTCCCAACAAATAATGGCATCCAGCCTTTCTCCGAACACTTAAATATTTCTACTTTCATTTCCATCGTAATCACCTTTCTCTCTGCTGCAGTCTTACCTAGACTTGCAATGGACTTTCACTTTGGAGGCATGGTCAAAAGTTAACATAAACTCACAAAATCCAATAAAAAAGTTAAGATGAGGCCGGGCGCTGTGGCTCACGCCTGTAATCCTAGCTCTTGGGAGGCCGAGGCGGGCGGATTGCTCAAGGTCAGGAGTTCAAAACCAGCCTGAGCAAGAGCGAGACCCCGTCTCTACTATAAATAGAAAGAAATTAATTGGCCAACTGATATATATATAAAAAATTAGCCGGGCATGGTGGTGCATGCCTGTAGTCCCAGCTACCCGGGAGGCTGAGGCAGAAGGATCACTCGAGCCCAGGAGATTGAGGTTGCTGTGAGCTAGGCTGACGCCACGGCACTCACTCTAGCCTGGGCAACAAAGTGAGACTCTGTCTCAAAAAAAAAAAAAAAAAAAAAAAAAAAAAAAAGTTAAGATGAAAGTGATGCTGTGTGCAAGCGACCTTATAAACAATGAGACTAGCCACTAGCATAAGGATGCAGTGCCAGTGAACCACTTGTGCCATATGGGTTTGTTGACACATGCAGAAGAAACTACTTCCCAAACTATTAATTTAATTATTTAGTTATAAAGTACCCTCATGGAGAGCCTTGGGAGCCTGGCCGTTAAGTATGGAACACTCACTGTAAGTTGGGTCTTCTGTAACCCATGGACTGGTTGCCTGCATTCTCCAACTTTCTTATTTGTATGATTTTGAAGTTAAAAAGTTAAATTAAAAACTTAATTTAAAAGCTAAAGGCATGCAATTTTAAAAGTTAAAAACTGAAATAATAAAGAGTTTCCAAAGTTAAAAAGAAAACTTATATGATAGGTATGTGAGAAATATGAATTAAGGTATTGTATATGTTTAAACTTTTATAATTAAAAGTACTGGCTGGGCATACCTGTAATCCTAACACTCTGGGAAGCCGAGGCGGGTGGATCGCTCAAGGTCAGGAGTTCGAGACCAGCCTGAGCAAAAGAAAGACCCTGTTTCTACTAAAAATAGAAAGAAATTAGCTGGACAACTAAAAATATATAGAGAAAAAATTAGCCAGGCATGGTGGTGCATCCCTGTATTTCCAGCTACTCGTGAAGCTGAGGCAGGAGGATCACCTAAGCCCAACAGTTTGAGGTTGCTGTGAGCTAAGCTGATGCCACGGCACTCTAGCCCAGGCAAGACAGTGAGACTCTGTCTCAAAAACAACATCAACAACAACAAAAGTATTAAAAACCAGCTGGGTGTGGTGGCACATGCCTGTAATCCCAGCTACTTGGGAGGCTGAGGCAGGAGGATTGCTTGAGCTCAGGAGTTCAAGGCTGCAGCTATGATCGCCCCACTGCACTCTAGCCTGGGTGACAGAGCCAGATCCTGTCTCTAAAAAAAAAAAAAAAGTACTGAAAACATTATAAGAGTTTAAAGTTTAAAAATCTGAACTTTCTTAGATAATTTAAAAGTTTGAAAAATTCAAATATTCTATGTAAGGGATGATAAGCTTTAAAAAAAATTTTATGAAAAATTAAAGCAGTTCATAAGCAACCAATATTACTAAAATGAGCTAAGATGGAGATGATCCTCAGGGTGATAATTAAATTCAAGTGATATATTCATGAATATAAATGAAGCCAGAAACTTCTGCTTGGGGAAAGAAAAGTCTTTCTGTGAAAAGAATGAAATGGGGATAAAAAACTAAAAAAGTACAAAAGTACTTTCTTCTAATGGGGGCATAATCATAGAGATTTTATATTCAAGGCAAAAACATCCTTTGTAGCTATTTCCTTTTTGCTTTCCTATGCCACACACACTGAATTAGGAACTCATATAATATAAAGAAAGATTAAACAGGAATATTTTTTAAATAGAAAGACTAAAGTTTCTCCAAGGCTTAAAATAAAAATGGCTAGACAAAGTGAACACAAAAACAATGGTTAATACACAAATAAGCTTCCAAAGAACCCTTAGACAAACAAAACATTCTGAAAGGAAACAAGTTTCTAAGACAAACATCCTTCCTAAGCTAAGATTGATTATCAGTCAATTCAGAAAAAATTAAATACTGGAGATAAAGATTCCAAAACATACCTAGGCACTTTCTGTTTTCATTTTTCTCCCTTCCTTTCTGTTTCCCTTTGTAATATAATAATTTGGCTGAACTTATTCAACGCAGCTGTCTCTATGGTATTGGTTTTTACAATAAATGAGTGTAGAAAATGAGGTTTAATATTTAATAACAATAAAAAAGAGTTTATCTTAAACATGAACAGTCTTGACCTCTCATGTTTGTACAACCATAAAAAATAAAAATATTCAACAAAAGAAACTATCACAGCTTCATAGAATCATAACATTTGAGAGCTCTAAAAAATTACAGATATAGTTCAAACTTTCATTGTAAAAAGGATACTTAAGTTTGTTCATTGTCATGCAGCTAGTTAGACTGATGAATAACAACAGCCTGGCCTTACAACTCCTAGTCCAGTGCTCTTTTATATAATGCTGCATGTATCTTCTATTAACCTGGTTTTTGTTTTTGCTTTCTTTATCTACAGAAAGCTTCTAAAAAACAGTAACTATATTTTCTATTTTTTCTTTTTTTTTTTTTTTTTTTTTTACATATTCCACAGAATCAAAAGCAAAGGATCCTAAATTTAGGGAAAGAAATTCTGTTTCACAATCTTAATTCTGCTGCCTACTGGCTATATAAGCTTTAACAAGCAACTTTCAGAATCTTGGTTTACTCACCCAAAGAATGACAACTCACTTGTAAAATAACTTTTACACTTAATTATTATCAAAATCGAATGATTTAGAACACTTGAAAATATTTTATAAATTGTAAAGTCCTGCATAAATATAAATTTTTTTTTATCACTAATACCTAACTAGGTGGCAAAAATAAATAAGATCTTTAAAAATTATCTTTCAAAAGATTGTGTTGGCACAGAGACTTACACCTATAATTCCAGCACTTCTGGTGGTCCAGGCTGGAGGATTGCTTGAAGCCAGGAGCTCAAGACCAGCCTGGGCAACACAGAAAGACCTCATTTCTAGAGAAAAAGAAAAAAGTAAGCCAGGTGTAGGGCACATGCCTGTAGCCCTAGATATTCGGGAGGCCGATGCAGGATTGCTTAAGCCCAGAGTCTCAAGTGGCACTGAGCTATGATCATGCCACTGCACTCTAGCCTGGGCAACAAAGCAAGATCTTGTCACTTAAACATACATACATACACACACACACACACACACACACACACGTATATATGTCCACAGTATTAAACAAAAGGGAAAAACAAAAGACATGCATGGTGTAAAGTCCCAGCACGTTTAAGAACTGCAGATGTAAACAAAATTAAATGAAATTAAAAATTTAATTTCTTGGCCGGGCCTGGTGGCTCACGCCTGTAATCCTAGCACTTTGGGAGGCCGAGGCGGGCGGATTGCTCAAGGTCAGGAGTTCGAAACCAGCCTGAGCAAGACCCCGTCTCTACCAAAAATAGAAATAAATTAATTGACCAACTAAAAATATATATACAAAAAAAAAAAAAATTAGCCGGGCATGGTGGCACATGCCTGTAGTCCCAGCTGCTCGGGAGGTTGAGGCAGTAGGATCGCTGAGCCCCGGAGATTGAGGTTGCTGTGAGCCAGGCTGACGCCACGGCACTCACTCTAGCCTGGGCAACAAAGTGAGACTCTGTCTCAAAAAAAAAAAAAAAAAAAATTTAATTTCTTAAGTTAAATTTTTAACTTAACAAATTAAATTTTAAATGTCAAAATTTAACTTAACAAATTAAATTTTAACTTGTTGCCTAAATTTAAACAATGAGCTATAATCAAAACAACAATATATGATATACATAAGGACTATAACAGTACCCCTGGATAAACTAATAGTAGATGAGGTAAAGTTTCTTGTTATAGTGAAATTTTATGTGTTTAGCAAATAAATATGAGATGATAGAATGGGAGTATCACCATTTTATAATCACTTATATTTTAATAGATTTTGACTTCGAGTATCAGTGGCTCCTAACAACACAAAAAGAAAATCATATATGTGTGTTATAAATATACCACCACCTAATGATTAATCTTGCTAAAAATATTAAACCTGAACCTGAAGAAACTGTCCATATCCAACTACTAACTTACAGGAAATATAGAAGACAGAGGAACTTGTTTAATTATATTGTGGGCATAGAGTCAATAAAACCCAGTCTGAGGGAAATTATAGGATGTATCATCAAATATATTCAACAAATCGCAATTAAAAAGATGGTGAGGGAACGTATAGATTAAAAACAGGCAAAATGGAACTATGGCACTTAGGTATATATATTTCAGTAATAAAACCATAAATAAAAGTAAGGGAGTGAGTACCAGAAAAGTCAGAATAGTGGTTTCTCTTGGTTGGGATGGATAAGTGGAAAGGGATGGAGGGTGATGTGACTGTGAGGGACCCCGTGGAGGGCTTCTGCCGTGGCCGTGTGGTGGTCGCAAGTTTGTTTTGCTGTATATTTCTGAATGTATTTTTTTCCCCTCAAAAATAATACTTTTTAAAAAAAATTTCAGAATATTACGGGGGCACAAATGTTTTGATAACTTGGATTGCTTTTGTACTGTTTGAGTTAAACTTATAAGTGTGTCTATCACCCAGATGGTGTACATTGTTCCTGTTGGGTATGATTTCACCCACCTCCTTCTCCCTCCTCTCCCCTGCTTGGTTCTACTATGATTTGTCTCAGGTAAAAACGAGAAACTGGAGAGAGAAAATCATGTTTCAAAAAAAACTATAACAAATCCATTATTAGATTCTAGCCTTGTCCTTCATTTTTGAATTTTTGTCATGTGCCTATAATTTGGACTGAAACTTCAATTCTTTTCTGGCTACGAGTCTTCAAATACGTTTCCAAATTTTTCTTCCATTTCTCTAACTTGGACTCAATGAAATTGCTACTACCTTTTCCTAAGGCCCTACAAGCATACCTCATTACATACAAACTCCAGCTAAGAAGACTCTATTAGACTGCCACTGCCTACTTTCAGTTTAACTGAAGATGCTTCCACTTTAACATCTAGACACCCCAACTGGATACCCTCCAAACTCTAAGAAAACTGGTTTATAAACTGTTCCAAATATTAACTTTTGCATTTTCTACCGTTTGAAAACTCATCTGCAATGTCATTTCCTGAAATGAGACACAGCTGTTTAATGGGACTGGCCTATTTCCAGAAATGGAAGACTGGTTTAAGAGCATCCTTTGCCACTCAGCTTTTAACTCAATTTTACTTCCACAGCCACCAACTCAGCTTTTAATATGTGAAATCTCTAGGGAAGTTCCAGACAGGAGAATGTTGGGGTTCACAAACCAGTACCCCCAAAACACGGCATTTTGATATGCTGGACTGACTGAAGAAAGCTGAAGGTCTTTCTGATCTTCCCCAACCCATCATTGGCTCTCCCAAAAAAGTTGAAGTTTCTTTATCTGCCTAAGATCCAAACCCAGTAAGAACAATTGTTCTTTTCTTCCAGTCTTTGTAACACCAGGAATGTGACCACACTTGAAGACTCTTTAACTAGATAATGTCTGGTCTCTCAGATTCATTCCACTTCCAAAGTGAACTATCTACCAGTTAATCTTTGCTCATCCATTCTTTCTCTTTAGTAATCCTTATTGACCCTCAATGGAATTCCTTTTTTGTCACCTCCCATAACCTATTTTTTCAGAAAGGCATGCAAACTTCTAAACCTCACTGGAGAATTGAGTCTTCCTTCTGGAGGCTCCCATGTATATACATTAAAATAAATTTGTATGTCTTTTTCCCCAAGAAAATTCAAACCAGAACAACAAAAAAAAAATTGGAACATAGAAGAAATGGATAAATTTCTAGACACATAAAACCTACCAATACTGAATCAAAAAGAAACAGAAAATCTGAACAGACCAATAATAAGGAGATTGACTCAGTAATAAAAAGTTTCCCATCAAAGAAAAGCCCAGGATTTGATAGCTTTACTGCTGAATTCTACCAAACATTTAAAGAACTACCGTATTTCCCCGAAAATAAGACAGGGTGTTATATTTGTTTTTCCTCAAGAAGACACCCTAGGTCTTATTTTCAGGAGATGTGTTTTTTTTGTTTTTTTTTTTAAGTACGGTACAACAATCTACATTTATTCAAATATAGTTAAGTCATCTTCTTCTGGAACATCATAACTCTCTAAACCCCGAATTCCATCCTGAATTTCTTGAGACTCTATTTCCTTTAGAACCATTGGCCCCAATCTCTCATGTCGAGCAATAGAGCTCTCATGGGGCAGATGAGAAGGGCTGCTCGTCTTCTTTACCACTCAGCGACAAAATGCATGGGTTGTGCAGATACGCTGAGTAGCCACGCCCATCACTAGGTCTTATTTTTGGGTTAGGGCTTATATTGCCCAAAGGCTTAGAAATCCTGCTAGGTAGGGCTTATTTTATGGGCAGGTCTTATTTTGGGGGAAACACGGTAATTCCAATCCTCAAATTCTTCCAAAAAATCAAAGATGGGGGAACATTTCTGTCTTAGTCCATTTGTATTGCTACAAATGAATACCTGAAACTGGTTAATTTTATAAAGAAAAGAGGTTTATTTGCCTCACAGTTCTGCAGGCTGTACAAGAAGCATAGTGCCTACATCTGCATCTGGTGAGGGCCTACTACAGAAGGCCAATGGGAGCCCAGCACGTGTTGAGAGCAGGAAGCAAGAGAGAAAGAAGAGGTGCCAGACTCTTTCAACAATCAGTTCTCACGAAAACTAAGAGTGACAACTCATTCACTCCTGGGACAATGACACCAAGCCATTCATGAAGGGTCTGCTCCCACAACTCAAACATCTCCCACCACGCACAATCTCCTACACTAGGGATCAAATTTCAACATAAGACTTGGCAGGGCCAAACAAATCATATCCAAATCATAGCATTCCAATCTCTAGCCCCCCAAATCTCATGTCCTTCTCACATTCAAAATACAATCATTCCATCCCAATAGTTGCCAAAAGTCAATTTGTTCCAGCACCAACTCAACAATACAAAGCCTAACCTGAGACTCAAGGCAAGTTCTCCACAAGCTATTAGCCTGTAAAATCAAAAACAGGTTATTTACTTCCAACGTACAATAGTGGAACAGACATTCAGTAAAATTCCCCATTCAAAAAAGGAGAAATTGGCCAAAATAAAGGGATAACAAGCCCCACACAAGTCTGAAACCCAACAGGGTAGACATTAAAGCATAAGCTCCAAAATAATCTCCTTTGACTACATGTCCTGCATTCTAGGCACACGGACGCAAGGGGTTGGCTCCCAAGGCCTCAAGCAGCCCTGTCCCCATGGCTTTGCTGGACATGGCCACATGTCTACTCTCACAGGTTGGAGTCCAATGCCTGTGACCTTTCCAGGCTGAGACTGCACTTTGCTGGTAGCTCTGGAAGGTGATGGTCCTGGCTCCCACAGCTCCACTAGGCAGTACCCCAATGGGGCCTCTCTGTAGGGGCTCTAACCCCACATTTCCACTTGGCACTGCCCTGTTAGAGGCTCTTTATGAGAGTTCTGCACCTGCAGCAGACTTCTGCCTGGGCACCCAGGCTTTCTGATATATCCTCTGAAATCTAGGTGAAATCTGCCAAGCTTCCACCACTCTTGAATTCTGCAGTGCCTGCAGACTTACACCACCTGGAAGTTGCCATGGCTTATATTCTCTGATGCAATAGCCTGGGCATCACCTGGGGCCTTTGAGCCAGAGCTAGAGCCAAAGCAGCATGGAGCTTCCCAAGGAGGTACCCTGGGTCTAACCCCCCACACCCAGCCATTCTGTCCTCCTAGGCCTCTGGGCCTGTGACAGAGGAGCTGTGAAGATTTCTGACATGCCCTCCACACCATTTTCCCATTGTTCTGACTATTAGCACCTGACTCCCTTTTATCCAGGTTAATCTCTCTACCAAGTGGTTGCTCAGCTACATCTTTGGATTCCTAGCCCCAAAACACTTTTTCCTTCTCTACCACATGGCCAGGCTGCAAATTTTCCGAATTTTTACACTCTGCTTCCCTTTCAATTATAAATTCAAACCTTAAGTCATTTCTTTGCTCACATATCTGATTGATCGTAGGCTGTTAGAAGAAGCCACACCACTTCTTGAACAATTTCCTGCTTAGAAATTTCTTCTACC